>NC_079454.1:53019253-53056753 GCF_903798145.1 Danio aesculapii | reverse complement strand
GCTGTACGGGTACGATAGGGTAAAATAGCCTACTGTAACGTCTGCAATTATATAAAATAAATCAATAAATAAATGCAACATATATGAACACATACAGACCCTTACAGTCTCCGATATGTTACCAATTACAAAAAAAACTACACACAGCAGACATTTAGTCCTTATTTGGCTTCAAAAACAACACACAACATATAACCCAGTCAGCGCTAACCTCTCATATGTGTCTGTAATCTTCATCAGCATGTGTAACCTCTGTTAGAGAGTAATTCCGTCATTCCCAGTTCAAAATAGATCAAAAGGTGATGATGATAACGGTTAAACATGGCAGTTTGATCATCTTTTAGGTTGCTGAAAGAATCATTTGCTCCTTTGTTTTTTTCGCGCTTCCCTCTCACGTTTGCCTGTTTCTGAAAGGATCAGATGTCAGAAGCGCTTCAATAATCATGCGCACGTTATTAATATGAGTTCAAGTACACTGAAAAAAGTGTTGCATGCAAAACTGTTGCAAACAATTTATTTGTGTTGAATTTAAACAAACAAATTAAATTTAACAATGTTCAACTTCATTTGTTTGTTTAAATTCAGCCCAATAAAATTGTTTACAACCACTTAACGTAAAAAAAATTGAGAAAACCCAAGGAATCATCTTTGAATAATTTTTTCTTGTGTAGTTCATTCAAAAAGTTCGTTACTTCAGATGTAGACGTGCACACGAGCGATCGCGAGCTCCCTGGAGAAAGTAAAACCACGCTTTTAGACGGCCTCGTAAAACAAAAACAGGACCTGGCAGATATTGTTCTTCTTGGCTTTGTGGCTTTTAATCAAGACGATGTCAAGGTTTGTTTGAGCTCGGATCGACCATGGCTTGTTATTATATGTATATATTATTATAGTGTATATAATATATATGTATATATTATTACATTATGTCTCGGCTGTGTATTTAAAATGACGCTTCCTTTGTTTTCATTCTCCTGCTTGTGCACGCACTAGTGATGTTTCTCTGTAAACCAATGGCATTCAGCTGCGCGTCTAGCTCTACCTTCTGGAACTCTTTTGCCATGTTAGGTACACTTTGCAAAGGGTGACCAAAAAGTGGTCCGGTATGGTTCGCTTTTTGATACCTTTTGACAATGGAAACGGCCATTAAAACGTACCGAACCGTACCACTCAGTGGAAATGGGCCATTAGACTTTGTGCCTAGATCATTAAAATAGAGCCCTAAGTGTTCCATTTGGGACGACACTAAACTCTACACTACACGGTTGAGTGTACGAGTGCATAGTGTATAGTGGGTCATTTGGAACACAACTCAAGTGTTCTCTTTAATATACAATGATACTACTATTATAAATTAATGAAAAATATATCTTTTCTCCAATTTCTGCTTAACAGAGAGAAGATTTTATAAAAGTTTTATTAACTCATTCCTAATAACTGATTACTTTTAGCTTTGCCATGATGACAGTAAATAATATTAGACTAGATATTCTTCAGGACACTAGTATTCAGCTTAAAGTGACATTTAAAGGCTTAACTAGGTTAATTAGGGTAAAGTTAGGGTAATTAGGCAAGTTATTGTATAACAGTGGTTTGGCTCAATCTCAAAACGTAGTCCCGTGGATGTTTCTGGAGACCGCGAATAATATAGCGCCGGGTACGTAAGGCTGCATTTCTTTTTGTTTAAACGAATGCTACGGGGCGGTGTGATGCTGTTCATTTTGGCGCTTACCGGCTGACCGCTTACCCCGTGTGGAGGGCTTTCCCGCCGCAGCTAGTTTGTCCAATTAGCTCGTCGTGTACGTCAGCGGACTTGAGACGCAGAGAGGAGATGACCACGACGACAACAATGGGGTTCGAGTCCGGGGAAAATCGGGTTCAGAAATCAGGTAAGACAAAAACAGAATCCAAAAAATAAAATGAACGAGTGAAAAACAGGGTGAGAATGTGGTGAAATCCGAAAAACGTGGTAAAAATCAGATGAGGGCTTTTCTTTTTCTGGACGGCTTTTGTGCATCGTTGGTTGGGTTTTAGGGAAGTAAGTGGGTGGGCGGGTCAATCGATAAAATTGGTTGGGTTTAGGGAAGGAGGAGGGTGGGTCTGTCGATTGGTCGGCTGGCCAGTCAGTCATCCAGTCAGACAGACGCTCGGTCGACAGCGGCCTCTGGTGGGTTTACGCGAAAACAGCGTGGGCGTGAATGCCACTCGCAAAAGAAATTTGAGATACAAAAAAGCGCATGCAGCAGCCAAACAAAAACAAAACAAAGAAAACAAAAACGGCAAAAATACGTACATCCCGGGACGTATTTCGCAGTCTGCAGAAACGTCCTCAGGACTACGTTTTCAGAATGAGCCTGGATTGAAAATTCCTTAAAGGGGCTAATAATATTGACCTTAAAATGGGTTTAAAACTATTAAAAACTGCTTTTATTCCAGTCGAAATAAAACTAATAAGACTTTCTCCAGAAGAAAAAATATGATAGGAAATACTGTGAAAAATTCCTGAATTCCTGGGAAATGTGTGAAAAAGAAAACTCCACACAAATAACATTGACTCCAACTGTATATATATATATAAATACACTTATGTGTGAGCAATAAACTAAATATATGCAATTAATTTGATCTTCTTGTGACATGAAACTCATGCGTGGGTCACAAAACAATAATGATCTATCAGAGTTTTATATCTGCTCTGCTAATCTATAAGCATGCATTAGGAATAAGGGCCGGTCTATTTAAACATCATTAGTGTGATGGAGTGTCTTCATTTGACCTTGCAGGAGAATTCTCCCAAAGCTGTTCAACCCAACAGCAGAGTCATTACGATGACCACGAGTCATTTGTAAAATCATGCTTGTTATCATCATTTTACAGTGGCGTGCTTTGGTAAACCGCCCGTTTATGAGACTGATAGATGTTAATACAGAGATCCAGCTCTGTCATCTGAATAATAACGAAGACTCAAACTCAAACGGCTATGGAAAACATTATTAGATCTACACCTGCAGCTACTGATTGTTTTAATAATCGATTACTCTGCCACTGAAATGCATCGATTAAGCGGTTTTTCCATTTTCTTTAACGATCTATCTAAAATCCAACAGGGGTGCATTTCTGAAAACCATTGTTAGCCAACTAGGGTCGCAAATTCTGTTGTTACAAACATAGTTCATTGGTGCTCCGGTTTCCCCCACAGTCCAACCCCAAGCGCTAAAGGTGAATTGAATATACTCAATTTTCGAAATAGGATGACGTGGTAAGAGCAAATGTTATGTTTGAGGTTAGTTTTCTGTGTATTTTTCAGCCCTTATGTTTCTTATTGGTTTACCATCTGTCCATCATCATTATGACGGTGTCGGTTCCACCAATCCACGGATGAGCTGCAAGGACTTAAAGCCTCGACAGACCAGTGTGTGGTGTGCGTTCTGCCTCGGCGTACCGTTTGTGCTTCACTCAATTTGTTTGTGCCATGCTTCGAGAGGAGTCTGGCTGCAGACTCGGTGCAGTGCAATCTGAGCTGCATCCAATGCTTTTTAACGGGCTCACCTAACCCCACCCCTCACAGTAACGTCACTCACTCCATTTGAGTGCATTGTGTCTGACACTGCGTCGCTGAGTGATGCAATCTCAGCTTGCATCATAAAGGCTGCATCCAGATACTATTGCATGCTTCGGCTGTTTAGTGATTTACTATCTCAGTTTACTGTGGTGATTCGAGTTTGCTTGTTGAACTTCGTTGGCTTTAAGTAACATAATGTGATGGTTGTTGTGTGATTCTAAACTGAGCTTTGACCGTCTTATCCCGTTAGCTTTAGCTTAGATTGATGTTGTGTTAGATTAGTCGGAGTGTTTTACCACCTGTGTATTTTGAGTTTTGTAGCTTTAATTAGTTTAGTTCGGGTGTCGAGTACACTGAAGACTTCGGGTTTTATTTGTTTTTCTTTTTGTTGCCTTGTTCAGATTTTAGATTTAAGGATTGTTTTGTTTTCTTAATTTCTTTGATTTGGCTAACACTCATTCACTGAAAAAAGTGTTGCATGCAAAACTGTTGCAAACTATTTATTTGTGTTGAATTTAAACAAACAAATTAAACTGAGCAATGTTCAACTTCATTTGTTTGTTTTAATTCAGCCCAAATAAATTGTTTACAACCACTCAACTACTAAATCCGAAGAATCATCTTAGAATAATATTTTTCAGTGTTGTTTTCGTTTAACGATAATAATTGTAAATGTTTATTTATTTGTTTTCCATTCATTATTGTTACATATTGTTTCAAGCATTGAGTATGAAAGCTTAAATGGAGAATTGATTCCTGCCTCGTCATCAATCTGTCGCACACATTACATCCGTCTCAGCTAAATGTAACAGCATCCCACTTAAACATCTTAAACACGTAACAGCGAACAAATAATAACTTGACTTTTAGTTGATCGTTTAGTAAAGAGGCAGATTTTTCTGCTCAATCATCTGTTGAACTCAGTTCAGTCCTTTATTTTGTCATTCAAAACATCACAATAAAATTGTAATGCAGAACGAAATTACGTTGCAACAGACCCAATAAGAAGATAAAAACACCACTATACAAACACTATAAAATCCTAACATGATAAACAAGCTTTTATAATTTCATATAAATATAGTTCGGGTGTCGAGTACGCTGAAGACTTCGGGTTTTATTTGTTTTTCTTTTTGTCGCCTAGTTCAGATTTTAGATTTAAGGATTGTTTTGTTTTGCTAATTTCTTTGATTTGGCTAACACTCATTCACTGAAAAAAGTGTTGCATGCAAAACTGTTGCAAACAATTTATTTGTGTTGAATTTAAACAAACAAATTAAACTGAGCAATGTTCAACTTAATTTGTTTGTTTAAATTCAGCCCAAATAAATTGTTTACAACCACTTAATGTAAAAAAATTGAGTAAATCCGAAGAATCATCTTAGAATAATATTTTTCAGTGTTGTTTTCGTTTAAAGATAATAATTGTAAATGTTTATTTATTTGTTTTCCATTCATTATTGTTTCAACCATTGAGTATGAAAGCTTAAATGGAGAATTGATTCCTGCCTCATCATCGATCTGTCACACACATTACATCCGTCTCACATAAATGTAACAGCATCCCACTTAAACATCTTAAACACGTAACAGCGAACAAATAATAACTTGACTTTTAGTTGATCGTTTAGAAAAGAGGCAGATATTTCTGCTCAATCATCTGTTGAACTCAGTGTTCAGTCCTTTATTTTGTCATTCAAAACATCACAATAAAATTGTAATGCCGAACGAAATTACGTTGCAACAGACCCAACAAGAAGATAAAAAACACCACTATACAAACACTATAAAATCCTAACATGATAAACAAGCTTTTATAATTTCATATAAATATAGTTCGGGTGTCGAGTACGCTGAAGACTTCGGGTTTTATTTGTTTTTCTTTTTGTCGCCTAGTTCGGACAATAGATTTAAGGTTTGTTTTGTTTTGGTAATTTCTTTGATTTGGCTTACACTCTTTGTTTTTGTTTAAAGATAATAATTGTAGATGTTTATTTATATGTTTTCCATTCATTATTGTTACATATTGTTTCAAGCATTGAGTATGAAAGCTTAAATGGAGAACTGAATCCTGCCTCATCATCGATCTGTCGCACACATTACATCCGTCTCACCTAAATGTAACAGCATCCCACTTAAACATCTTAAACACGTAACAGCGAACAAATAATAACTTGACTTTTAATTGATCATTTAGAAAAGAGGCAGATTTTTCTGCTCAATCATCTGTTGAACTCAGTTCAGTCCTTTATTTTGTCATTCAAAAGAGTAAAGAGTAAAGTAAAGTAAAGTAAAGAACTTTTATTGTCATTGTAGTTGTACAACGAAATTTGTATGGTAACTCACAGAGACCAGCAGCAATATAAAAAGAGAGAAAACAGACAGTAGACATAATACTAAATATAAGATGCAAGATAAAATATACTAAATGTAATAAGTCACATAAAAACCAACAATAGACATAATACTAAAAACATAAGATGTAAGATAAAGTATACTAAATGTAATAAGTCACAGTATTTACATTATGGCAAATGAGTGCAAACATTAATATCCATAAAGTGTCTTTGTGCATTAGTCAATAAAATTGTAATGCCGAACCAAATTACGTTGCAACAGACCCAACAAGAAGATCAAAAACACCACTATACAAACACTATAAAATCCTGACATGATAAACAAGCTTTTATAATTTCATATGAATATAGTTATATAAGATATAACCTGATTTAAACAAAAAAATCTCAGTAGAGAGTAACTTCATACTAAAATACCTATTCCACCATTTGTTATAACAGTTGTAATATTGATTATTTATGCTAGTTTAACTATTTATTGATTTATTATTTTATGCTAGCTATCAATAGTGTTTAAGAAATGGTATTATTCAAAAGTCTTATAATGACAGGATAAAAACTATCACAAAACCGCACTGATTTGCTCCTCAGGCTTCTGTAACGCCTGCCTGATGGCATAAGCGTGAGCAGGCTATATCCAGGGTGAGTTGGATCCCTTAAAATGCTATTTGCCCTAGAAAGACAACGTTATTGATAAAGTTCCTCGATAGATGTCAACTTGACTCCAACAGACCTTTCAGCTGACTTTATGAACTGCATCCCAATCATCACAAATACTGCAGAAGATCGCATTCTCACAGAAATCAGTCAAGTTTGGTGAAGGAGAAATCATGGTTTGGGGTTACATTCAGTATTGGGGTGTGCGAGAGATCTGCAGAGTGGATGATCAACATTAACAGCCTGAGGTATCAAGACATTTGTGCTGCCCATTACATTACAAACCACAGGAGAGGGCAAATTCTCCAGCAGGATAGCGCTCCTCATACTTCAGCCTCCACATCAAAGCTCCTGAAAGCAAAGAAGGTGCTCCAGGATTGGCCAGCCCAGTCACCAGACATGAACATTATTGAGCATTGGGCATTGAAGATGCATCTTGATGAACTCTGGGAGTCCTTATTTCTGTTCAGTGACCAGAATTTAGTCTAAGTAAAGTCAGACCTTACTGTCCTAATGAAATCATTCAAAATCAAGGCATGATCATATTCTATTGTGGTCCAATAACGGTTATCTAGAGGCCTTTGCCTTTCATATGAGCCACTTCTGACACCAAATGATCAACTAGAAGACCAGTTATTACTAAAACTTGGATAAACCACAAGACTTTTGTCAGTGTATAGTGCAGACCTGTTTTGTTCAGAGGTTAAGTAATTTAAATACATGACAGTAACTCATTAAACCCAACACAGATTACTGTACCACCACACAGATGAAAGACTTGTTTACCAGCGACCCGTGGCTTTTCACTACTCAACCACTCAACACAGTGGATTATGGGTCGGTCAAGCATGTTTAACAGGGCAGATCAATTCACATGGCACAGTGTGATGGCCGGCGGCGACCCAACACCACTACAGGCTTTCTGACTACACAAATGATGCTATCAGGGACACACAAATACAGCTCTGCATATCTACTGACAGACAAAACACACAATTAAAGCTTTAAAACTATTAATAAAAATACTGAAACGTAAAACATGTTCAAACTGATCTGCAATAATTACTGAAATAGCTAAAAAATTAATGCTAAAGAATATAATAATAATACTAACAATAATAATACTTATATTAATAATTATAGTAATAATAGTAGTTCAATTTATAATAATAAAATAATATTAACAATAATAACAATAATGATAATATTAATAATAATAATAATAATAATAATAATATAAGAAATTTGAAGTAATAATACTAACATTAATAATACTTATATTAATAATCATAGCAAAAATAGTAGTTCAATTAATAATATTAAAAAAATATAATAATAATATAAGAAATTTGGAGTAATAATACTAACATTAATAATACTTATATTAATAATCGTAGTAAAAATAGTAGTTCAATTAATAATAATAAAAAAATATAATAATATAAAAAATTTGGAGTAATAATACTAACAATAATAATACTTATATTAATAATCATAGTAATATTAGTTAAATGTATAATAATAATAATAATAATAATGATTTTAAATAATAATAAAAATATAAATGATAATACAGTAAAAAATGCTGGGTTCAACGCAATTGATTTGTGCTGGGACAACATGAAGTAACAAAGACCAAACATAATTTTTGAGTATAGTAACAGTAATACTAATAAAATAAAGAAAGAATAATCATCATTATCATCATTTTATATAATAATAATAATAACAAATAATAAATAAGTAATAATAATAATCATCATCATCAACATCATAATTGTAAATAATAATAATAATAATAAATAAAAAGCATATATTACTATTGTATTTTTATATAATGATTATAAAACTATTATTCTTAAAATATGATTGTAATAATAATAACAATAATAAAATTAATAATAATAATAATAATGTTTGTATATAATAACTGTTATTATTATTATTTTATATAATAATTGTAATGATAATAAAAAATAATGACAATAATGAAATTAATAATAATAATAATTATTATTATTATTATTATTATAATTTGTATTTTCTATAATAGTAATAGTAAATAAAAATAATAAAATAAATAATTGTATATAATAATTTACATAATAATAAGTAATAATCTTCATTATCATCATCATCATCATTTTATGCAATAATAATAATAATAAGTAATAATAATAATCATCCTCATCATCATCATTTTATATAATAATAATAATATTAATAATAATAATTGTATATATAATAATACTTGTTGTAATAATTACAATAATAAAATAATAATAATAATAATAATAATATTTGTATATAATAATTGTTAATAATAATTTACATAATTGTAATAATAATAAAAACAAAATAATGACAATAATGAAATAAATTATAATAATAATTGTATATAATAATAATAATAATCATTTAATATAATAATAATAATAATAATAATAATAATAATAATAATAATAATAATAATAAATAATTGTATATAATAATAATTATTATTATTTTATATAATAACTTATTCTTAAATTATGATTGTAAAAATAATAACAATTATAAATAATAATAATATTTGTATATAATCATTGTTAATAATATTATTTTATATAATTGTAATAATAAAAAAATAAAATAATAACAATAATGAAATAAATTATAATAATAATTTATATGATTATTTTATATAATAATAATTGTAATAATAACAATAATACTAAAATAATAACAATAATAAAAAACAATTGTATATAATAATAATTATTATTATTATTTATTTAATAATATTAATACATAATATTAGTAATATAATAATAATCATCATAAGTAATCATCATCATCATCATCATTTTATATAATAATAAATAAATAATAATAATTGTATATAA
This sequence comes from Danio aesculapii, assembly GCF_903798145.1. Taxonomy (NCBI): domain Eukaryota; kingdom Metazoa; phylum Chordata; class Actinopteri; order Cypriniformes; family Danionidae; genus Danio; species Danio aesculapii. The sequence goes on along the minus strand of NC_079454.1, from coordinate 53,047,292 downwards.
TAATTATTATTATTTATTTAATAATAATACTACATAATAATATTAATAATAAAAATAATAATCATCATAAATAAGTATTAATCAACATCATCATCATTTTATATAATTATAATAAATAAATAATAATAATAATTGTATATGATAATTATTTTATATAATTGTAATAATAAAAAAAATAAAATAATGACTAATTAAATAAAATATAATAATAACTGTATATAACAATAATTATAATTATTAACATAATAATAATAAGAAGAATTGTACATAATAATAATCATAATTATTATTATTATTATCATTACATTTATAATTATTATATTATTATTATTGACCACAAAGTAAATTAAAACGTATTAAAGCTTTACTGTGTGTGATGTGAAATGGAGCAGGAGCAGGTACAGGTGAGGTCAGACTCAGCACACCTGCACACACTGCGTTTGAATGCAAAGCCATAACAACACAGATCTGAGCACTGACCACAAGTAAACACACCTGACCGGCCTGTGCTCTCTGACAATCACCAAACCAGGAGAACGAGACCAAACACGCCGCGCTCCACCCTGATGAGCCTTCACACATTTACACACCCACACTCCCACAGATCCACAAAACTACACTGTAATAAGCGATCAGGTACTTTACTGAGCAATTCCAGCGTTATGGATGTGACCTGTTTATATTTTCCAAAACTACCAACTACAGATTTACGGGATCAGAATTATATCAATCTGTGAACATTGTTTATATTTTAAATGAGAGAAATAAGCATGCCTTATAGATGGTCTGCGAGTTTACAGTACACAACAGACTTTGTAGTCTGGCTACGTTCACACTGCAGTCAAATGTGGCTCAAATCTGATTTTTGTACCCACATTCAGATCTGTTTTGGCAGTGTAAACAGCCCAAACCGCATGGCATCTGATCTTTAACATTCAGATTTGTGCCACTTTCATATGTAGTCTTAATTTAGACACAGATCTGATGTTTTGCAATGCGATCGCAGTGTGAACGGTACAATTTCATGTGACTTTTATATAATCTTTGAGCGACATGCGTCATCATTCTGTGCTGGAAACATCATCTGCTCCTCAGCGGCATAGTAGAAAGGCACACAGGGTGATTACTTAACCACTGAAAGCTGGTTGTTCATCTTGAAAAAAAAATTGAAGGCAAAACTGGTGCTTGTTGACCAATCTGTGGTGCATTTACCAAAAAACGACGTAACTCGCGGCTGAACTATCATAGTACGATGCATCATTTGGGAAAAGAACAATGTAGTGACGAGTGTTTCCCAAAACCTGTCGCAGATCTATGGTTTGAACCACGTTAGTTATAACGTAAAACACCCATAATGATGCTCTAAACAGGGTGGAGTTTGTATTTTATATTGTTTTACACGCACACGCATTTAAAATTAATATTAGTTTTGGTAAAAACATGCACTCGCTTTCCATATTAATTGAAATATATGTATACGACACATATAGAGTCTGTGTTTCCTTTACTAATATTATTAAGAACATTACATAGTCTATTCTCAAACATAAAATCACTTACAAAAGCGAACACATATTATTATTATAAATAAATAAATAATGAGACTATTTAGGCGACACAGTTCTGTGTGGAGTTTGCATGTTCTCCCCGTGTTGGCGTGGGTTTCCTCCGGGAGCTCCGGTTTCCCCCACAGTCCAAAGACACGCGGTACAGGTGAATTGGGTAGGCTAAATTGTCCGTAGTGTATGTGTGTGAATGAGTGTGTGTGGATGTTTCCCAGAGATGGGTTGCAGCTGGAAGGGCATCTGCTGCGTGAAACATGTGCTGGATAAGTTGGCGGTTCATTCCGCTGTGGCGACCCCAGATTAATAAAGGGACTAAGCCGACAAGAAAAGAATGAATGAATGAGGCTATTTATGAAGAAATAACATTTAATATGTATTATTTATTAGGAAATGGAAAAAAATCCTTCTTTAATAATAATATTAATGATTATTATCATTATTATTGTTGTTAATATTATGATTATTATTATTGTTGTTAAGTAGGATATTTTTATTCATTTGTTATTTTCTTAAAGTCTACTTTTACAATTTGACACATGTAAACCACTGCAGAAATGTTCTGACCAGCAGGCCCCTGTCATATACAGTACAGAAACTTAATAAATAACCCACTATAAATGAAAACATTGGTGGCGCAGTAGGTAATGCTGTCGCCTCACAGCAAGAAGGTCGCTGGTTCAAGCCTCGGCTGGGTCAGTTGGCGTTTCTGTGTTTTTCAGTTCAAAGACATGCGGTACAGGTAAATTGGGAAGGCTGAATTGTCCTTAGTGTATGTGTGTGAATGAGTGTGTATGGATGTTTCCCAGAGATGGGTTGCAACTGAAAGGGCATCGGCTGCGTAAAACATGTGCTGGATAAGTTGGCGGTTCATTCCGCTGTGGCGACCCCAGATTAATAAAGGGACTAAGCTGAAAAGAAAATGAATGAATGAATGAAATTAAAGCATTAGCATATGCTGTGTTTTTTGTTTTCACAAGCTTTGGAGACGAAACAAATTCGGCTTTTAAATAATAGGTCACCTATAGCTTTCATCATGAGCCATGGCTGTGTTCAAAATGACATCAATGCTTTCAAAGTGCACTGCGAAGGGAGCGAAATTGTGAACATGAAGATCGCTAAAACTGAACTGTAAAAATACTTTGAAAGCAAATTACACCTAAGAGAGGTGACCTTAATGCTTTATTATTTTAATCATTCCAAGTTTAAATGTTAGATTGTTCTTAACGAATAGGGCATAGGGGGGATAAGTGTGAATAGAACACAGCCAGGAACTGTTTCTAACTATGTTTCTAAATAAGTCACTTGTGATTGAAAACACTGATCATATGTGATTTATGACAACCGCGGTGCGTGTCTTTCTGACCACCGGTGTTGTGAACTCATTAAGGGTTAATGAGCAGCCGCAGACTGAGTTGGTTTATCTCTGTTTGCAGAGTTATTTTATTTTACTTCATTATAAACAATGTTATAAACCTGCCCTTTTTTTCTCTCTGAGAGAAAGTAGTCAAATGAAAGTGCCCCCTGTGCACAGATCCCCTATCCATGTGCAAAGGAGCTCCTCAGCGTAAAACATATGGTGGATAAGTTGGCGGTTCATTCCGCTGTGGTGACCCCAGATTTATAAAGGGACTAAGCCGAAAAAGAAAATGAATGAATAAATCAAATTAATGAATGGATCATTTTAATGATCATAAAATCAAATAATGACAATAATGAAATAAATAATAATAATTGTACATAACAATAATTGTTATTATTATTTTATTTTATTATATCACAAAAAAACTAGAAAGAGATTTGCTATTTTGGTGAAAACTCCTTCATGATAAGGTTGACATTTGCATGGAATTGCTCTGCAGTATTTTTTAGCTATGCAAAAAACACTTGTGGAAGCAGTGTTGCTGAAAGTGTGTGGGCAGTGATGCTCTCTATAGCAGATATTAATGTGAACTGTCTTCTTGTATGCTCAGTTTTTCTTTCAGAATGACTGCTGTCATAGAAGTGCAAAGGTTTGTGGGAACTTTGCTGACATGGCATATACTTGGACAGTAAATAGACACAACACGACCAAAAATACACTTGCAGAATAATCGTGATTGCTTACTTCCAACCTAAAGATGCTCCAATGATGACTGAAAGCATTCACGCCATGTTGGAATGACCATAATATCGAGATGACGAACATGTAAAATTGTACTCATGGCTGTTTGTTGTGGAATGCCAAATGAGTCCCATTTTGCCCCTAACCAAATGTGTGCCATCCTCAAAACGTTCAGCATTTAATTGCAGTGTGTAAGTGACACCCAGTGGTTGAACTAGGTATTGCACTCCTGGTTCAAAACACACACAAGCGCAGGTTGCCAGATAGAGGACACCAACAGGAGTGAGCCTGACTGTCGAGCCTAAAGGCTGATTTAAGTCGTGTTCTAAATAAAAGCAACGACATGCAATAGAAGGAATATTTAATATTAAAAGGAGTTTTTGTCCTAACCAACACCTGATATTTAAACGGCTATAGAAAATAGAAGAAATAGAAACTTTAATTTCTTGCAGCTGAACAACAGAAAACTGACAATGATCAGCTCAGGTACAGCTCATGTGCTTTATTCAGTGTTAAATGCTCATAATGTGAGTCTGAATGCCATTTCACATGACATTTATTGTCACACTCCTGAAAGCAGCAGCAGATATAGTTCACCTCAGATCTGGAAAATAAAATAAACCATCTGAGTTTGAGCTTCAGAGCTGCGATTCGGTGCAAACCAACACATATCAGTGATTCAGCATCTACACTTAATCATGTTAAAGAGGTTTAATATGTATTCTGGGGCTGTGTTTACATTTCTTCATATATATATATATATATTTGAGAACCAGACAGAATTGTTGTATATTTATACAACAGTTCTGTCTGGTTCTTGAATCTGATTGGCTGATAGCTGTGCGATATTCTGCAATAAAAGCACTCGTACAGCCTCCTCACTCTTCTGTATTCCTCCGCCCACATAGAGCGACAGCAGATCAATAAACACTACAGTGTGACAAATATTGCAGCTGTTGGACAACATAATGTACTTTAGAGACTTTTTAGTCGAGAATGTGGTTATTTAGATTGCAACTATGCAGTTTATTTATAAGGATAGTGCCTATCATTAAATATGTATCATTTCTGAGAGACAGCGCGCCAGCATCCATCAGCCTGTCATTAGCTATGTTTCCATCCACCTGTTTTTCCATCAAAACCGGTTGATGGAAACGCCGTGATGCACATAATTTTGAAAATGCGCATAAAAAACGTATTTTGTTTCTTTGTTGTCTATTTAATTATGAGGTATAAATATTGCATATTTAGTCACATTTTAAGAACTCCCTTTTGCAGGATAATCTTGTTGGATGGTTATCATAACCACGCTTTTTGATGTACACTGTAAAAATTAAAGGTTCCTGGAGGCACTTTTCGGGGGTTTTCACATTGCCACACCGGCGGAACCCTCTAAAGAACCTCTAGGCACCATTAAAAAAAAAGGGCAGTTCTTTGAGGAACTTCAAGGGTTCCTGGAGGAACCCTTTTATTAACACTGTAAAAATGAAAGGTTCATGGAGGCACTTTTTGGGGTTCTTCACATTGCCACGCTGGCGGAACCCTCTAAAGAACCTCTAGGCACCATTTCAAAAGGAGCAGTTCTCTGAGGAACCCTCTTATTAAGAATGACCAGGAACCACCTTGAGTGCTTTGAAGCACCATTTTTTTAATGCTTGTTTTTCCTATCTCTCTTAATTTATGGTTTGTGCAAACATGTTTAATCACAAATTCAATAGACATCTATCTATCAATCTATACATGTTTATAGATTTTTAAAAAATACAATCGCATTTTTCATAAATAATTACTTTTATTAATCAATATACATCACAATTACATTCACATAATATGATTAATAATGTAATATACATTTAATGCAAATAATCAAATTTAAATAATGTCTAGCAATAACAGCCAGCAACATCTTCAGCTGTCCACTGCTTTACATTGGAGGTGTCCCTATAAAAGTAAATTAAAAAGCAGTTAACCTGAGAAGTTATGAAAACAAAGGAAATTCACAATATTCCCAGAGCCATTTTTTTTACTTATCAAGACATATTCACAAAAGATATGCAGAACATTTCTGAATAACAAAAGGAAACATCAATAAAATTAGGAATTGTCTTAATTTATATAAAAGGATTTTTTTTCACTGCTTGCAGAGTGCCCGTATACATCAATAAAGGCAAAATCCATAGAATGTAAACCTCTCAAATATCTGAGCACAAGCAGAAATAAGACAACACAAAAGCTGTGTGAAACCACTCCCTCCTTAGTGCACCCCACATATTTTCCCACTCATTCACACAGATAATGCACTATAATTTTGAGTGTACTGCATATGCGATATTGTTATTTTATTCAGGTTGTAGTTATCAGCTTTTTTTTAATTAACCATTAGTTGATTAAAAACACATTAAATAAAAAGAAAATTATATGAGTTAAAAATTTAAATCAATTATGCATGAAGGTCAAATATTGTTTTTGGACTAAATTTAAGCCGCCTTCAAAATACAGAAATTAATATTACAGGGCTCAACAATAAGTTTTTACAATAATACAATGTAAAAACATGTATATACAGTACTTAATAAGTGCATTGTACCATATTATTAATTTAACTTTAAGTACTGTGGTTAAGGTGCCTTAATATAAAGTTGGTCTTGTTTTTTAAAATATATAAATGAAAGTAAAGCAGTCTGTCAAGTTTACATTATTTTGCGAATTGTTTTCTACTTTAATGAAAATATATATTACAAACTCGATCAATGTAACCATTTAGAAGAAAATGCCATGTTTTACTGTAGTTTTTAGAGCTAGGGTGCAGCTATTTTGGAATGTCGCTGTGTCTGACGTCACGGGGTTGGTTCCGTTCCCTCAACTGAAGTGATATTGTGGAAATAATGGACTGAACATGAAGACTGAAAAGCCTAATTTAACAATGCGTGAAGTTGTGGACATGCATCGCAGAGCTGGTACAAATACAAGGAACAAACTTGTGTCTAAAATCAAAACTTTTTTTATATGTTTACTATTTTTCTTTTTTTTTTAAATACTGTTCATTTGATGTGCTTTGGTCTACTCTCTCACACTGGTACAGCGCTGCCTGGGACGGTGATTTACATTCAGACTAATGCAACGATTACAATAACCTTTCAACATTGAATATGAAGCACGACAAAAACTGTGAAGTGAAAAACGGCACTGATCTTAGTTTGGTTTGAACATGAAAAGAAGTGAGGGGCTATATAGTAAAAAGTGAAAGTTCCCGCCTCCATTACGTCAGGTACCAGATCTTGTTAAAGACATTGAGGGCAGTCAGGCATCGTAATACAGAAAGTGGACCAAAGCACATCAATCGATCAGTAATAAAAGAAAAATGTAAAAATGTATAAATGTATTTTTATGTTTCAGACCTACAGTTCAAGTCAGAATTATTAGCACCCTTGTTTATTTTTTTTCCCCTAATTTCCAAATTTTAACACATTTCTAAACATAATAGTTTTAATAACTCATTTGTAATAACTGATTTATTTTATCTTTGCCATGATGACAGTAAATAATATTTACTAGATATTTTTCATAACACTAGTATTCAGCTTAAAGTGATATTTAAAGGCTTAACCAGGTTAATTAGGTTAACTAGGCAGGTTAGGGTAATTAGGCAAGTTATTGTATAACGATGGTTTGTTCTGTAGACTATCAAAAAATATAACTTAAAAGGGCTAATAATTTTGACCTTAAAATGGCTTTAAAAAATTTAAAACAGCTTTTATTCTAGCTGAAATAAAACAAATAAGACTTTCTCCAGAAGAAAAAATATTATCAGACATACTGTGAAAATTTCTCTGCTAAACATCATTTGGGAAAAATTTAAAAAAAGAAAAAAAAAATTCAAAGTGGGGCTAATAATTCTGACTTTAAATGTAAATGTAATGCTTGTATTTGCACCAGCTCTGTGATGCACATAAAAAACTTCATGCATTGTGTTAAATTAGGCTTTCCAGTGTCCGTGTTCAGTCCATTACTTCCACTGTATCTGTTCAGCTGAGGAAACGGAACCAACCTTGTGACATCAGACAGTGATATTCCAAAATAGCTGCACCCTAGCTCTAAAAATTTAAACTATTGTAAAACATGCTCTTTTCTTAAATAATGGTTACATTAATCGAGTTTGTTTATTATATTTTCACTAAACTGGAAATCAATTTACAAATGAATGTAAACTTGACTGAGTGCTTCACTTCCACTTTAAAGGGACAGTTCACCCAAAAAAATTTATTCTGTCATCATTTACTCAACCTTTACTTGTTCCAATCCTGTTTAAGTTTCTTTCATCTGTTGAACTGAAAACAGAAAACCTATAACCACAATCCATACTTTGTTATACTGGTTATAATTTATTTTTAACGGTTAAAAATGTTCAGCTTTAATCAAAATATAATGTGTTACGCTCAACTAAAGAAAGAAAATCTAACAGGTTTGGAACATATTAGAGGTGGGTAAATGATGACAAAATTTAAATTTACTTTAAACCATGTTTATTTGTGAGGTGGTATTAACTAACTCACTACTCTGTAAAAAACTATAATTTGGTGGACACTTTATAAATACTATTTTAATTGAACAACTATTAATTTTAAATGTATTACCCAAACATTATGTTGCTTTATCTAATAATAAATATAATTTAATTAAATTCAAGTTCAACGCGGTTTTGTTTTAAACTAACATACTGTAGTCATTTTGTTTAAGCCAGGTTTCAGTAAGACATTAAGATTAGGATTATTAGTGCATTAAGATTGTTGTCTGTTCATTTACAATACGTGCTTTAGGTGCAAGTGGCCTGACGTTTAGAAGACAAAAAAAGTATTTTCACTTATTTGCCATTTTTCTGGTTTGATTTTTAATAGATTTTTTTCTAGAACACATAGTAAATTAAATTCTTGATCTAATAATACGAGGAACAGACAGTTTCTATGGAGTTAGCCAGATATGCATTACTGTGATTAAAGTGGGACGAGCAAAAGTCTACATGGCTAAAATGTGGATTTTCACTCACTGGTCAAAGCATCCTGAAGATGTTTTCTAACAGGAATTCAGCTCCAGTACTGCTGTGGTGCAGCCCATCAGCATGGGCAAGCCTAGGACGATCCTAGAAAAGATTCCAATTGTTAATAAAGAGCAGATTTTGTTCTTCACACTATGTTAATAGCCATTCATTCAGAGCAAAAAGTCTGCTGAACCTTTCATGTCCACAGCAGTAAGTAGAAAGCTGTCCAGAAATGATGATCTGCATTGCAAGTGAAGTGCATCGGACCGTTTCAATCTGGCCCACTGCTACCTGGATTTGATACAGCAAACTTTAAATTTCTAGTCTATATCTGTCGCAATGATTTACACCTAATATGGATACATCAGAAACAAGCAAATGAGAAAATAAGTGAGTGATTTTAGACACTTAAATGGTTAAAAGTTTAATGTCATTAGTTCAGTGATACCCAGCTGGATAATGATTATCAAATAATATTGTTTGTTAAATGAAGTATTTTTACATTTATTTCCAAATCAGTTAGTTACTTAAAAAAATACTTACATTTGAGGTGACTCAAACGGCTGTTTGAGAGAATACTGAACAATTTCAGGGTTTATGTTGATGTTCTGAGAAGGAAAAAGGCAGGCGTTATGTACATTATTTGTGTGAATGAATAAAAGATGTATTGAAGTACATAACTTAGACACAATTTGTCACACAGATAACTGTTTAAGAAACGCAAATAATAACAAAAGTGTAATATTACTCACAAATATAAGGAAAGACTATTAGATAGCATCGCGGCTAGAAAATAATATAAGCAACCCTGCTCAAGACACTTGCTACACACTGTATATGTAAGGGAAGACAATAAATAAATAAATAAATAAATAAATAAATTTGTGGAAAAAAGCCGTCTAATAAGTACGAATGTATCACGTTATCTGTTTAATTTGAAATTAACGGTCGCTTGCAATGGCTTTCATGGAAGCTTCGTGTTCAATGACAATAAAATATTTCGACATAAATCAATATTTTATATCAAATTATTTATATTTGTGTGAGGTACACGTGTAATTTGAGTGATTATGTACATCCAGCCGATTGTTATTATCGCAAAATAATAATTTTTACCCAATCTTATACAACAGCAATCGCTTCGCGAGACGTTCCTAAAACAGGTTACACGACATAATGATGCGTGTAAGTGTAGATATTTGTGTGCAAATCGTATCTAATTTGTATATTTATTTTGCAAACTTACTCACCTTCCGTGTGTTAGAGATGACAGCAGTCATGAAATGGAGGAAAGGAGCCGTTACAAATCGATATTTGAAAACGCTCCTGCGACCTGCACCTGCGCGTGCACGATGATGCGCGTCCGCGTCATGTTTATATTATTTTGTTAGTTCCGGTTAATATTTTTTTTTTTTTTTTGGGCAACACAATTAATTCCATATCATTAATCCAAGAAACAGATGAAAAAAAAACATTTATTTCAGAAAAATAAAAATGTCCAAAATACTGCATTCATTAGCAAGTTATCTTTGTTGGTTTATCAAAACAAAGTGGAGAAATACTTTTTATTAATAAACCAGAGCCCATAGCCTATATACTTAAGTTTAGTAATATCTTAAATATTTTTCATGAGTGGATTTTTGAAGAACTGTGTTATATAGTTCTATTTTTATAAAAATAACAACAACAACAACAACAATAATAATAATAATAATAATAGCTTAATATTTATTATTATTGTTAATATTATTATTGCAGCAGTTGTTGTTACTATTATTGTTTTAAATGACAGAAACATTTACAGAAAATTTAATTAGTCCCCTATAATAATTATCATTTTCATAATTGTACAAGCCTGTGCATGTTTTTGTCTCTTTTTTCCCCTCTGTTGTGGCTCATTTGTATTTTATTCTCCAAAATTACTTTTACATTTTCAATTTTTTTCACAATTTCCCAGTCAGCCTCCTAACTGCAATCAAGTTAACATTTCTAATCATTGATATTCTTGTGTTCACAGTGAGTGCCACACAAAAAAGAAAAACAAACACCAAATTTCATATCATTCTAAAAGCACAAATAACTAAGTAAATATTAAGTAAATGAACATCCATCTCATTTTCTGGTCTCCACAATTGTCTATTTAATTATGACACAAAAAAAAATCTCTTGGTTCCTTTAAGTGCTAGCTTTTAGATGAGAGATCCACCAGGAACCATTATATAAGTTCATAGATCTTTCAGTAACTCTTTTTTGAAAATTGAGTTCCTCCAATAACTTTCAAAGTGCTTTGAGGTCTTAGTGTAAGGAAACAGTGACTCCAGAACCTCAGTATTGACAAAAAAGTGCTTGTAGGATCCCAGTTACTGCAAAAGGGTCCTGCAAGCACTGCAAAGACTGTCAGTGGTTCCTCAAGGAACCCCATTTTGAGAAAAAGAGCTTTGAGGCACTTAAAATACATTTTAAAGTTCCTTGAGTACTCAACAGAGTACTTGAAGCACCTTTACTTTTTACAGTGTACCAAAAACTATTTCCAACTATTCTGTCAAATTGCTTACCACACTATTTTAAGTGTACATTTAATATAACAATAACAAACTGGCCAGAACATTCAACTTTCCTTAGTCAGATTTTGGCCATTTGAATAAGGAACATTCAATAATAATAATAATAATCCAATTTTTGGTCTTTCGAACCACCCAAACCCCCTTTGGCTTCAGGCCTAAAACTTAATAATTTGTACAAAGAGAGGATTAATTTTATATATATATATATATATATATATATATATATATATATATATATATATATATATATATATATATATATATATATATATATATATTTTTTTTTTTTTTTAATAGCAGTTAAATAAATGATAGCAGTGTATATGTACTGTATATATATATAGGGCGACGCAGTGGTGCAGTAGGTAGTGCTGTTGCCTCACAGCAAGAAGGTCACTGGTTCGAGCCTCGGCTGTGTCAGTTGGCGTTTCTGTGTGGAGTTTGCATGTTCTCCCTGGGTTCGCATGGGGTTCCTCCGGGTGCTCCCAAACACATGTGGTAGACCAAACACATGTGGTACAGGTGAATTGGGTAGGCTAAATTGTTTGTAGAGTATGTGTGTAAATGAGTGTGTATGGATGTTTCCCAGTGATGGGTTGCAGCAGGAAGGGCATCTGCTGTGTAAAAATATGTGCTGGATAATTTGGTGGTTCATTCCGCTGTGGCGACCACGCATTAATAAAAGGGACTAAGCGAAAAGAAAATGAATGAATGTGTGTATATGTATATATATATATAAATTGTTTGATTCATCCGTCCCCACCAATGTCAAGTGCAAACCTACACCCTTGCTGGTGGGACACTAACCAGTGATGATATACAGCCATATCGCACTGCTACGAATGTGATATTGCTCATATATATATATATATATTTGTTTTTAAATCGCAACTACAGTTTCAAGATAGCTCAATTGTGCGAAAAAACCTAAACGTGACTCGGCCAACACTGGCTCTGTGGAAATGGGCGGGGCTAAAGACGTTTTTAGTGCAATGTGTTGCATTTTTCTGATTAGTGGCCAAATCTCAGCAGAAATGTTTGTAGTATTGTTTTCTCCCACCGGGAATTCCACTTATAAACATGATCACCACAAACACAAGCTGAAACACTGCACGATGACGAGTTCGGCTAAAGCATAGTCCACTGATTAACAATTAGCGTGCAGCTCAGTATTTACACATCATCTTCACAAATCAATACAACTGCATCTGCGCTCCCAGGAACTGACCATGTAAATCTGAATATGTACATTAAATTAATGCAGAGGGGTTTCTGATTGGACAAGCTTTCTGACTGGTAAATAAATAAATAAATAAATAAATAAATAAAACGTGGGCCACTGGCTATTTTTTACACAGTCCAGATTGTCAAAGGTGGGTGTGATTTCTCATGACGCCCATTTCAATGCTATCTGTCGGACTCTCTCACACACACACATATACATACACAGACACACTATCGCACACACATACACACGCACAAATACACAAACACTATCGCACACACATACACACGCACAAATACACAAACACTATCGCACACACACGTTTTATCTCCATTTATATACATCCAGCATCCACAAGAGGGTCTTTACCCATCCCTGTGCATCTGTTTGATGGTAAACGCTTTGTTTGATAAACACGCGGAGGTTTCCAATAAAAATGACACTTCTCATTTCCACATGGATCGCTGACTTTCCCCAACACTCACATGAATAATTAAAGCGCGCACAAGGCTCGCAGGTGTCTGCATCCCCGTCATGACATTCCGCTTAAAATAGGATGTGCTGCTGCGCGTCCTCGCATCGCATCGCCCCGCCGTGCGCGCGCCTCAGGGGGACGCGTCCGCCGTGTCCGCGTCTTTTACGGAGGAATGACAGAAAATCAACAATGAACCGCTGCGAGGATCCTCGAAACACCGGCTTATGGGTGTGGAGGGTGTCATGCACGAGCCCGGATTACGCTACCAACACTGTATTTCAAATGATTGCGAGGTCGGGGCGATATTACAGCCTCATATAACCAAATATAACCCAGCCTCATATAACCCAGCCTCATATAACCAGTAGCAAAATCGCCATCAGAATGTGCTGCCTACTTTTTGCATGGAAAAAATCTGAGAAGGTACCGACGGAACACCGGGCTGAGGCTATTGGGACGCTCAGTCACACACACACACACACACACACACATAATTAAGTGATGCAAATGATGTTCATGTGGCCACCTCCATCGGCAGATCAGCGCGTATGGTGAATAGAGATGCGGATGGTGCTTACCTCTCCGCCATGGTGCCTCTGGGTGCCGCTTTATCACGCAGTGAGAGTAATCCACATCCACAGGACGGTCATGGTGCTGCTGGAGGTTCCGCCGCCGCCGCAGTAACGCGAATGAGCAGCAGAGCACGCGCTGTCCGCCCGCGTCTCCGTCACCACCGACAACCTGACGTCATTTTGCGCTTCTCGCGGGCGTGCGCGCGCGCGGGGAGGATGAAAAGAGCGGGTTACCATGGCAACTCGAGAACGCCGGCGCGCGATTAGCTAGCGCTGTGTGTGGGGTCGAGCAAAATAGGCCTATCTATCTATCTATCTATCTATCTATCTATCTATCTATCTATCTATCTATCTATGTCTATCTATCTATCTATCTCTGTCTGTCTATCTATCTATCTATCTATCTATCTATCTATCTATCTGTCTGTCTGTCTGTCTGTCTGTCTGTCTGTCTGTCTGTCTCTGTCTATCTATCTATCTGTCTGTCTGTAATATCTGTCTGTCTATCTATCTATCTATCTATCTATCTATCTATCTATCTATCTATCTATCTATCTGTCTGTCTGTCTGTCTGTCTGTCTCTGTCTATCTATCTATCTGTCTGTCTGTAATATCTGTCTGTCTATCTATCTATCTATCTATCTATCTATCTATCTATCTATCTATCTATCTATCTATCTATCTATCTATCTATCTATCTATCTATCTATCTATCTATCTATCTATCTATCTGTCTATCTGTCTGTCTGTCTGTCTGTCTGTCTGTCTGTAATATCTATCTGTCTGTCTGTAATGTCTATCTGTCTGTCTATCTATAATATCTATCTGTCTGTCTATCTATAATATCTATCTCTCTGTCTGTCTATAATATCTGTCTGTCTGTCTGTCTGTCTGTCTAATATCTATCTGTCTGTCTATCTATAATATCTATCTGTCTGTCTGTCTATAATATCTGTCTGTCTGTCTGTCTGTCTGTCTATCTATCTATCTGTCATCTCAAAATAGGTATTTATATTTAAGACAGACAGGCAAACAATAAACATGGTGCAAAACAAGTAAAATACTGAATACAGTGGTAAAAGAGCATCCATCCATCCAGAAAAGCTACAAACGATTTTTATATTTATTTAAATCTTTAAATAGCTAATTAACATATTTGTCAACAGCAACAAACAATCAAGCTTATCAAAAATACAAGAAATACAATATAGGTTTTGTTATTTCATTATCATTTAAACATTAAAATGACACTTTGTTAAGAATTTAAAAAACAGATTATGAATTGTTCACCACAAAACTAGCAATGCAAGCTAACAAAATCATGTGGTTACTTTAAGATTTCATTTGCATTTTAAGAAAAACTCTGTAGCTAACATAATGTTAACGTAAAGCAACTAATATAGTCAACATCTTCTATATAAATATATTTTTCGATCTCTTTTTGTTCATTATGCCATTTTAAATATGTTGCATGTTATAAAATAAGCATGTCTAGCCTAATGAATTAAATACAAGACAGCGCCATCTAGCGATCACTTTAAATACAACCAAATGCGCCACTGCTGCTGTTATAATAATACGACTTCCTATCGTACAAAGTATTGATCATAGGAGACTCTTAGAGCATAATAAACATAGTACATCAATCAAACACCCACCCACGCACATTTTAACCGGTCTACACGGTAAAATCACAGAGATTCAATGTCAATGTCAGTAAAGCGGAACTGATTGTGCGCTGCGTTTGTTTCCGGCGGACAGAACAAACCTCTACACAATATAAACAAAACAGATTTAACGCTGAATCTGGCGCAGTAATGTTAATTAATAACCGTGTGCGGGTTTTGCTGTAACTAAAGCAGCTATGAGGTCTGTTAACCGGCTGTTTAGTCGTCAATGTAGGTTGATTTGCAGGAATGTGTCCTCATACACACAAGGACAGAGTCCAGAAGCGAGAATTAGAGAGTATTTCTACTATATCGATCATCAAGGACAGGTACCAGCTTAATGCCATGCATGCCATGTTTACGTGCACGTCTTTCTTTAATGTTTCTTTTTCTTCTCTTATTAAGCTCTTTCTGGATGACACCAAGGTGAAGAACTTTGTCACCTGTTTCAAAGGTATTTCTATTTCTGCACTGTATACATTCAGGTAAAGTTGGTGGTGGACATACTGAAACACTTAACGTGAAAAAAGCTTAACGTGGCTTAATGTACCTAAAAATCAAGCAGAAACCCACATTTCTGTCAAACTTTACTCGTAATTAACCCTAAGTACTGTAAAAATAACGAGTCCCAATTCCATAGACCAGTGTTTCCCAACCCTGTTCCTGGAGGCACACCAACAATACATATTTTGTATGTCTCCCTTATCTGACCCTTTCCTGTCAGGTTTTGGGGTCTTTTCTAATGTTCTGCTGAGTTGATTCAGGTGTGTTTGATTAGGGAGAGGTTGAAAATGTGTACTGTTGGTGTGCCTTCAGGAACAGGGTTGGGAAACACTGCCATAGACAAAGTGAAAACATCACGTTAAGTGTTTTCTCTGCAACTGAAGCCTGTTATAAGGAAAAGGCGTGGATTAATGTACCAAAACAACAAGTGAGGGAAACTAAATTTCTATCAAGTTTTACTTGTGATAAGCACTTACTACTAGCAAATAAATTAGCCTCGTTTCTACAGCTAAAGTGATCAATATTGTGTTTAAGGGGTGGTCCACTACAATATCATATTTGAAACTTAAGTTGGTGTGTAATGTAGCTGTGTGAACATGAACAACATCTCTGAATGTAAAATGCTCAAAGTTCATTGCAAAGGGAGACCTTGGTTTTTACAGAGTTAGCTTAGCAAAGCCTACAATAAACAAACTTTGGGGACTACAAAAAATACTTCCGAGCCTGTGAGATCACGAATGTACTTTTACCGCGCACACACACTGCGCAGCGAAGGGGCGTGGCCAGAGGCGCTGTAATGTTATAGCAGAGGGAGAAAATGCCCTCCTGCTATTTCCACAGAGCTTCGTCTGTTTCTGGGCTTCCAAAGGACACGACACAAAGACAGAAGTGCTTACAGTTCAATATTAATTATGTTCCTGAGAATTATAAAATACATAGCAAGCATGATTTGACAAAACACAGCTTCCAGAATCTCTCCCAGTTCAGTGCCGGATTCGGTTAAAATCTCCTCAAAGGAGCAGCTCACGACCTGTAAGTGTTTTTATTTGTTAAAATTGATCATGACATGTACAGTGTCTAGTGTTAACGGTATGTTGTAGCAAAGATGTAAACAACGGGAAATGCTGTTTGGCACCGCAAATGATTTAGCTACAAATTCATATTTATCAGTCAAACTGCTGTAAAAACACACACGCCATACCTGTCAACCCTCCTGTTTTTACCAGGATTGTCCCGTATTTTACAGTTCTATCCCGCTATCATCCCGTAAAAGTATTTTCCCGTATTTCCCCCATATTCAGTCTTTCTCTGAGGGGTGGCAAATAAACATTAAAGAGCTGAACTGAGCCTCCCTATATGCAACCCATACCGCCGAACCACCAGGGGCCGCCCTTGCTCTTAAATGACAGTCTGTTCTGTGCTTTCGCTTTGTTTAGGCATGAAAACACTTTGGCTGTTGCTCAATTCCAAGAACGCAGAGAATGGACTTGCGTTCTTGTGGAGACCGGTCTTGCCAGGTGTCCTCGGAAGAACGAACTCGGGAGACCGTGAGGGCAGAAAACGCGTCCTCTGAGAAATGAGATGCTACGTTCTTCCTGATGGTCACATGACCTTCACGCGTCTTAAATGTAAAATTATTTAAACATTACAGCATTCATACAACGATTTATTGTTTTTCCCCTTTTCAAAATATATACTATGCATAAAAACATTATAAATATACGCTGCACAGTATAAATAAAACTGATTTTAATATGAATTTCAGCAAACTAACACCCTTAATGTGTTCATTCCTTTATTAAGATGTTCATGGTAATTTATACTTTCACCGTTTCATTTAGGGAAACTCCTGAGGTAAATAAGTTCTATCTCTAAACTTTAATAATAATCTAAATAAAATGCTGCGCTTCCCACCTCCAGTCACAATGACTTCTGGGACTTCCAGAGCGGGTTCGGCGCTCAAGTCTGCATCAGTGCGTCCTCTATCAAGATCACATCCGGGAAGTTTCACGCGTCCTCTGTTCTTGCGGTCTTGAGTATTGGAACTGAACTTTGGCAGCTGATGATGACGTTACATGAGAACAGGAGGATGCAAGACCGCTGAAGAACGCATATTGAGAAACAGCCTCTGAAATAACAAAACAGTCATGTAGTGGTGCGCTCCATAGTGATAAATAGACGCTGCCCGTTTCCCAAACGGATTCTGTACACACGATTTGTAACGGAGTGAAAGTCTGGGTTTTGGGTGCATGTTTGAACAGACATATACACATAATAAATAATAATAATAATTATCTAAAGATGTCGATTTAAAATAAAAATCTTCAGAAAAAATTGTTTAAAAATAGCTCAGTGGTTAGCACTGTGGCAAGAAGGTTGCTGGTTTAAGTCCCGGCTTGGTCAGTTGGCATTTCTGTGTGGAGTTTGCATGTTCTCCCTGTGTTGGCGTGGGTTTCCTCCAGGTGCTCCGGTTTCCCCCACAGTCCAAACACATGCGCTATAGGGGAATTGATGAACTAAATTGGCCATAGTGTATGAGTGTGTGTGAATGTGAGAGTGTATGGGTGATTCCCAATACTGGGTTGCAGGTGGAGAAAACATATGCTAGAATAAACACAAAAACATGCTAGAATAGTTGGCGGTTCGTTCTGCTGTGGTGACTCCTGATAAATAAGGGAATAAGCTGAAGGAAAATGAATGAATTAAGGGATAATCCCTTTTTAATAATCCCTTATTATTAAGCACAACAAATGAAAACGTGTTGTAACTTCCGACCAATTTTAGTTTTAATTAATTAAGGGAAAATGTAAGGTTTTCCTTCATTTTTAATTTTCTCAAGCACTTTATTTGAAAATACACAATTTTCAAAATGTTTTTATTTTATCTTAGCCCTACTTTAACTTAATGAGAAAAAATCTACAGTCATATGTGTTCAGTTCAATGCTCAATGACAGGAAATATTATGGATGAAGGGATGGGTGGATGGATGGATAGTTATACAGACAGACAGACGGATGGATAGATAGATAGATGGATGGATGGATGGATGGATGGATGGATGGATCCTAAATATAATACACCATTTGACAGACAGACGGAGAGATGGATAGGCAGATAGATAGATAGATAGATAGATAGATAGATAGATAGATAGATAGATAGATAGATAGATAGATAGATAGATAGATAGATAGATAGATAGATAGATAGATAGATAGATAGATAGATAGATAGATAGATAGATCCTAAATATAATACACTATTTGACAGACAGACGGATAGATAGATAGATAGATGGATGGATGGATGGATGGATGGATGGATGGATGGATCCTAAATATAATACACCATTTGACAGACAGACGGAGAGATGGATAGATAGATAGATAGATAGATAGATAGATGGATGGATGGATGGATGGATGGATGGATGGATGGATGGATCCTAAATATAATACACCATTTGACAGACAGACGGATAGATAGATAGATAGATGGATGGATGGATGGATGGATGGATGGATGGATGGATCCTAAATATAATACACCATTTGACAGACAGACGGAGAGATGGATAGATAGATAGATAGATAGATAGATAGATAGATAGATAGATAGATAGATAGATAGATAGATAGATAGATAGATAGATAGATAGATAGATGGATGGATGGATGGATGGATGGATGGATGGATGGATGGATGGATCCTAAATATAATACACCATTTGACAGACAGACGGAGAGATGGATAGATAGATAGATAGATAGATAGATAGATAGATAGATAGACAGATAGATATAATACACTATTTGACAGATAGATAGATAGATAGATAGATAGATAGATAGATAGATAGATAGATAGATAGATAGATAGATAGATAGATAGATAGATAGATAGATAGATAGATAGATAGATACTAAATATAATGCACTATTTGACAGACAGACGGAGAGATGGATAGACAGACATAGAGATAGATAGATAGTAAGGAGATGTAAATGGATAGATGTAAATTACAGATCCAGAATAGACTTACAACAGTAACGTTCTCCCATTTATTTTCTCACTAGTCATTGCAAAATGCTTTAAAGGTGACCTATTATGCCCCTTTCTAAGAGATGTAAATAAGTCTCTGATGTGTCTAGAGTGTGTGTGTGGATGAAGCTCAAACTAGCACACAGATTGTTTTCTAGCTCTCTGAAAAGTGTGGTGTTTTGGTGACTGTCGCTTTAAATTCAAATGAGATTGCCATTTTCAGAAGAGGGCGGAGCTACAAATGCCTGTGCATCAGCATAGTGGCAGATTCAAAAACAATTATATGAGATAGTCACTAGTGGGTGGGGCTTTCCTCCTCTGATGACACGTACAAAGGAAGAACGTCAATCAAAGTGTTTCTTCTTAATCAAGTCTGATTATAAACAATAGAATTAATTCATTTTTACCATTAGAAGCTGGCTATATTCACCACACAACTGTTTAAACCCCTTATTAAAGTCATTTCTGCATGATAGCTCCACTCTAAATAAAGATTGTACGAATTCTCTCTCTCTTTCATAGACCAGCAGTTCTTAGTTTTCTTCTTCAGCCGTCTGAAAGTCAACCAGTGCGGCCGCTATCAGCCGGACTTCCCGTTTGTCTCGCTCTGCGGACGCGAGCGCAACTTCCTGCGCTGCGAAGATCAACCCATAGTTTTCACTCACCTGATTTTAGAGGCGGGGCTTGAGGAGCGTCTGTCATACTGTGGGGGCGGAGCTAAGCTGAGCGTTCCATTCCGCCCACAATCCTTATTCATGCACCCCAGCAGTGGCAGAGTTTACCATCCCGGGCCGGAGCGGACTGGAGGAGCGGGACTGCTGAGATCAGCTCTCGCTATTGAGATCAGTCCACATTTTGGGTACGACACAGGACAGGATGGCACAGCAGCACAGCCCACTCACTTCACATGGGCAGGTCAACGACACACTCTCAGCAAAGAGTTGGAGAAACATTTCCCTGAGCAAAAAGAGGAATGCATGAAGATACGGTGATTCAACATGCAAGTACACTGTTGAAATAACACCACAAACCAATTTAAAGTTGAATTCAAGCTCTTTCAATGAACTTATGTTTGTTTTTAAGTACTTTCCAGGCCTTGAATCCTCCCTTCAAGAAGCCTGATTTACCTGTTATGCAGATTTCTATTAGAGTAGTGTTTAAGAAAGGACACAAAGCTTAAATATACATTATAAATAATATCTGTCAATGAGCAGTTTCTGTATTTTGGGTTTATTTATGGTTGTGGATTGCATTATAGGATGTTGATCTCTGCTCTGTCCACTACTGATGTTAAAAATTCAACTCTACAGTTTAACAAAGTGACTTTATTGACATTTTAGTCATACGAGAAACAATATCTAGAGAAATAAGTGTGTAAAATAACAGAAAATGTGCTGCGGTTTATTACAAGGTGTTTATAGTGTAATATACCACACCAACCCTGACAATACAGCACTGCACACTATTACAAATGACAATAAAAGACACTTTTTTTGAACATTTCAGGGTTAAAAGTTGCTGAACAAAAGGATCAAGCTCCCATAATGCAATTCAGAAGCATAAATAAACAGGGAAAAATCAAAAATACAGTCACAACATACAGAAAAGTGCTAATTTGCAGATATTTTTAGTGTAAATGCAAGATCAAATAAATATAACACGCATGTGAAATAATAGAAAATACAGTCACAACATAACAATGACGACCTGAATGAAACATTTTCCTGTGCAAAAAGATGAACGCATGAAGATACGGTGATTCAACATGCAAGTACACTGTTGAAATAACACCACAAACCAATTTAAAGTTGAATTCAAGCTCTTTTAATGACCATATGTTTGTTTTTAAGTACTTTCCAGGCCTTGAATCCTTCTTTTAAGAAGTCTGATGAACTAATGGAGCATTATTATAAAGTGCTGCACAGATTTTTATTAGAGTAGTGTTTAAGAAAGGACACAAAGCTTAAATATACACTATAAATAATATCTGTCAATGAGCAGTTTCTGTATTTTGGGTTTATTTATGGTTGTGAATTGCATTATAGGATGTTGATCTCTGCTCTGTCCACTTTTGATGTTGAAAATTCAACTCTACAGTTTAACAAAGCGACTTTATTGAGATTTTAGTCATTTGAGAAATAATATCTAGAGAAATAAGTGTGTAAAATAACAGAAAATGTGCTGCGGTTTATTACAAGGTGTTTATAGTGTAATACACAACACCAACACAGACAATACAGCACTGCAGACTATTACAAATGACAATAAAACACACTTTTTTTAACATTTCAATGTTTAAAGTTTCTAGGCTTCCAAGCTGAAGCGTTTAAAGCTGAACAAAAAGGATCAAGCTCCCATAATGCAATTCAGAAGCAGAAATAAACTGGGAAAAATCAAAAATACAGTCACAACATAACAATGAAGACCTGAATGAAACATTTCCCTGTGCAAAAAAGATGAACGCATGAAGATACTGTGATTCAACATGCAAATAAACTGTTAAAATCCTGCTCAAATGAATGTATAGTTGAAGGCAAAATTATTAGGCTTCCTGTGAAACTGCTGTTTAATGGAGAGGAACACATTTTTAATAACTGATTTCTCTTTGTCATGATGACAGTAAATAATATTAGACTAGATATTCTTCAAGATACTAGTATTCAGCTTATAGTGACATTTAAAGGCTTAACTAGGTTAATTAGGGTAAAGTTAGGATAATTAGGCAAGTCATTGTATAACAGTGGTTTGTTCTGGAGACAATCAGAAAAAAAAAGTTTCTAAGGGGGTATAATAATAACCTTAAAAATATATTTTTTTAAATCAAGGCTTTGTTATTATAGGGAATATTGCTTTCACAGGAGGGCAAATAATATTACCTCTAACTGTATATTCTGAAGATACTGTAGTAATAAATGTATATATTGTGTCATTTGGATTGCTTTCCTGTTGTCATTAACACAGCACTTCATTTTCTTCCCAAAACTATATATATATATATATATATATATATATATATATATATATATATACACAGTTGAAGTCAGAATTATTAGCCTGCTGTTTATTTTTTCCCCAATTTCTGTTTAACAGAGCAGATTTCTTCAACACATTTCTAATCATAATAGTGTTAATAACTCATCTCTAATAACTGATTTATTTTCTCTTTGTCATGATGACAGTAAATAATATTAGACTAGATATTCTTCAAGACACTTCTATACAGCTTAAAGTGACATTTAAAGGCTTAACTAGGTTAACTAGGTTAACTGGGCAGATTAGGGTAATTAGGCAAGTCATTGTATAATGATGGTTTGCTCTGGAGACAATTGATAACAAATATAGCTTAAAGGGGCTTATAATATTGAACTTAAAATGGTTTTTTTTTTAAAACAATTAAAAACTGCTTTTATTCTAGCCGAAATAAAACAAATAAGACTTTCTCCAGAAGAACAAATATTATCAGACATACTGTGAAAAATTCCTGAATATGTTAAATGTTATTTGGGAAATATTTAAAAAAGAATTAAAAAAAATTTATAGTTGGGCTAATAATTCTGACTTCAACTGTGTATATATAAAATGATGGTCCATTAGTTAATATATTTACTAACATGAATAAACTGTTAGTAATACATTACAGTATTCAACTTTGTTAATGTTAAAGTTGTTCATTGTTAGTTCATGTTAACTCACAGTGAATTAATGTTAACAAGTAAAACGTTGGATTTTAATAATGCATTTATAATGTTAGTAACGACATTAACTTTATTCTAAAGTGTGGAACATTGTTCTAAATGTTAAAAAAAGGACAAAAAAGCTGAAATATAATATATACACTTACCGGCCACTTTATTAGGTACACCTTACTAGGACCAGCTTGGACCCTCTTTTGCCATAGAACTGCCTTAATCCTTCGTGGTGTAGATTCAACAAGATACTGGAAATATTCCTCAGAGATTTTGCTCCATATTGACATGATAGCATCACACAGTTGCTGCAGATTTGTCGGCTGCACATCCATGATGCCAATCTCCCGTTCCACCACATCCCAAAGGTGCTCTATTGGATTGAGTTCTGGTGTCTGTGGAGGCCATTTGAGTACAGTGAACTCATTGTCATGTTCAAGAAACCAGTCTGAGATGATTCACGCTTTATGACATGGAGCGTTATCCTGCTGGAAGTAGCCATCAGAAGATGGAGACACTGTGCTCATAAAGGGATGGACATGGTCAGCAACAATACTCAGGTAGGCTGTGGCGTTGACACGATGCTCAGTTGGTACTAATGGACCCAAAGAGTGCCAAGAGAATCTCCCCCACACCATTACACCACCACCACCAGCCTGAACCGCTGATACAAGGCAGGATGGATCCATGCTTTCATGTTGTTGAGGCCAAATTCTGAGCCGAGCATCTGAATGTGGCAGCAGAAATCAAGACTATATATATAAATATATAAATATAAATAAATACACACACACACACACACAAACATATATATATATAACACTTAGGACTACTCTTCTGTATAGTACATTAGGTTAGGGGCGACCGCAACCCCTTGTACTTTTGGATAGATAGATAGAGTAGACAGTCAGGACTCGGAAGACTCTTCGCGTGCTAATTATTTTATTTCACATACTGTAGTTAGTTAGCTAGATGCTTCTGGGAAGTTAGATTAAGTTTGGGTTTTGTTCTTTTCGTTCCTTTAGCGCCGCCCACGTCCCTTCTGCCAGCTCTCCTGTCTTTGTATTTGTTTCAGTGTTGTAAATATTGTAAATAGTATATTTTGCCTTACTTTATTTTCTTTATTTTGGATTTATTCGTTGTTTTTTGTTCACTTTGGGAAATATAAATAAAATCACAATTTTGGTATTATTTTGGTTGTCTTTGGCACTTATTTACTGTTTGTATAAATATATTTTAATCACAAATAAATGTCAAACCCCACCATCCCCTGGACTAACATCAGGGGTTTGTAACACACATACATGCATACATACATACATATATATATATACATACATACATATGTTGAAATCAATATTATTCGCCCTCCTGTGAATTTTGTCTTTCTTTTCTAAATATTTCACAGTATTTCCTGTAATATTTTTTCTTCTGGAGAAAGTCTTATTTGTTTTATTTCGGCTAAAATAAAATAGTTTTTAATAGTTTTTAAACCCATTTTAAGGTCAATATTATTAGCAATATTAGTTTTGGATTGTCTCCAGAACAAACCACTGTTATACAATGACTTGCCTAATTACCCTAACTTTACCCTAATTAACCTAGTTAAGCCTTTAAATGTCACTTTAAGCTGTATAGAAGTGTCTTGAAGAATATCTAGTCTAATATTATTTACTGTCATCATGAGAAAGATATAATAAATCAGTTAGAAATGAGTTATTAAAACTATTATGATTAGAAATGTGTTTAAAAATATAACATGGTTAATAATTCAGACTTCAACTGAACTATATATAGTGTTAAACTCTGGTTTCACAGCTGTTGGTTCAACACACTTTTCCTAGCCCCGGACACCAGCTCCTGTCAGAAAATGTCCAGCAAGTGTTACTATAGCAGAACCAACAGCCATGGAAAATTACTGCTCCACAACATTATCCAGAGACACTACAGACCTTGAAATGGAGACTTTCTCCTTTCTCCTGAATCAAGTCTCCCTTCAATTCACACAATCATAAGACTACAACCATAAGGAAAAAGGGGATTTATTGATAAGGCAATAGTTAATTGAGAATAGTCATAATCAAATAAAAAATGTGATAAAATTACATTCAAATGGTCAATAATCAAATCATTAAATAATTAACGATCAAGTGATTATTATATAAATGACTGTAATTATATGTAAATATATATAAATGTCTTTCCAAGAGATGGGTTGCGGCTGGAAGGGCATCCGCTGTGTAAAAACGTGCTGGATAAGTTGGCGGTTCATTCCGCTGGGGTGACCCCGGATTAATAAATGGACTAAGCCGAAAAGAAAATGAATGAATGAATATAAATGTCATCATCCAATGTGTTAAAAGCTACCATTTGTAAAGTCACCGTCCAGAAAAATTCACATCTTAATAAAGCTATGGCCACATTACATTGGATAATGATTTATCATATAATCTCAAAGGTGTTTGAAGTGTGTTTGTGAATTTACAATGCAGAATACTCCACTGTCACAACGTAAAGTGGTGATTGTTTTATTAAAAAACACTGGACTGTAATAAAAAGAGGCTGTTTTACACATCCTGTAGAGTTAAACTGTTGAGTTTAATGATTTTTGAATCCCTTCAGATGATCTCCAGGTCTGGCACCTTTAGCTTAGCTTAGCATAGATCATTGAATCGGATTAGACCATTAACATCTCACTCCAAAAACTGTTTCAATAATTGTCCTATTTAACGCTTGACTCTTCTGTAGTAAAACAGTGTGTACTAAGACTGACAGTAAAGGAATAGTTGCTATTCTTTAGGCCGATATGACTTTACTCTCATTCTGACGTAATAATCAACAAAGTTTTGCTCTCATGTATGACTGCAGCAATGCAATTCAGAAACAATAAATGAAGGAAATTAAGTTAATTATTATTTAATAAATTAGTTTAGGATTAATTGAATTAAAGATACAATATATATGTTTCATTAAGTCATATATTACTTTATTCCGTCTGTCTATATCTCTCATCTATCTGCAGTCCAAAAGTGGGTTTTGCTGCTTGTTCAAACATTAAAAATCAGCTGAAACAACACAATTATTGAGGTTTTTTGGGGGGGACAACTGAATTGTTTTGTGTTTAATCCATTTAGAATAGTTGGTCACACTTCATATTAAGTGTCCCTATCTAATATACATTAAAAATTAAGTGCAATGTACTTAATGTGTCCATAATGTATTACAGAACCCTTCTGGTGCTATCGAGATGGGCTATGGGTCAGGTTAGGGACAGATTTTGTGATCTGGGTAGGTTTAAGGGTGGTTAAGGTGTAAGGAATGGACCACCAGTGTAATTATGAATGTGATTACAGAAATTAATTACAAATGTGTGTATTTAATCAAGCATAAGTGCAATGCAAAAACATGTGTTTACACAATTGTAATGATTTATTAATTTCAGTGTAAGTACACATTAGTTAAGGCCACTTAATAAAACATGGGACCGATTAGGTCAACTTAATCGATTTGTGTTGGGACAACATGAATGAATCATATGGAACCATGCATTTTTTACAGTATCTATGCATTATTGTCATTTATTTTTACAGGTTTGGTCCTCCATAAGCTACTCTCAAGCTGCTGACAAATGTTGCTATAAGCTAGTTCAGGAACTTTGCTGCCGTACCATGACTGAAGAAAATAATAAAAGGAGGAAAATGATCAAATAATAGCATTAAATTCGTATAAAAAAATACAATATATGTGTTTTATTAAGTCATATATTAATGCATTTAGCTATTTATTTTGCAGGTTTGGTCCTCCATTAGTGTCAAGCTACTGAAAAATGTCGCTATGCTAGTTGAGGAACTTTGTTGCCGTCCCACAGGGGTGTCAAACTCAATTCCTGAAACGCCGCAGCTCTGCACAGTTTAGTTCCAACTCTAATGCACTCAATTAGTTTGATCAGGGGTGATTGATTAGAGTTGGAACTAAACTGTGCAGAGCTGCGGCTCTCCAGGAACTGAGTTTGACACCTGTTCCATACCATGACAGTAATGCAGAAACTAATAAACAAAGGGGGAAAATATGAATGCAGCATTAAATTAATTAATAAACAATACAATATATATGATTTATTAAGGCCCAATTCTGTTTTTGTACCCCTACCCCTTCCTCTTGGCCCTTAAATCCGAGTGTGAAGGGGAAGGGCTTCAAAGAAATGGGACAGCACTACAGCACCTGTACACGTCATCATATATCATCACGATCTCTTGAAAAATGTCGCTATGCTAGTTGAGGAACTTTACTGCTGTATCATGGCTGAAGCAGAAGCAATGCAGAAAATAATTAAAAATATAATAAATCTAATTTCTGAAGTCAGATATTAATGCATTTATTTATTTATTTATTTATTTATTTATTTTATTCATTTTATTATATTTATTCTGCGTAAGTCACTGTCAAGTGACCATTAGTGTCAAGCTACTGAAAAATGTCGCTATGCTAGTTGAGGAACTTTGTTGCCGTACCACAGTTTAGTTCCAACTCTATTTAAACACACCTGATCAAACTAATTGAGTCCTCCAGGTTTGTTTGATACAGATAGGTGTGCTGAAGCTGGG
>NC_079454.1:52924253-53011753 GCF_903798145.1 Danio aesculapii | reverse complement strand
TATAAGAGCAGCAGTGAACAAGCGCTATAGGCAAGTTTCAGGCGTGTAAAAGTCTAAGAAGCAAAACATTAGTAGAAATTTTTTTTTTTTTTTTTTTTTTTTTTTTTTTTTTTTTTTTTTTAGAGAGAGAGAGAGAGAAAGAGGGCTCAGTTAGTGGTATAGCCAGAGAGGCAGTTGCAGATTAGGAGGAAAAGTGGAGACTAAACAGTTGCGTTTTTAGTCGTTTCTTGAAGACAGCAAGTGACTCTGCTGTTCTGATGTAGTTAGGGAGTTCATTCCACCAACTGGGCAGATTGAATGTGAGAGTTCGGGAAAGTGATTTCTTCCCTCTTTGGGATGGAACAACGAGGCGACGTTCATTCACAGAACACAAGTTTCTGGAGGGCACATATATCTGCAGAAGTGAGAGCAGATACGAAGGAGCACAGCTAGAGGTCACTTTGTAAGCAAACATCAGAGCTTTGAATTTGATGCGGGCAGCAACTGGAAGCCAGTGCAAACGGGTGAGTAGCGGAGTGACATGTGCTCTTTTGGGTTCATCAAAGACCACTCGTGCTGCTGCGTTCTGAAGCAGCTGAAGAGGTTTGATAGAACTACCTGGTAGCCCGGCTAGCAGAGAGTTGCAATAGTCCAGTTTGGAGAGGACAAGAGCTTGAACAATGAGTTGAGCTGTATGTTCAGATAGGAAGGGTCGGACCTTTCTGATGTTGTAGAGTGCGAATCTGCAAGATCGGGCAGTTCTAGAAATGTGGTCAGAGAAGTTCAGTTGGTCATCAATCGTAACTCCAAGGCTTTTTACCATTTTGGATGCAGTGATGGTTGCTCCATCCATCTGGATTGAAAAGTTATGGTGAAGAGTCGGGTTGGCAGAAACTTCAAGCATTTCCGTTTTCGTGAGGTTAAGCTGGAGATGATGATCTTTCATCCAGAGTGAAATGTCTGACAGGCAGGCTGAAATGCGAGCTGGAACCGAGGGATCATCAGGGTGGAAAGAGAGGTATAGCTGGGTGTCATCAGCATAGCAGTGGTAGGAAAAACCATGTTTCTGGATGACTGTTCCTAAAGATGCCGTGTAGATAGAGAAGAGAAGTGGTCCAAGCACAGAGCCCTGAGGTACCCCAGTGTATAGATGCTGTAGGTTGGACACCTCTCCCCTCCACGACACCCTGAATGACCTGTCCGAGAGGTAGGAACTGAACCATTGAATAACAGTGCCTGTGACGCCCAGTGACTCAAGCGTAGATAGCAGGATCTGGTGGTTTACAGTGTCAAAAGCAGCTGATAAATCCAGCAAGATGAGGACAGATGATTTAGAGTCTGCTTTAGCCAGTCTGAGGTCCTCCACGACCGAGAGCAGAGCAGTCTCAGTTGAGTGGCCTTTCCTAAAGCCAGATTGCTTGTTGTCCATGAGGTTGTTTTGAGTAAGAAAGTCTAGGACTTGATTGAACACTACTTTCTCCAAAATCTTGGCCATGAATGGAAGCAGGGATACCGGTCGGTAGTTTTCAAGTAGCGTTTGATCCAGGTTGGGTTTCTTTAGCAGAGGGGTTACCCTAGCCTGCTTAAATGAAGTAGGGAATAGACCAGAGTCAAGAGATGTGTTAATTATGTGAGTCAGTGTTGGTATGACTGCAGGAGAAATGGCTTGCAGGAGATGAGAGGGAATGGGATCTAGCGGACAGGTGGTTGCATGGCTTGATAGCACGAGATTGGACACCTCAGACTCAGAGAGCTGGGAGAAAGAGGTGAGCGTGTGTGGTGTTGGTGGTGTATCTTGCGTGTTTGTTGTAGGTGCAGCAAATTGAGCACTGATTTTTGCAGTTTTGGTGCAAAAGAATGTAGCAAAGTCATCAGTAGTGAGTGTGGAGGATGCGGGTGGAGGAGGAGGGTGAAGGAGGGAGGAAAATGTTTTAAAAAGCAAGCGAGAATTGGTGGCACTGTTGACTTTCTGACGGAAGTATGTCTGCTTTGCAGAAGTAACCTCAGTCGAGAAAGAAGACAGAAGAGTTTGGTATGTTATGAGCTGTTCAGGATTTTTTGTTTTTCGCCAGCTTCTCTCAGCAGCCCGAAGTTTTGAGCGATGCTCACGGAGAACATCAGAGAGCCAGGGTGCAGGAGGACTGGCTCGGGTTGGTCTGGATGTCAGAGGGCATAGTCTGTCTAGACATGATGTTAGCGTGGAGCAGAGTGTATCAGTTGCACTGTTCGTATCAAGTGCAGAGAGTTTGGAAGATGGAGGAAGAGAGTTAGAAACAATGGTGGATAGCCTGTTGGGTGAGAGAGAGCGTAGGTTTCTGCGAAAGGCAACTAGAGTAGGAGTGTGTGGCGGCTCAGGAGTAATGTGGATGTTGAGAGAGAGAAGGAAATGATCCGATGTTTGTAGTGGAGTTACTAGTGTTTGGTCAGCGAGGCAATGTCGAGTGTAAATAAGGTCTAGTTGATTACCTGATTTGTGAGTAGCAGAGGTAGGTGCTCTTTTGAGGTCGAAAGATGCCAGCAGAGTCTGGAAGTCAGCAGCTATTTGACCATAAAACCACACACACGCGCATACCTGTTCCCTTGAGCCAAAATCCTTGATGCTAATAAATGCAACTAAATGGAGTGACTAGACTGGACCTCTGTTCTTACCGACAGCATCACTGGCTTCAAGCTAGCTACCAAAATTTCCCCTCCTAACTGCTTTTCACTTTACAAACTATATTGTAAATTAATCAAGTGAATATTTTCATATTACTCAATAATATTACGGTAATTAATTTAAAAACTGAATAATTATAAATTTACACACAACTGAACTGAACTTAAACACTGACAACTGAACTTACACTGTTTCAATTCACTCTAATCTGTGTGAAGCTGCCTTGACACAATCTACATAGTAAAATCGCTATACAAATAAAGGGGAATTGAACTGAATTTACACAAGTAAATAAACTGAAGTAATGATGGGCTAAAAGTCTGCAGAATTCTGCAAGTGCAGATTTCGTATGGGCCTACTAGTAAGGCAAGAAGAAAAAGACCCACTACTACTGTGTCGGTAATCAAATTAATTTCCCCCCCCCCATTCTTTTCTTTCTGTCTCCCTTCATACATGTGTGTTGGGTGAAGTTATACTTTGAAGAATAATATTGTACAATCTTGGTTAGTTTTTACACGTTACTTTTTAAGAAAGGTAATGTGAAAGTATATGACATGTTATTTGTGTGTGTGTGTGTGTGTGTTTTGTTTTTAAGATAGGCTTAAGATTGTAACAACAAAGTAACTTTATCAACACAATGTTCATGTATGGGGGCGGCATGGTGGCTCAGTGGTTAGCACTTTGGCCTCGCAGCAAGAAGGTCACTGGTTCGAGCCTCGACTGGGTCAGTTGGCATTTCAGTGTGATGTTTGCATGTTCTCCCCATGTTGGTGTGGGTTCGGGTGCTCCGGTTTCCCCCACAGTCCAAACACATGCGCTATAGGGGAATCGATGAACTAAATTGGCGGTAGTGTATGAGTGTGCGTCCTGGCGAATTTACTTTTTTATTTGGTTTTATTTATATGATTCCAGTTGAAGTCAAATATACTGTTTGGACAATTTATTTGGTTCCTTTCCTGAACTTCGAGCATC
Organism: Danio aesculapii; assembly: GCF_903798145.1. Taxonomy (NCBI): domain Eukaryota; kingdom Metazoa; phylum Chordata; class Actinopteri; order Cypriniformes; family Danionidae; genus Danio; species Danio aesculapii. The sequence continues at coordinate 53,008,143 of NC_079454.1, read as the reverse complement.
TCGGGAGCTCTGCAGTCTATGGAGGATGAGAGAGCTCCAGGATTTCATCTAAAATAGCGTAAGTTGTTCTGAAGATGAGTTTGGAAAGACATGAGGATGAGTGATTAATAACAAATTAAATGTTTGCGTGAACTAACCCTTTAAAACAAGGGTCACCAAACTTGTTCCAGGAGGGCCGGTGTCCTGCAGATTTTAGCTCCAACCCTAATCAAACACACCTGAACAAGCTAATCAAGGTCTTACTAGGTATTCTTGAAACAATCAAGCAGGTGTGTTGAGGCAAGTTGGAGCTAAACCCTGCAGGGACACCGGCCCTCCAGGACCGTGATTGGTGACCCCTGCTTTAAAAGATCGACCAGATATTGTGGAGCAAGATTATCATGCAAACTAAGTTCAAGTAAGGAATAAAACTCTGAAATCTATACATAACAGGTATAACTAACGACGAACTAATTCTGCAGGTATTGTAATATGTTAAGGGGTGATTTGGAAACACGTGCAATAATCAATACGTGAGAAAACAAAAAAGTGAAGCAATCCTTCCAGCAGCAGAAAAGGCTAACACGGGTCAAATACCTGTAATGTTTCCAAAATGAGAGAACGAGATCTTAAAGGGACAGTACATCCACAAATATAAATGACCTCTCTGTGTCTTTGCATACAAAAATGAATTCAAGAGTTCCCACTTAGATATGCTTGGCGTATAAAGCTGGTTTGGCATGCTGTCCCGGGAGAGAACCCTGAGCTCGGAGATCTTTGAGCCCAGGGCTCCCGCCCGGTCGATAAGCATATCAGGGGATCCGAGATCAGGTAGGTCTCGAGAGCTCCCCCTTTTGAAAAGGGGGGAAAGGAGGAGAGAAGGGGTGGAAGGGGGGATTCTTCCAAACGAAGATAAAACATTAGGGAGAAAATGATCCATTTATAGTAAACTAGGATCACTCTGATTGGATTATTACTGATTACAGATGAGTGGCCAGACGTGCTCAATCATATCACGTGCTCCTCTCGAAATTTGGTTTATGAAACTTCACTTAAAATCAGCCTTATACTTTAGCTAGGCAATAAAATGTCATTTCCCTTCTCATTTTTTTGTTCAAATCTCTAAATCTGTTTATTAATATGCAATTAATTCATATTCTAACATGCATACCACCATGTAAAATAACTACTACATTAATTTATAGTAAATAATAGTTTTCTGAGCCATAGTAAAGTGTATTATATTGTATTAGTTATAGTATTAGCGCTCTTTGTTTATGAATGCTGCAGCATAATATCGTAATAATTATAGTGAACTGAAAAACTGTGATACTGTATCATACATTATATTTTACTACAGTAAACTGAGGTGTATGTAGTATAATATACCTTATAGTTGTAGAAAACTACAGTATTAGGTAATTTGTTTATATTACTATAGTTGTTGTGTTAAATATTGTATCACCACAACATATTAATTCAAGTACTTTACTATAGTAGGGCTCAAAAACACTATAGTATTTATTAGAAAGTATTACTATAGTATGTTTATGTAGGTTTTAAAACACGATCACAAATATAACAGAATCAATGTTGTAATATAATTGAGGTGTCTCAATAAATATGAAGGGTTTTGGATTTTTACATATTAAAATTAGCCTGATGTTTCCCTGCTGAAAAATCCAGCTTAAACCAGCCTAGGCTGGTTTTAGCTGGTTGACCAGCCTGGTTTTAGAGGGGTTTTGGCCATTTCCAGGCTGGTTTCCAGCCATTTCCAGCCTGGTCTTAGCTGGTCAGGCTGGAATATGACCAGCTAAAACCATCTAAATCCAGCTTGACCATCTGGTTTAAGCTGGACATTGCTGGTTTTGTCTGGGCTCCCAGGCTGGCTGAGCTGGTTTTAGCTGGTCATCCCCCAGCCTGACCAGCTAGGACCAGGCTGGAAATGGCTGGAAACCAGCCTGGAAATGGCCAAAACCCCTCTAAAACCAGCCTAGGCTGGTTTAAGCTGGATTTTTCAGTAGGGTAAGTAACTCAAGTATAGTATGCTACAAAAACATAGTACCTCATGTGAGAATTAGGTTTCGTGATTTTACACATTTCGGGAACACTTCACAATAAAGTTGTATTAGTTCATGTTAATTCGCTAATTTACTAACAAACAATGAGCTATACAATCAGTAACGTGTTTATTCATATTAGCTAACGTCATAAAGCTGTTTATTGTTAGCTCATGTTAACTCACGGTGCATTATCTAATGTAAACAAGGATGAATTTGCATTTTAATAATGCATTAGTAAAGGTTGAACAATGATAATAAATTGTTGTACAAGTACTGTTTATAATTAGTTCATGTTAGCAATGAAGTAAATACAAGTGTCACCCAAATCTCACTGAACAGCAGCTGATATCACAGTGATAATATCAGCAGGGTCATAAAGTGTTAACCCCCCGTCGGTTTACAAACTGACTGAAGAATGAATGTATGAGGAGCGGGGCGGAGACTAAATACTAACAGGAACCATGCAACCGTGTAAAGGGTCACCCCAGCGGTTACACGTGAGCATGAGAGAGTTACCGGAGGAAAGTGCAGAGGGAACTCCAAAACCGCATGTCAGCACCAATAATAACCTGACCAACTGAACTCAAAAATGGCGTCAAGTGAAGGAAACGAAGCGGGCTCCGTACTTAACCGGGTGCCTCCGTTACTCACGGATCTGTACCAGTTCACCATGGCGTACGCGTACTGGCGCGCCGGCAGACACAACGAGCCCGCCGTGTTCGAGCTGTTCTTCCGGGACAACCCGTTCGGCGGAGGATTCTCACTGTTCGCGGGTCTGAGCGACTGTCTGATGTTCTTACAAAACTTCTCGTTCTCAGATGACGGTGAGTATGCGCACTGTGTAGGGTACTAGTGTCCATGACATGAATGCGTGTCAAAACTTAGTATGCTGGCCAAGTACATAGCATGTCTGAAAACCCATTGAACATTTAGACAGCATCCTGTGGCATATGTCTTAAAATCTAGTGTACTTACAAATTAGACAGCATTAGTTTCGCAAGCACGTCAACACTTAGTATTCTACCTAACTAGACAGCATCTTTTGGCGTTTGTCCTAAAGTCTAGTGAAATGACAACTTAATTAGACAGCACTTGTTGTGCAAGCACCTCAATACCTAGTACACTCCCTAACTAGACAGCATCTTTTGGCATGTCTTAAAACCTAGTGTACTTACAACCAAAGTAGACAGCATTAATTTAACCTACTGTACTATTAACCAAAGTAGAGTAGACAGCATGTTCTGGCATGTGTCTTAAAACATAAATAAATTACAACAAAGTTAAACATTAGTTGTGCAAGAACCTGAAATCCTAGTATAATCCCTAACTAGGCAGCAATAGTTGTTCACGCACCTCAAAGCTTGTATGCTATGCAAACTTACTAGACAGATTTAGTTGTGCAAACATCTCAATAGCAATAATGTTACCTAAACTTCTCTTTCTCAGATGATGGTGAGTATGCGCACTGTGAAGGCTATTAGTGTCCTAAACCTAGTGTGGTGCCTACTTAGAATGCATATAAAAACTTAGTATGCTGCCCAAGTACAAAGCCTGCCTAAAACCCAGGGGCCTATGGGAGTGATGTTCAAAACCTAAATAGACAGCGCCCTGTGGCATATGTCTTAAAATCTAGTGTACTTACAAATAAGACAGCATTAATTGCGCAAGCACATCAAGACATGGTATACTACCTAACTAGACAGCATTTTTTGGGCTTTGTCCTTAAGTCTAGTGAAATGACAACCTAATTTACCATTAGTTGTGCAAACATCTCAATACCTAGTACACTCCCTAACTAGACAGCATCGTTTGGCATGTCCTAAAACCTAGTGTACTCACAACTAAAGTAGACAGCATTAATTTAACCTACTGTACTATTAACCAAAGTAGAGTAGACAGCATGTTCTGGCATGTGTCTTAAAACATAAATAAATTACAACAAAGTTAAACATTAGTTGTGCAAGAACCTGAAATCCTAGTATAATCCCTAACTAGGCAGCAATAGTTGTTCACGCACCTCAAAGCTTGTATGCTATGCAAACTTACTAGACAGATTTAGTTGTGCAAACATCTCAATAGGCATTATGTTAGCTAAACTTTTCTTTCCCAGACAATAGTATGCATGCGCACTGTGTACTAGTGTCCTAAACCTAGTGTGGTGCCTACTTAGAATGCATTTCAAAACTTAGTATGCTGCCCAAGTACATGTCATGTCTGAAAACGCATTAAACATTTAGACAGCATCCTGTGGCATATGTCTTCTAGTGTACTTACAAAGTAGACAGCATTAGTTGCTCTATCACGCCAAGAAAATACCCAGACAGCATCTCTTGGGGTTTGGCTTAGTCTAGTGAAATGACAACCTAATTAGACAGCATTAGTTGTGCAAGTGCATCAATACGTAGTATCTTCCCTAATTAGACAACATCTTTTGGCATAACCTAAAACCTAGTGTACTTACAATCAAAGTAGACAGCATTAATTTAACCTACCGTACTATTAACCAAAGTAGAGTAGACAGTATCTTCTGGCATGTGTCTTAAAACATAAATAAATTACAACAAAGTTAAACATTAGTTGTGCAAGAACCTTAAATCCTAGTATAATCCCTAACTAGGCAGCAATAGTTGTTCAAGCACCTCAAGACCTTGTATGCTATACAAACTTACTAGACAGATTTAGTTGTGCAAACATCTCAATATCCAGTTTGCTACCTAAACTTAAACTTCTCTTTCTCAGATGATGCTAAGTATGCGCACTGTAGTGTACTAGTGTACCAAACCTAGTGTGGTGCCTACTTAGAATGCATCTCAAAACTTAGTATGTTGCCGAATTACATAGCAAATCTAAAACCGATTGAACCTACGTGAGTGAGGTTTAAAACCTAAATATGCTGCCTAACTAGACAGCATAAAAATCTAGTGTACTTACAACCAAAGTAGACAGCATTTGTTGCACAAGCACCTCAAGACTTGGTATACTACCTAACTAGACAGCATCTTTTGGCGTTTGTCCTAAAGTCTAGTGAAATGACAACCTAATTAGATAGCATTAGTTGTGCAAGTGCATCAATACGTAGTAAACTCCCTAACTAGACAGCATCTTTTGCCATGACTTAAAACCTAGTGTACTTACAATCAAAGTAGACAGCATTAATTTAAGCTACTGTACTATTAACCAAAGTAGAGTAGACAGCATCTTCTGGCATGTGTCTTAAAACATATAATCAAATATTAAATATTATTTGTGCAAGAAACTAGTATAATCCCTAACTAGGCAGCAATAGTTGTTTACGTACCTCAGACCTTGTATGCTATGCTAACTTACTAGACAGATTTAGTTGTGCAAACATCTCAAACGCCAGTTTGTTACCTAAAGTTCTCTTTCTCATATAACGGTGAGTATGCACACTGTGTACTAGTGTCCTAAACCTAGTGTGGTGTCTACTTAGAATGCATCTCAAAACTTAGTATGCTTCCCAAGTACATAGCATGCATGAAAACCCATTGAACCTATGGGAGTGAGGTTCAAAAATCTAAATATGCTGCCTAATTAGACAGCATCCTGTGGCATATGTCTTACAATCTAGTGTACTTACAAAATAGACAGCATTAGTTGTGCAGACACCTCAAAAACTAGTATACTACCTAACTAGACAGCATCTTTTCCCATATGGCTTAAAACCTAGTGTACGTAAAACCAAAGTAGACCAGCATTAGTTTCACAAGCACCTAAAGACCTAGTATACTACCTAACTAGACAGCATCTTTTGACATGTCTTAAATCATAGTATACTAACTACCTAGTTAGCCAGAGTTAATTGTGCAAGCATTTCAAGATTAAATACACTCCCTAGGTAGACATCTTTTGCCATGTGTCTTAAAACCTAATGTACTTACAACCAAAGTAGACAGCATTTATTGTGCAAGCACCTCAATACCCAATACACTCCCTAACTAGACAGCATCTTTTGGGTTTTGTACATAAGTCTAGTCAAATAACAACCTAATTAGACAGCATTAGTTGTGCAAGCGCTTCAATACCTAGTACAATACCCTAACTATAAAGCATCCTTTGGCATGTCTTAAAACCTAGTGTACTTAAAACCAAATAAGACAGCATCAAATTAACCTATCAAAGTAGATCGCATATTTTGGCATGTGTCTTAAAACACAGAAATTACAACTATGTTAAACAGTATTAGTTACGCAAGAAAGTTAAATCATACTATTATCCCTAAGTAGACATCAGTAGTTGTTCAAGTATCTCAATTTCTTGTATGCTATGCAATCTAACTAGACAGATTTCGTGGTTTAAACACCTGAAAACCCAGTGATACCTAAACTTCTCTTTCTCAGATGACAGTGAGTAAACGCACTATGTAGGCTACTAGTATAGTAGTATAAACCTAGTGTGGTGCCTGCTTAGAATGCATCTTAAAAGCTAGTATGCTGCCCAAGTACATATCATCTCTGAAAACCCATTGAACCTATGGGAGTGAGGTTTATAACCTTATTTTCCCTAACTAGACAGCATAGTTTGGCTTTTGTCGTAAAGCGTAGTCAAACGACAACCCTAGAAATAATTAATTGCAAGTACATAGCATGCATGAAAACCCATTGAACCTATGGGAGTGAGTTTCAAAACCTTAAAAATTTCCCTAACTAGACAGCATATTTTGGCTTATGTCTTAAAATGTAGTCAAATGACAACTCGATTAAAAAGAATTATTGTACATGCATTTCAAGAGCAAGTATATTCCCTAACTAGACAGGATCTTTTGGGATGCCTTAAAACCTAGTGTACTTACTACCTAATTAGCCAGAATTAATTGTGCAAGCATCTCAAGATCAAGTACATTCCCTGGATAGACAGCATCTTTCAGTAAATGTCTTAAAACCTAGTGTACTTACAACTAAAGAAGACAGCATTAAATGAACCTACTGTACTTTTAACCAATCGAGAGTAGACCACATCTTCTGGCATGCGTCTTAAAACATACAGAAATTACAACTAATTTATACAGCATTAGTTGTGAAAGAACCATAATCACTAACTAGACATCAATAGTTGTTCAAGCACCTCAAGAGTTGTGCAAACCCAGTGATACCTAAATGTCTTTTTCTCAAATGACGGTGAGCATGTGCACTGTATAGACTGCTAGTTTCTTAAACCTAGTGAGGTGCCTATTTGGAATGCATATCAGAAATTAGTATGCTGCCCAAGTAGGTTACATATCAACTCTGAAATCCCATTGAACCTTTGGGTGTGGGGCTCAAAACTTAAAAATGCTGCCTAACTAGACAGCGTCTTGTGGCAAATATCTTAAATGTAGTGTACTTAAAACCTAAGTAGACAGCATTTGTTGTGCAAGCGTCCAAAGACTATATACTCCCTAACTAGAGAGCATCTTTTGGCTTATATACTAAAGTTTAGTGAAATGACAGACTAATTGCACAATAACCTCAAGACCGTGTATACTCCCTAACTAGACAGCATCTTTTGGCTTCTGACCAAGAGTCTTGTGATATGACAAACTTAATAGACATTATTAAATGTGCAAGCAACTCCACTAGACTGCATCTTTTGTCTTAAAGTCTAGTCACATGACAACCTAATTAGACAGGACTTTACTACTTGTACTCTCCCTAATTAGACAACATCATTTGGCATGTCTAAAGACCTAGTATATTTACTAGCTAATTATTAGAATTAATTGCACAAGCTTCTCAAAATCTAGAATATTCTGTAAGCCAATATTTCGGCTTTTATCCTAAATTCTAGTGAAATTACAAGCTAATTAGATTAGTTGTGCAAGACTCTCAAGATCTAGTACACTCTTAACTAGATGGCATCTTTTGCCATATGTCTTAAAACCTAGTGGACTTTAAACCAAATCTGACAACATTAGTTGTAAATCTAGTGCACTCCCTTTTTTGGCATGCGTCTTAAAACTTACCGAATCCAAACTTTAGTTGCGCAAGAACCTTAAAACCTATTATTACCTAACTAGACAATAGTTGTTCAAGCATGCTAAGATGCTATGCAACCTTATTAGACAGTTTTAGTTTTAGGCAACAACCATCTCAATACCCATTATGATACCTAATCTTCTTTTTCTTAGAAATTCCCACTATATACCTGCGTCTTAAAATTAGTGAGGTGTCTACTTAGAATGAGACTTAGTATGGTGCCCAAGTATATAGCATGTGTGAAAATTTCTTGAGTTTTCAAGAGTAAGGTTCAAAACCTAAATATCCTCCCTAACTAGACATTATCGTTTGCATTATAAAATGTCTAGTCTAGTGAAATGATAACCTAATTAGAAGACTAAGTAGGCATCATCTTTTGTCATATGACTTAAAACCTAGTGTACTTACCAAAGTAGACAGCATTAGTTGCACAGATATATAGAGATCTAGTATATCCTCTAACTAGACAGCATCTTTTGGCCTATATCCTCAAGTCTAGTGAAATGACAGCCTAATCAGACATAATTAATTTTGTAAGCATCATAAGACCTAGTACACTCCCCAAGTAGACAGCACCTTTTGGCATGTGTCTTAAAGCCTAGTGTACTTGCAACCAAAGTAGACAGCATTTAGTTGCACAAGCACCTCAAAACCTACTGTAGCACACTCCCTAACTAGACAGCATCTTGTGGCATGTGTTTTAAAACCTTGTGTACTTGCAACCAATGTGTCTTAAAACCTAGTGTACTTGCAACCAAGTTAGACAGCATTAATTGCGCAAGTGCCTCAAACCTACTGTAGTACACTTCCTAAATAGATAGCATCTTTTGGCATGTGTCTTAACCTAGTGAACTTGCAACCAAAGTAGACAACATTAATAGTGCAAGTACTACATGACCTACGTTAGTACACTCCCTAACTAGACAGCATCTTTTGACATGTGTCTTAAAACCTAGTGTACTTGCAACCAAAGTAAACAGCATTAATTGCACAAGCACCTCAAGACCTACTACAGCACACTCCCTAACTAGACAGCATCTTTTGGCATAAGTCTTCAAATCTAGTCTACTTGGAACCAAAGTAGCCAGCATTAATTGCGCAAGCATCTCAAGACCTACTGTAGCATACTCCCTTACTAGACAGCATCTTGTGGCATGTGTCTTAAAACCTAGTGTACTTGCAACCAAAGTAGACAGCATTAATTGCGCAAACACCCCAACACCTACTGTAGTACACTCCCTAGCTAGACAGCATCTTTTGGCATGTGTCTTAAAACCTAGTGTACTTGCAACCAAAGTAGAGAGCATTAATAGTGCAAGTACTACAAGACCAACGTTAGTACACTACCTAACTAGACAGCATTTTTTGACATGTGTCTTAAAACCTAGTGTACTTGCAACCAAAGTAGGAAGCATCATTTTCGCAAGCACCTCAATACCAACTTTAGCACACTTCCTAACTAGACAGCATCTTTTAGCTTGTGTCTTAAAATCTAGTGTACTTGTAACCAAAGTAGACAGAATTAACTGCACAAGCACCTCAAGACCTACAGTAGTACACTCCCTAACTAGACAATAACTTTTGGCATGTGTCTTAAAACCTAGTGTACTTGCAACCAATGTAGACAGCATTAATTTCGCAAGCACCTCAATACCTACTTTAGCACACTCCCTAACTAGACTGCATCTTTTAGCTTGTGTCTTAAAACCTAGTGTACTTGCAACCAAAGTAGACAGAATTATTTGCACAAGCACCTCAAGACCTACTGTTGTACACTCCCTAACTAGACAACAACTTTTGGCATGTGTCTTAAAACCTAGTGTACTTGCAACCAAATTAGACAGCATTAAATTTTCCAAGCATCCCAAGACCTACTGTAGTACACTCCCTAAGTAGACAGCATTTTCTGGCATGTGTCTTAAAACCTAGTGTACTTGTAACCAAAGTAGACAGCATTAATTGTGCAAACACCCCAAGACCTACTGTAGTACACTCCCTAAAAAGACATCATCTTTTGGCATGTGTCTTAAAACCAAGTGTACTTGCAACCAAAGTAGACAGCATTAATCCCGCAAGCATCTCAAGACCTAGTTTAGCACACTTCCTAACTAGACAGCATCTTTTGGCATATGTCTTAAAACCAAGTGTACTTGCAACCAAAGTAGACAGCATTAATTTCCCAAGCACTTCAAGACCTACTGTAGCACACTCCCTAACTAGACAGCATCTTGTGGCATGTGTTTTAAAACCTTGTGTACTTGCAACCAATGCGTCTTAAAACCTAGTGTACAGTACTTGGAACCAAAGTAGACTGCATTGATTGTGCAAGCACCTTAGGACCTACTGTAGTACACTCCCGAACTAGACAGCATCTTTTGGCATGTGTCTTAACCTAGTGTACTTTCAACCAAAGTAGACAAGTACTACATGACCTACATAAGTACATTTCCTAACTAGACAGCATCTTGTGGTATGTGTTTTAAAACCTTGTGTACTTGCAAACAATGTGTCTTAAAACCTAGTGTACCTGCAACCAAAGTAGATAGCATCAATTTCGCAAGCACCTCAATACCTACTTTAGCACATTCCCTAACTAGACAGCATCTTTTGGCATGAGTCTTAATATCTAGTCTACTTGCAACCAAAGTAGACAGCATTAATTGCGCAAGCATCTCAAGACCTACTGTAGCACACTCCCTAACTAGACAGCATCTTCTGGCATGCGTCTCAAAACCAAGTGTACTTGCAAACAAAGTAAACAGCATTAATTGCACAAGCGCCCCAAGACCTACAGTAGTACACTCCCTAACCAGACACCACCTTTTGGCATGTGTCTTAAAACCTTGTGTACTTGCAACCAAAGTAGTCAGCATTAATTGCGCAAGCACCTCAAGACCTACAGTAGTAAACTTCCTAACTAGACAACAACATTTAGCATGCGTCTTAAAACCTAGTGTACTTGCAACCAAAGTAGACAGCATTAATTGCGCAAGCACCTCAAGACCTACTGTAGTACACTCCCTAAATAGACATCATCTTTTGGCATGTGTCTTAACCTAGTGTACTTGCAACCAATGTAGACAACATTAATACTGCAAGTACTACATGACCTACGTTAGTACACTCCCTAATTATACAGCATCTTTTGACACGTGTCTTAAAACAGTGTACTTGCAACCAATGTAGACAGCATCAATTTCACAAGCACCTCAATTCCTACTTTAGCACACTCTCTAACTAGACAGCATCTTTTAGCTTGTGTCTTAAAACCAAGTGTACTTGCAACCAAAGTAGACAGCATTAATTTCACAAGCACCTCAATACTTACTTTAGCACACTCCCTAACTAGACAGCATCTTTTAGCTTGTGTCTTAAAACCAAGTGTACTTGCAACCAAAGTAGACAGCATTAATTTCACAAGCACCTCAATACTTACTTTAGCACACTCCCTAACTAGACAGCATCTTTTAGCTTGTGTCTTAAAACCAAGTGTACTTGCAACCAAAGTAGACAGCATTAATTTCACAAGCACCTCAATACTTACTTTAGCACACTCCCTAACTAGACAGCATCTTTTAGCTTGTGTCTTAAAACCAAGTGCACTTGCAACCAAAGTAGACAGCATTAATTGCGCAAGTATCTCAAGACCTAGTGTAGCACACTTCCTAACTAGACAGCATATTTTGGCATGTGCCTTAAAGCCTAGTGCACTTACAACTGACACACTGGCATTAGTAGCTCCACCCTCTTCTGAAAAAGAGCACAATCTCATTTGAATTTAAAGCGACAGTCACCAAAACGCCACAATCAGGGTCAAAGCCTGAAAGGGTCAGTTTCAGAGACATATAAAACATTATCTGTGTGGTATTTTGAGATGAAACGTCTCACACACACACACACTTTTTTTACATCTTGTAAAAAGGGGCATAATTGATAAGTGTGTGTGTGTGTGTGTGTGTTTCAGATGTGCAGTATTTGCGCTCAGTTCTCCCAGCGGACACGGATGCTGGATTTTTCTCCTATCTGAAGGAGCTGGACTGTTCGTGTGTGTCTGTGTCTGCAGTACCCGAGGGTTCCGTGGTCTTCGCTCGAGTACGTCGGCACTTCAGAAATCTCTGTAATCTGATTTACTGTGGCCTTCACAGATTCACCGATTCTCTGCTTCATCTGTTCAGGTTCCTCTGCTGGAAGTGTCTGGACCGCTGGCTGTAGTTCAGCTGCTGGAGACTAGCCTGCTCTGTCTGGTTAACTACGCCAGGTGAATATATCAGCTGAGAAAACAAAACAAAACCCATTCGGTTAAATCATTTTTGGAAACACTTTAAAATAACGGTCCATTAGGTCAGGGGTTTTCAACCTTTTAAGACGCACGTAATTTGCAGATGATCCCTAAAACTGCGTGCGTGAATGTCCGGCTAATATCAAACCTAAAACCAACTTTACTAAGCTAGGAGATGATTGGTTTTCTAAAGTGTTTCACGCTCAAGGGCTTGTGCAGCTTCACGAAGCACCTGAGGAACTGACTTCACCTTGTTTACTTCTTCACCAAATAGTCCTTGCTGCAGCCGTGACGACAAAATCTAATACCCGCCTTGCAGCAGCGGCCGCCGTATGTGGGCGTGGCCAGGCCCGAATGCATTTTCAATTTCACATCTGCTTTCATATGTCGCGATGTATTAAATGAAAATGGATTCTCATTGCACTCACGTGTCTTGGAAAATGCTAACTGAAATACAGAATTACATTGCCACTTAACATATTGCATTATCATTTTGTGTATTACATTTCTAAATGAATTTTGCTACACACATCCCTCTGTGTTATGCTGGAAATGTAATCCTGCGTTTCCTAGACGTGAGTGTAAATGCATTTCGGACAAATAACATTTAAGTGATCATTTTGCTACAGTTTCTGCTCGTGCTTTATACACATTAAATTCAGTTTGTGTATTGCATTTTCAATTTAATTTTGCAGCTTATAAAACATTAAAATGTGGACACATATTAAAACCGTGTTTGATATGAGAAATGCAAGCGATGGGATTTAATTTTCATTTTCATTCTGCACCAAATATTGCACGTGTCTTGGAAAATGCAAATTGAAATACAGAAATACAGTGCCATTTAACATATTGCATTGCCATTTTGCATATTACATTTCGAAATGAATTATGCTACTCATAAGTAGGCCCACACGGAATCGCGCAGATTTTCACAGAATTCCGCAGATTTTTCGCAGATTTCTACAGAATTCCACAGATTTTCCACAGATCTCCACAAAATTCCGCAGATTTTTTGCAGATTTCCACAGAATTCCGCAGATTTTCCACAGAATTCTGCAGATTTTCCTCAGATTTCCACAGAATTCTGCAGATTTTCCACAGAATTCTGCAGATTTTCCACAGAATTCTGCAGATTTTCCTCAGATTTCCACAGAATTCTGCAGATTTTCCTCAGATTTCCACAGAATTCTGCAGATTTTCCTCAGATTTCCACAGAATTCCGCAGATTTTCCACAGATCTCCACAAAATTCCGCAGATTTTTCGCAGATTTCCACAGAATTCCGCAGATTTTCCACAGAATTCTGCAGATTTTCCTCAGATTTCCACAGAATTCTGCAGATTTTCCTCAGATTTCCACAGAATTCCGCAGATTTTCCACAGATCTCCACAGAATTCTGCAGATTTCCACAGAATTCCACAGATTTTCCACAGATCTCCACAGAATTCTGCAGATTTTCCTCAGATTTCCACAGAATTCTGCAGATTTTCCTCAGATTTCCACAAAATTCCGCAGATTTTTCGCAGATTTCCACAGAATTCCGCAGATTTTCCACAGAATTCTGCAGATTTTCCTCAGATTTCCACAGAATTCTGCAGATTTTCCTCAGATTTCCTCACAAGTTAAAAAGAGATTGTTTTTTATTTCATATATTAAGTTTTTAGTTATGATACTCCCAAAATAATTCCGCAGATTTTTACGAAAATTCTCTGCAAAAATGGCAAAAAACATCCGCAGATTCCGTCTGGCCCTACTCATATGCTTCCATACCTGACACGACTAACCGTAACTCATCTTCCACTGTCAATAAGCGTGAGCCATACTTGCTTTTGATGTACATACATACAGAAAATGCTGCTTCACAAAGCCAAGATCGCAGAGCCCTGACGGTGTGGTTGAGTCAAACATTGAGTATGTTTACATGGGCAACAATACTTTAATACAATTTTAATATGATTAAGACAATACTCTGATTAAGAGTCACCATGTAAACAGTGATTTTTGATGACCTTAATCTGACTAAAGTCATAACTGAACTAAACAGAAATGGAATTAAGACATGTGGAGTATGCAGATATTAGTGGCATTACTGAAGTAAACACCGCGATCAAACTATTACTGTCATGGAGGACTTTTCGCCGTATTTTCCGTCAGTAAAGGACCACACACACACACACATCGTGCAATGCGGAAGTTTTTTCATTTCCATTTGGTGTGCGTTATTAAATTCCATAATACTCTCACCAGTCCTTACTCCTTATTTGCGTCTAATACCCCAGTTTGTCACAGGGGCATGAATGAAATGTTCATAAGTGAATGTGAAACTGCCGAACTGCAGTTAAAGTCAGCCAAAATTACAGGAAACTCAGCAGGAAACGTGGATAGCCTGGTGACACAACATTCAAAAAGCACTTCACGTAAACGCCTTAATTCTATTATTGTCTATTAAGGCAAATAACTAGATTACAGATGTCCATGTAAGCATAGTCAGTAGTGTCTTCGAAGTAAGTGAAAGATCCAGGAGGGCATTCTGCTGATTTGATTCAGAAGGGCTTTGTCAGATTTTTGTCAGACGGCTCACCGGTTTGACTTTCATTCACCGTCATTCATTTTAAAAAGCACCTGGTCCATTTTGGCCCAATCCCAATTCTATTTTTGTACCCCTAGCCCTTCTCTTTGCCCCTTAAAACCGAGTGTGAAGGGGAAGGGCTTCAAAATTTACTCCCAAGAATTGGGACAGCACGACAACACCTACACGCATCATCATATGTCATCACGAGCTCTTCATATGAGATCAGACGATGGCGACTGCTGTTATTCCAGTTGTGCTATTTTCCGGTATTTATCTTCAGGAAATCACTGAAGGCATATATCCTGTTATCGTAATGATCTAATGTGGCAATAAGATCATAACTGTACTGTGTATTTACACTGTGGCCATATTCATCTATGTAGACACATGAAAACAACATTAACATTATAGCAGACACTGTAAACAGCTCATTCCCAGCCATTAGACATTACTGACAGGGTATTCGAGTGTCATCGAGTGTCAGAATGTTGTGGGACTGCTGTACAGGAGTTATTATTATTGATTATAGATCGCCAAATTTAGCGGTTTTTATTTTAGCGTTTTTTTTTTTAAAGCATGACGGTAAAACATGAACGCGGTTATGAATATATTAAAACTTGAGCTTGTTTGTTGTAAAAATACACAATAATGACAAAAATAATGACAAAAATACCTTACCTCTGGGTGCTGCTATGCTGCCGTTGTGGCTGGTGTATTCTGGGAAGTTTTCTTAACCCTTGTTTTCAAGTGTGGTCTTGAAAAATCTTTGTTCGAAGGGCTATTCACCCCTTCCCCTTAGCCCTACGCCTTCAAGCTAAAGACAATTGGGACACCCTTACCCCTTCACGTGAACGTGCAAAACGAGGGGTAGGGCTAAGGGGGAGAATTGGGATTGGGCCTAAATTTGTAAATATTTTACTCGATCGCATTAACTCTACAGGTGCCTGATAGTCAGATGTGGAGCTAACGTTAATCAGAATTACTCTAGTGAACACATAAAAATTGCCTCAAATTCTCGCCCCTTAATAGATGCTGGTGCCCCACAGGTTGAAATCGCCTGCATTAGGTAATGCTATAGTTTTTTGTTTTTTTTTTCAGGGTTTTCACCTTTATTTGAGAGGAAAGTAGAGAGTATTGACAGGAAAGTAGAGAGAGAGGGGAAGGATCGGCATAGGACCGCGTGGCGGAATTGAACTCGGGTCGCCGTGAGCACCGGAGTGCATGTGTCGATGCACTAACCACTACACCACTGGCACCGACAAGCATTAGTTAATGTTGAACTATGATAAATAAATGCTTAATAAGATTATTGATAGTTAATGTTAGTAAATATATGAACTAATGAACCATTATTCTGAAGTGTTCCCAAAAAAACTAATAAATTAAGTTAATTCCTTCATGTTGTCTCAACACAAATCAATTGTGTGGAACCCAGCATGTTTTTGACAGTGTAGCTGCTTTTATAACTTGAAAAGAGCAGCGTGTTTTTCCTGAGAAATACTTCAGATTTAAATGCAAGTGAATGTTTAACAAATAAACTCTCTCTCCTCTCAGTCTGGTGTGTAGCAATGCTGCTCGTTTCCGTTTGGCTGCAGGTCCGAGACGCAGATTAATGGAGATGGGTTTGAGAAGAGCTCAGGGTCCAGACGGAGGCCTCACCGCCTCCAGATACACATACATCGGCGGTGAGAGACACAAAAACACACTTAAAGGCACAGTGTGTACTTTTCTCCACTAGAGGGCGCATATTGACAATAAACAAAGGATTCGAGGACAATGGGAGGGTTAAGGAAGCTTTTTGTGGGTCCTCAAATAAAGATAGGGGGATACTTAAAGGCACAGTGTGACATTTTCACCACTAGAGGGCACATTCACAATAAACAGAGGATTCAAGGACAATGGAGGAGTTAAGGAAGGTTTTTGTGGGTCCTTAAATAAGGATAATGGAGATTAATAGAGATGGGTTTGAGAAGAGCTCAGGGTCCAGACGGAGGCCTCGCCGCCTCCAGATACACATACATCGCGGTGAGAGACACAAAAACGCACTTAAATGCACAGTGTGTCACCACTAGAGGGCGCATATTCACAATAAACAAAGGATTCTAGAATAACGGGAGGGTTAAGGTAGCTTTTTGTGGGTCCTTAAATAAGGATTGGGGATACTTAGGGCACAGTATGTCATTTTCTTCAATAGAGGGCGCATATTCACAATAAACAAAGGATTCTAGAACAATGGGGGGGGGGGTTGGGGGGGGTTAATGTAGCTTTTTTGTTTCCTTACATAAGGATAGGGGATACTTAAAAGCACAGTGTGTACTTTTCTCCACTAGAGGGCGCATATTCACGATAAACAAAGGATTTTAGAACAACGGGGGGGGGGTTAATGTAGCTTTTTTGGTTTCTTAAATAAAGATGGGAGACACTTAAAGGTACAGTATATCATTTTCTCCACTAGACGGCATGTATTCACGATGAATAAGGGGTCTAGGACAGCACGAGGGTTAAGGTAGCTTTTGGTTCCTTGATTAAGGATCAGAGCATACTTAAATGCACAGTGTGTATTTATCGCCACTAGAGGGCATGTGTTCACAACAAACAAAGGATTCTAGGTCAAGGAGAGGGTTAAGGTTGCTTTTTTGGTTCCTTAATTAAGCACGGGGGATACATAAAGGCACAGTGTGTAATTTTTACCACTAGAGGGCGCATATTCACAATAAACAAAGGATTCTAGGACAACGGGAGGGTTAAGGTAGCTTTTTTTGGTTCCTTAAGGATAGGGGTATACTTAAAGGCACAGTATGTCCCTTTCACCACTAGAGGGGGCATATTCACAATAAACAAAGGATTCTAGCAGGAGGGTTAAAGTAGCTTTTTTTGGTTCCTTAAGAATAGGGAGATACTTTAAGGCACAGTATGTCCTTTTCACCACTAGAGGTCATGTATTCACAAAAAACAAAGGATTTTAGGACAACGGGAGGCTTAAGGTAGCTTTTTTTGGTTCTTTAAATAAGGACAGAGGATACTTAAACTGTGATGTAATTTTCTCCACAAGAGGGCGCTTATTCACAATAAACAAAGGATTCTAAGAGAACGGGAGGGTTAAAGTAGCTTTATTGGTTCCTTAATTAAAGATAGGGGGATACTTAAAGGCACAGTGTGTAATTTTCTCCACAAGATGGCGCTTATTCACAATAAACAAAGACATATTTTGATGACTGCGTGCGGAATCACGGGAGTTGTGGTCTTCAGTTCAAAGGCTTAACTAGGTTAATTAGCAAGTCATTGGACAACTATGGTTTGTTCCAAACAAAAATAAATAAGACTTTTTTACAAAGGAAAAACATTATAGAACATTATAAACATTTCACAGGATGTCGAATAATGTAGTCTGCATCTGTATTTGTGTAGCTCTTTTGGTTTTTAAACAGTTTGATTTGCTTCTGTTTGTTTGTGCAGGTTTTGATTTGACCAGTAATGCTCTCGCCGGCCGTCTGTATGGCATTCCTGTGGCGGGAACCATGGCACACTCTTATGTCACTTCCTTTTCCTCTCTGGAGGAGGTGTGGCCACAGGTAGATATTTCACTTTGAATTTACTGCTGTATTTCAATGGTATGTTTTGTTTGTGGTCAATATGTATCAGATTTGTTTAAATATATACAGCTAAAGGCAAAATTATTCAGCCTTCTGTGATTTATTTATTTATTTTTTTTCCCAATATTTCCCAGATGCTGTTTAACAGATTCAGGAATTTTTCACAGTATTTTCTATAATATTTTTTCTTCTAGAGAAAGTCTTATTTGTTTTATTTCGGCTAGAATAAAAGCAGTTTTTAATTGTTTTAAACCCATTTTAAGATCAATATTATTAGCCCACTTAATCAATATTTGTTTTGGATTGTCTCTAGAACAAACCACTGTTATACAATGACTTGCTTAATTACCCTAACTTTACCCTAATTAACCTAGTTAAGCCTTTAAATGTCACTTTAAGCTAAATACTAGTATCTTGACGAATATCTAATCAAATATAATGTGCTGTAAAATAACTGTTAATAAATGTAAAATAAATTATTTTAAATTTGGTGAATACCTTTTGAGATGTGCTTTATTTCTGTGATGCAAAGCTGAATTTCTAAAAGCTGAATGATTTGGGACACTACTTCTATTTTTAAATACTATATAGCACGGATAGTATGTGAATTAGGACACAGCTAAAGCGTCCGTTCTAAAGGAAATGACGGTTTTCTTTCTGAAGCATGTGTGTGTTTTTTTTGTCAGACACTGAAGACCTGTGGTGGCGGAGACTCTATCGACTTCATCTGTCTCGTGAAAGGTTTACTGGGTCGCGTCTGTCAGCTTCTGGGCTCCAAAACCAGCCTCATTCGGGAGGGAGAACTGGCGGCATTCCTGTCCTACGCCATCGCTTATCCTCAAAACTTCCTGCCAGTGATCGACAGCTACAATGTGTGCTGGTGAGACCACTCACATTAGTGTAACAGCAGTTTTATTTCCTCAGGAATTGTACTTAATGTAATTTTAAAAAGTGTACGTTTACTGAGTGCATTTTCAGTTCTGTATCTCTATATTACTGCACTATTTTCTTTCAACATGCAGTTACGACTTCCCGTCTGATTCCCGTCTAATCAAATCATGCATAGAAAAATCACATCAGACAGACGCGGAAGCTTTATAAATGCAGTGAACGCGTACAGTGTAAAGCATTAAAATGTCCAAAGATGATGCAGGGACTGTTTAGATCAGGGTTTTTCAATCTTTTAGAACACTGAGCCTGTTTCTGTGAGGACGACATGCTAATCTGTGGTTGGATTCCTGACACGACTAACTGTAATTCATCTTCCACTGTCAATAAGCGTGAGCCATAGCGTACTTGCTTTTGATGTACGCACATACAGAAAATGCTGCTTCACAAAGCCAAGATCACAGAGCCCTGACGGTGTGGTTGAGTCGAACATTGAGTATGTTTACATGGATAATAATACTTTAATACTATTTTAATATGATTAAGACAATACTCTGAATAATAGTCACCATATAAACAGCGAGTTTTGATTACCTTAATCTGACTAAAGTCATAACTGAACTAAACAGAAATGGAATATAGACATGTGGAGTATGCAGATATTAGTGGCATTACTGAAGTAAACACCGCGATCAAACTATTACTGTCATGTAGGGCTTTTAGCCGCATTTTGCGACAAAATCCACATCCACACATCCACAAATCCGCGTCTGTCAATAAAGGACCGCGCACACACACACGTCGCGTAATGCAGAAGTTTTTTTTCTTTCCATTCGGCGTGCGGTGGCAAATTCCATTAAAACAACACTCTCACCAGTCCTTACTCTTTACCCGCATTCAATAACCAAGTTTGTCACAGGGGCATGACTAAAATGTTCATGAGTGAGGGTGAAACTGTCGAACTGCCGTAAAAGTAAACAATTTTAAGATGATTACATGAGATTTCAAAATTACATGAGACTCTGCTGGAAACGTGGATAGCCTGGTGATGCAATATTCAAAAAGCACTTCACGTAAACAGCTTAATCATAATATTGTCTTATTCAGATTAAGGCAATTAACTAGATTACAGATGTCCATTTAAGAGTAGTCAGTAGTGTCTTCGAAGTAAGTGAAAGATCCAGAAGGACATCCTGCTGTATGTATGTGTGTATATATATATATATATATATATATATATATATATATATATATATATATATATATATATATATATATATATATATATATATACAGGTGCATGTATTAATCTAATGTTATCTCTCCTCTGTTAATCTCACATTATAAATGTAATGTAAATGTAATGTGACAAATAATTGAACTTACTCTTAGAAATGCCCTTAAATGAAAATGTCAATGATGAACGCTACAACCCCAAATCAGTAAAAGTTGTATCAGTAAAGCATTAACCTCTTTGTAATGTTGCCGTTTCTTTTCACAACACCTAAAAGACGTTTAGGGACTGAAGACACCAAGTGATGAAGTGTTCCAGGTGTAATTTTGCCCCATTCTTCCTGCAAACGTGTTTTAAGGTGGGCAACAGTACAGGGTCTTCATTATTGCATTTTGTGGCACAAAATGCACCACATTCTCTATTGGAGACAGGCCAGTCACATATCTGTATCCTCTTCCTCTGCAGCAGGACTCTGTAATGTGTGCAGAATGTGTTTTTGCATTGTCTTGTTGAAATACGCATGGGGGTCCCTGGAGAAGAAGGCAGCATATTGTGCTCCAAAATCTGTGTGTACTTTCAGCATTAATTGAGCATCACAGAAGTGCAGGTTACCTTTGCCACAGTCACTGCCACAACCCCATACCATAACAGACCCAGGCTTTTGGACCTGTTGCTGGAAACAGTCTGGTTGACCCTTTTCGTCTCTCGTCTTGAGCACACGGCGTCTATTTTTCCAAACAATACCTGAAATACTGATTCATCTGAGCACAGTGCTCGTTTCCACTGTGTGATGGTCCATCCCAGATGCCTCAGAGCCCAGAGAAGTCGATGGCGGTTCTGGACACTGTTAACATAGGGCTTCCTTTTGGCACAGTACAGTTTTCTCAGGCATTTGTGGATGTAACTCAGTATTGTAGTACTTGACAAAGGTTTGCCGCCGAAGTCCTGAGCCCATGTGGTGATATGGCTTATAGATGAATGAGGATTCTTGATGCAGCGCCCCCTGAGGGATCGGAGATCACAGTTGTTCAGCTTAGACTTGTGCCCTTGTTCTTTACACACTGAAACTCCTCCAGATTCATTGACTCTTTTAATGATGTTCTGCACTGTTGAAGGTGAAATATCCAAATGTCTTCCTCTCTTTCTCTGAGGAATCAGAATCAGAAAACATTGTCTTTAAACATTTCAATAATTTTCTCAGGTATTTGTTGGCAAACTGGCGATCCTCGGCCCATCTTTGCTCCTAACGGACTAGACCTTTCTTGATGCTGCTTTTGTACCAAATCATAACTACAGTCACCTGTTGACGTCACCTGCTTCACATCACATCATTTCACCAGTATACCTGATTGCTAGCTCTAAACTGCTCCTGTCTCAACTTTTTCTGATTTGGGGTTGTACATTTTAAATCTGCAGGATATGGAGTACTTTTCACAGCATAATCTTCACTACTCACAGTACATTTAGAAGGGCTACTTTTACGCATAGTTTGAGGAGTGTTTACAACAGATACTTTTATTCTACTTGCACTAGATTTTTATATAAGTAATGGTTCTTTTACTTGAGTATGATTTGTTCAGTGCTCTTTCCAACACTGATGATCATGGACTGTGTGTGTTTTCTCTTGTGGTGACTCTGAATCTTTGTGTGTTGCAGCAGTGGTTTGTTGTGTTTCTGTGCTGTGGCTCTGGCTCTGTTTGAGCTTCAGTATCGTCCTCTGGGTGTTCGTCTGGACAGCGGTGACCTCTGCAGGCAGTCGCTGGATGTGCGGCGCGTCTTTAGAGAATGCAGCAAACAGTGAGACTCACTTTATTATTATACACATAATACTGACTCATAAGGGTCAGTATTATTTATGTACCCTATTTAATAATACTTCATTTTTCTTGTAATTTTAAATTATAAGATTAAATTTAGTTTTCTAAAGTTAACTTTTTGTTTATTAAAAAACATGCCTTTATAATTGTTTTATTAGCGTTTATGAAATAAAAACTAGCCAGGGAGTTCAGTTTTTATTGAACATTTTTGCTGGTTTGTATTGTACATCTCATTTCATTCATTCATTTTCCTTTTTAATTTTTTACTTCATTACAACTGAGTTTGTTGTTAATATTACCATAAAATATGGAAGCCTGTTCCAGCCTAGCCACTGAATAAAAAAACAATTATAAAGTCAGAATTCCGAGTTATTAAGTCAGAATTCAGAGTTAGGTCAGAATTCATAGTTATTAAGTAAGAATTGTGAATTATTAAGTCAGAATTCAGAGTTATTAAGTCAGAATTCAGAGTTAAGTCAGAATTCAGAGTTATTAAGTCAGAATTCAGAGTTATTAAGTAAGAATTGTGAATTATTAAGTCAGAATTCAGAGTTATTAAGTCAGAATTCAGAGTTAAGTCAGAATTCATAGTTATTAAGTAAGAATTGTGAATTATTAAGTCAGAATTCAGAGTTATTAAGTCAGAATTCAGAGTTAAGTCAGAATTCAGAGTTAAGTCAGAATTCAGAGTTATTAAGTCAGAATTCAGAGTTAAGTCAGAATTCAGAGTTATTAAGTCAGAATTAAGAGTTAAGTCAAAATTCATAGTTATTAAGTAAGAATTGTGAATTATTAAGTCAGAATTCTGTGTTATAAAGTAAGAATTGTGAATTATTAAGTCAGAATTCAGAGTTATTAAGTCAGAATTCAGAGTTATTAAGTCAGAATTCAGAGTTAAGTCAGAATTCATAGTTAAGTCAGAATTCAGAGTTAAGTCAGAATTCAGAGTTATTAAGTAAGAATTGTTAATTATTAAGTCAGAATTCAGAGTTATTAAGTCAGAATTCAGAGTTAAGTCAGAATTCAGAGTTATTAAGTAAGAATTGTGAATTATTAAGTCAGAATTCAGAGTTAAGTCAGAATTCAGAGTTAAGTCAGAATTCAGAGTTATTAAGTCAGAATTCAGAGTTAAGTCAGAATTCAGAGTTATTAAGTAAGAATTGTTAATTATTAAGTCAGAATTCAGAGTTAAGTCAGAATTCAGAATTCATAGTTATTAAGTAAGAATTGTTAATTATTAAGTCAGAATTCAGAGTTATAAAGTCAGAATTCAGAGTTAAGTCAGAATTCATAGTTATTAAGTAAGAATTGTGAATTATTAAGTCAGAATTCAGAGTTAAGTCAGAATTCAGAGTTATTAAGTAAGAATTGTTAATTATTAAGTCAGAATTCAGAGTTAAAGTCAGAATTAAGAGTTAAGTCAGAATTCAGAGTTATTAAGTAAGAATTGTTAATTATTAAGTCAGAATTCAGAGTTATAAAGTCAGAATTCAGAGTTAAGTCAGAATTCATAGTTATTAAGTAAGAATTGTGAATTATTAAGTCAGAATTCAGAGTCATTAATTCAGAATTGCGAGTTATAAAGTCAGAATTCCGAAATAAGTCCGAATTGCGAGTTATTTAGTCCGAATTCTGTGTTAAAGTCAGAATTGCGATTTATAAAGTAAGAATTCAGAGTTAAGTCAGAATTCAGAGTTATTAAGTAAGAATTGTGAATTATTAAGTCAGAATTTTTAGTTATTAAGTCCGAATTTTGTGTTAAAGTCAAAATTGCGAGTTATAAAGTCAGAATTCAGAGTTATTAAGTAAGAATTGTGAATTATTAAGTCAGAATTCTGAGTTATTAAGTCTGAATTGAGAGTTATTAAGTCCGAATTCTGTGTTAAAGTCAGAATTGCGAGTTATAAAGAAAGAAATGTGAATTATTAAAGGGTACCTATGGTGAAAAATCTACTTTTCAAGTTGTTTGGACAGACATGTGTGTAGTGTATAGACATTCATATTGGGGTGATATAAACCCTTTAAGTCCTTTTTTTTTCAAATTTAACAACATAAAAACGGTAGACCAATTGGAGTGGTTTTATAGACCATTGAGGCATGTTGCTGACAAGCACGTGGGAACGGTGGGCAGAGAGGACTAGCCTTAAAGGCCCAGTACAAATAAAAAAACAGCAACAAGGTTTTACCGGCTATAATACAGACACTTCAGACAGCTATAACAAATACTCTGATGGTTGTTTTGAGCTGAAACTTTCCAGACACATTCTGGGGACACAAAAGACTTATATTAAATCTGGAAAAAGGGGTAACCTAGGTGCCCTTTAAGTCAGAATTCTGAGTTATGAAGTCAGAATTGGGAGTTATAAAGTCAGAATTGCAAGTTAAAGTTGCAATTCCAAGTTACTAAGTCAGAATTGCGAGTTATAAATGAGTTTAAAGACCCTTTTACAGCCCATTTAGTTTTAGCTTTTTATAATGCCTATGTCTGCAGCTCCCAAGTACACCACAGTTATCTTTTTCCCCAATTTCTGTTTATCGGAGAGATGATTTTTAACCATAATAGTTTTAATAACTCATTTCTAATTACTGATTTATTTTATTTTTGCCATGATGACAGTAAATAATATTAGACTAGATATTCTTCAAGACACTTCTATACAGCTTAAAGTGATAATTAAAGGCTTAACTAGGGTAATTAGGGTAACTAGGCAGGTTAGTGTAATTAGACAAGTTATTGTATAACGATGGTTCACCTCAGATCTGGAAAATAAAATAAACCGTCTGAGATTGAGCTTCAGAACTGTGACTTCAGCATTTACATTTACTAATGTTAAAGTGCTAATATGTATGCATTAGATTAGAAAGCTTACCATTTGGCTGGAGTGCAGTGAGTGCACTATTCTGTGCTTCTGAATGGCTGTATTTACATTCCTGTCGTGTTTCATCTGGTGCACACAGCTAAATTGCTCATCTCTGCAAATCTCCTCATGTAGAGTGTTGTTAGGACAAGGGGTAACAATGTAACCCTCTCACCTAATGTTATGTTGGTAAAATTTATATTATTTGCTAATTAATAATAATAATAGTAATAATGTGGAACTCTGAATCTGCGTCACATTGCTACTGTGTACCGGAGGTCTCCTTTCGGTCACGGACACACACTTTGAGAGTCTTCCTGACTAAATTGGTATTATGCGGGTTAAATGAGCAAAACAAAGACAGCCAATCCAGCATGTAACGTACATGTTCAAAGCAGAATATCTGACTTCAGCATTGTTTTTCAGATAAACAGGAATGTTCACTCATCATGTTTCTGAAATATCTGCAAACATATTATGGTGTATTTATGCTTTAGAGTCAAAAGGCATACATACAGGTCCTTTAAATGAAATTATTATAAGATTATTATCTTAATATTCTGTTTTTAATCACTCTAATCTAAACAGATGCGTTTTCTCCGCAGTTTCTCGGTTCCTCAGTTCGAGTCTCTCATCATCGTCGGCACAAACAGTATTTCAGAACAGAGTCTGTCTGATCTCAACAAGAAAGTAAGATGAGCTCATATCATAAATATCTGCCGGAGGACAGTGTGTTTGACCTGTGTGTGTGTGTGTGTGTGTTTCTCAGAATAATGAGATTGATGTGGTCGGTGTGGGCACTCATCTGGTCACCTGCACACGCCAGCCTTCTCTGGGCTGCGTTTATAAGGTAATATAATCAACTAGGGCAGCACAACACACAGTGAGTGAAATTAGTATTGAACACGTCACTATTTTTCTCAAGGTGCCGTTGACTTGAAATTTTCACCAGATTTAGGGAAAGACCGGAAACAACCAAAGAAATCAGGCCCGGATTGGCTAATCGGGAGGACCGGGAGAGTTCCCGGTGGGCCGGTGCTTTTTTTGGCCCCGAGGGCCGGTGTCCCTAGCTGCTTGCACTCTCAGCAGTCACTCTTGTTTCTTTTATTAATTTATTTTACCACAGCCTCTCTCTTTTTATTCATTGTTTTACCGCAGCTCCACCCGTTTTATTTATTTTCTCGCAGCCCCGTGAGCAAATATAATGTTGTTGGTTGTCGCGAACGAAAGTGGAGAGGGTTGGGGAGTCACGGAAGTGAAAGTGAACAGTGGACAGGGAGGATAACGGTTGAGGAGGGAGATCGGTAAACTGAGGTGCCGGATCAGATTTCAGGGGTACCGGATCCAGTGTGTTCCAGCACAAATTAAACCCTGAATTAATGGATATTACACCTGCTCAGTGAAAATCACTACATTAATAAATCTGACATAACTTGATCAGAAATCTAAAAAGGGGAGAAAAAGATTAAGCCATCAATAGAAAGTGTGGTAAGAATGTAAAACTGCAATACTTGTTTTATTCTTTACTCCACACTCACTAACATAACAGCGCCATTGTGGTCCAGTGGTCAGCATGTTGTGTTATGATGCCGCTGACCAGGGTTCGAATCTTGTCTGAGTATTTTTTTTTTTTTTTTTGTTAAGACATATAATACTGTTTAGGTTACTTCTATAGGTGTACATATTTTATTTTAATTTTTTGTGTGACCACCGTTACAAAGGACTGGATGTCTATAAAGTAATTAGCACAGAATATATATTCAGATATTGCAGGAAAGGACATTGTGATGTTTTAGAGAATAGTGTTGAAGATATTGCTCCCCTTTAATGTTCTCATATTTATGAAAAACGTTTGAAGGTCTAAAGCAGCTTTGTCCTTTAAAGGATGTGATAGTGTCATTAGAAACTGAATTGGAAATTACCTTATTTTAATACAGTCAGTCGTGAACTGAGGTGGGCCGGTCTAAGGCTTGAAACTGAAAGGGCTGAAAAGGAGTCCCACTCCGGCCCTGAAAGAAATCCATATACAGTATGCAAAGAAAACAAAACAAATTAGTTTACAAATGAAGCTATGAGTAATAAAATGAAGAAGTATTGAACAGATGAAGAAAGGAAGGTGTATTTGGGCAGTGAAAGCCCAGACAGCAGCTGAAATCTCTCAGTAGTTCTTCAGCAACCCTCTGCTCTTCCTCACTGTAAATGAACATCAGCTGCTTCAGTCCAACATCTACATTAGCAGGAGGATGAAGATGAATCCAGGATGGACATTTCAGCAAGACAATGATCCAAAACACAGCCAAGGAGACTCTCAGATGCTTTCAGAGAAAGAAAATCAAGCTGCAGAATGGACAAGCCAATCACCAGACGCGAATCCCATAGAGAATACTAATTAAAGCTCAGATTTGTTAGACGAGACCCACAGAACCATCAAGATTTTGATGTTTGAGTTGTTTGGGTTTTTACCAAAATCTGCTTCAATTCCATGTCAACAGCTCCTTTAGAAATAGTATTCCCAGGAAAAAACATGACAATGTGTTCAATACTTGTTTCCCCCGCTGTGAGCATTCGTTTAGTTGTTCAAGTGTAAAACGAGATGAAAAGCCGTTTAAACATAAGCACCATCAGGATCAGCAGGCAAGCGCAGATACTCCATTGAAAATACTGAGGTAAAGTAAATGTACATGTTTTACTAAGACATGGCACAGAACAATGTAATTTAATGCAGTGCTTCTCATTTATTCCGAGACCCACTTGATATTACATCTCAATCAGGCACTAAGGATTGATTTTTAAAGAAATAAGATTTTAAATGCTGAGATTTTGCAACGGTAAGTCAGTTTACCGGAAACGTTTGGGCTGGCTGACTGGAAATTAAAAGTCAGTGTGCATTTGGCCCATTGTGAATGTATTTGGCACCCTGCAGTGGTTTAATACTGTATGAATAACATATTGTGGTCACTCACTCACACTGCAGCTGGTGGAGGTCAGAGGTTGTCCCAGGATGAAGCTCAGTGAAGACCCAGAGAAAAGCACTCTGCCCGGACGCAAGGCAGTCTACAGGCTGCTGGACGCTGACGGTCAGTGGGAAACATCATCTGTGAGATTACTGAGAGATTTCCAGCTAGAATTCGGCCATCTTTTACTCAAAAAATTATTTTGCTGCTTGTTTAAACTACTTGCAGTATATAAAATGAGCTGAACCAACACAATTGTTGAGTTTTTTGGGGGACAACTTAATTATTTTCTGTCTCTGTCTGTGTGTGTCTCTGGGTGTGTTTGTCTGTGTGTATGTGTGTCAGGTCATCCGCAGATGGATGTGTTGTGTCTGTGTGATGAAACGCCTCCAGCAGCAGGTGTAGAGCTGCAGTGTTTCCCTCTGCTGGAGAACTCCACACTGCAGTGCAGCATCACACCTGCTCAGGTCAGCAGTCTGCGCATGCAGGTCTTCAGCTGCGGACAGGTGACACACTCTACACACATACAGCTCACCATCTGTCTGACTGACTGAGTTTCTCTGTATACATCCAACTATTGATCTATCCATCTGCCTGTCTGTCCATCCACTCATGGATGAATTTGTCTCTTTCTATCTATCCGTCCATCTATCAGTCGATTCACTTGTTCATCCATCCTTTCTTTTGTCTGTCCGTCTATCCAACCATACACCCATCCATCTATCTATCCATCTATCCAACTATCCGTCTATCCATCTATCCGTCTATCTATCCAACCATCCGTCCATCCATCCATCCATCCGTCTATCTATCCATCCATCCGTCTATCTATCCATCCATCCATCTATCTATCTATACATGTCCATCTATCTATCTATCTATCTATCTATCTATCTATCTATCTATCTATCTATCTATCTATCTATCTATCTATCTATCTATCTATCCATCTATCCATCTATCCGTCTGTCTATCCATCCATCAATCCATCCATCCGTCTATCTATCCATCCATCCATCCATCCGTCTATCTATTTATCTATCAATCCATCCATCCATCCATCTATCTATACATGTCCATCTATCTATCTATCTATCCATCCATCCATCCATCCATCCGTCCGTCCGTCCGTCCATCCATCCGTCTATCTATCTATCTATCTATCTATCTATCTATCTATCTATCTATCTATCTATCTATCTATCTATCTATCTATCTATCTATCTATACATGTCCATCTATCTATCTATCTTTCTATACATGTCCATCTATCTATCTTTCTATACATGTCCATCTATCTATCCATCCATCCATCCATCCATCCATCCATCCATCCATCCATCCATGTCCATCTATCCATCTATCCATCTATCTATACATGTCCATCTATCCGTCTGTCTCTCTATCCATTCATTCCTCTGTCAGTTCATCCATTCATCTGTCCATCCATCCGTTTGTTCATCCATCCATCTATCCATCAGTCCATCCATTTATCCGGCCGCCCATCCATCCATCCATCCATCTGTCTGTCCATCCATTCATCCGTCCGTCCGGCTGTCTATTCATCTGTCCATCCATCTGTCCGTCCATCCATCCATCCATCCATCAGTTCATCCATCTATCCATCTGTCCGTCCATCCATCCATCCATCAGTTCATCCATCTATCCATCTGTCTGTCCATTCATTCATCTGTCCATCCATCTGTCCGTCTGTCCATCCATCAATCCATCCATCCATCAGTTCATCCATCTCTCCATCTGTTTGTCCATTCATCAATATGTCAGTTTATCCATCTATCTATGTCCGTCCATCCATCAGTCTGTCCATCCATTCATCCATCTGTCTGTCCATCCATTCATATGTCCATCCATCTGTCCATCCAATCTAACCATCCGTCTGTCTGTCCATCCATCCGTCCGTCTGTCCATCCATCAATCCATCCATCCGTCTGTCCGTCCGTCCAGTCATCGGTCCATCCATCTGTCCGTCTGTCCATCCATCAATACGTCAGTTTATCCATCTATTTGTCCGTCCATCCATCCATCTATGTGTCCATCCATTAATCCATCCATCTGTCTGTCCATCCATCTGTCTATCCATCTGTCCATCCATCAATACGTCAGTTTAACCATCTATCTATCCATCTGTCCATCTATTTATCCGTTTGTCCATCCGTCCGTCCATCTCTGTCTGCCCATCTATTCATATTTCCATCCATTTTTCCCTCTGTCCATCCATCCATCTGCTTGTTGGATTCAAGTTATGTTGTCTTCCATACATCCATCATATTCCAACCCATTTGTCTATTTTTCAAGCTCTATTGTTTAGATCTGTCAACCTAATTCTCACAGTTATGAAGTAAACAGATATGTGTGTGTGTGTGTGTTTGTGCGCAGATCACACTCCCTCTAAACAGTGCGTCAGAGAGCCGTGAGCGTGCACAGATTTCACTGCAGATGCTGAATCCTCATCACAAGAGACTACAAGAGCCGCACGATTACACTGTGAGTTTACAACAGTAACACCATCATCATCGTCAACACAGGGTTCCCACGGCCAGGGGGTTATGATAGAATTTTAAATGTATTTTTTCTAAACTGTATTTTTAATCACATTATTTTCATGTGTTTTGCCTGGTCTTATGGTTTGTCTATTTTTCACTGCTTTCCCTCTTGTCAACCAGCAATCAAATGCATTCACCTGTTAAAAGACACCTATTATGCAAAGAACAACTTTTAAAGGAGTTTAAAGGTCCCATGAAGTGCTTTGAAATGTGCATAATTTTATTCGATGTTTGACGTAATCCCAACTGAAGAGAGGGCGGGGCATAGTGTAGCTCCTCCCCTTTAAAAAACAGCCAATAGTGTTTTGTTTTCTCACAGCTCTGCCAGTGAGAGTGGTTGAGCTCAAGTGCATCAAATGAAAGGCAAATAAGAAGAAGGGGGTGGGGCATGTCATTGATTGATTGGTCAAGATTTGATGAGAAACTGAAGTACGAGGTGATGTGAAAAAAATCTGTCCTTTATATCTTTTATATCTATTTATACCTTTTAAATGCAAATTTTTTCACTACTTTGTACCACCCTAGCTTATAGATATCCTTGAAGACTAACATACTGATACTAACATCTAAAAAACATTATATTACTTCCACTGGACCTTTAAACACTGTTGTGTTTTCACAGTGAATCAATATAACCAGCCTCTAAAATTTTACATTTTAGCGATGGATACAATGAATGAAATTGTATATTCGCATAATAATGTCACATGATGCATTTAAAGCAGATCACACACCTGAGGAGAAGCGCAGTGGTCCTCACCCACCGGGCCGTGGACCAATTGATATCGGGCCGCACAAGAAATCATTATCTATTTGCGTTTTATTTATTATCTGAGTCTGAATCTTTCCTTTTTGTCATAATCTATGCCCACCTATTTTATATATATATATATATATATATATATATAATAGGTGGGCATAGATTCATTTTTTAAATCTAGATTAATCTCACTGTAATCTTGGAATTAATCTAGATTAATCTAGATTAAAATGGCTCATTTGAATTCTGCCGAAGGCATTCAGAATATGTGTGCTACCCAAATAATGACTAAAAGTAAGTCTTTGTGAACGGGTTTCTCAAGCCAGGTGGTGCATTAGACCAGGGGCTTATCTCCCGTTTCCAAAATGCATCACAAACTGCTTGAGAAACTGTTCTACTGTGATAATTAGTGATGAAAATAAATGATGTTCAATAAGATGTACTTGTGTTTACTAACTGTTTATTCAGTTAAACATTAATGTTGAACTGTAGGCCTACATAAGCTCCAAACAGCTTTTCGATTACCTTAATCTGACTAAAGTCATAACTGAACTGAACAGAAATGGAATTGAGTATGCATATATTAGTGGCATTATTGAAGTAAACACTACAATCAAACTATTATCGTCATGTAGGACTTTTCACCATATTTTCTGACAAGATCCACACACGTGGCTGTCAGTAAAGGACCGCACACACACACGCGCACACACATTGCAAAATGCAGAAGTTTTTTTCTTTCCATTTGACGTGCGTTATTAAATTCCATAACACTCTCACCAGTCCTTACTCCTTATTTGCATCTAATACCCCGGTTTGTCACAGGGGCATGAATGAAATGTTCATGAGTGAAAGAGGAACTGCCAAACTGCAGTTAAAGTCTAAAGTTGATTTGATTCAGAAGGGCACTTCTTTTTTTGTCAGACGGCTCACCGGTCAGGTATACATCCGCACTAAAATATCAAGGTGAAAGTTATCAAAGCTTAAGTAGAATAGACCTTTGAACTTTAAGGACAGATTATCAGCGATATTTTTTTCATTGAGTCTCGAGTTAACGCAGATAATATATATATATATATATATATATATATATATATATATATATATATATATATATATATATATATATATATATATATAATTTTAATTGCAAAATTTTGGGGAATTACCACCACAAAATCATTTTAATCGTAAAAAAAAAAATCACAAAACAAATTGTGAAAAACTAGGGGGGCTGACTGTTTTATCTATTATATATATATACACAATACAGATAGTGTGGAAGGAATTTGAACACACTGAACATTTGTCCTGGCTGGACACAATTTGCAGCAATTAAAAAAAAGGAAAGCTTCTTTTAATTGTGTGCCGTTTGCTTGATTTTGTGTTGAAGTCAGCGATCTCAAAATCACATATATTCTGCAGGGATGCTCGACACAACATCTGCATGTTTTTCTGTTGATTATTGGTCATAGAAAATTCAGTCTGCCTGAAATCTAAATTTACATTGTTTATTTTGCTAGCTGACATTGCTATTCTTAAATTGAATAATTAATCTGTGCAAAAAATTGTTTGCTTTGGTCTTCAATCAAAGTCTTGCCATTTTCTTCTGCGCTTGGAGTAGAGGTTATTCTTTTGACGTCAACCTGAGGGCTTTCATAGCCACTGCATATCAATACCCTCTCTTACCATTAGTTTGCTATTAGGAAATGATGAAGCCCCACCCCCTACTCAATATTTAGTTTCAGTTGGAGGTACATCAATACACTGAGATCTCAGTGTCTCTAAGCACACATTACAAAGTCCTGGCTGCAGAGGAAGAGGATACATGTACTTGACTGGCCTGCCTGCAGCCCCGACCTGTCTCCAATAGAGAATGTGTCTCTCAATAACGTCCAGTTCAGAAAGCCAGGGAATTTGACATTTGGCTTTGAGTGGGAACCCTGTCATTAATGACTAAATAAATAAATATATCGAACATGCTCATTTGTCGACTGAAATGTGTCTTTCTGCAGGTGGCTTTATCAGAGCGGCTGCACTCCTTGGTCTTTGACATCAAAAAAGGAAACAGTAAAGGCAGCAACTTCCTGCTGTCCAACTGAAGCCCAGCTGAAACCGTCCAGACCAAAGTCTCAGCCATAAATCTAGAAAGACGAGCATCTCCTTTATAATAAACGACTAACAACAGGTGCAGAAACGCTGGAATCATTGTGCTCCTATAGCATTAATCATTAGAACTGTGTTTTTAATATAGTGTTGCTCATCTCATGATTAAACTAATATAATAAATGACTAATGAAAGTATTATTTAGATCATCATAATAAAGTATTTTAACTAATGTTATTGCTGTGTGTGTGGTTTGTGCTGTAATGCCCTCATTAATGTGACTTAAATAAGTGAATTAGTTTGACATTTTTTATTTTTTATTTTAATTTCTATCTCTCCATCTATCCATCCATCCATCTCTCCATCCATCCATCCATCCATCCATCTCTCCATCCATCCATGTCTCTATCATCAATCTGTCCCTTTCCATCCATACATCCATCATTCTATTTAATGAATCCATCTATTTATCCATCCATCCATCCAGTTTATCTATCATCCTATACAATCCATCTATCCCTCTCTCCATCCATCCATCCATCATTCTATTTAATGAATCCATCTATTTATCCATCCATCCAATCTATCTATCATTCTATCTAATCCATCCTCCCTCCATCCATCCATCCATCCATCATTCTAATTCATCCATCTATCTCTTCCTCTCTTTAACTCTCCATTCATCTCTCCATCAACCCACCCAATCTATATCATTCTATCTAATCCATCCATCCATCCATCCATCCATCTATCTATCTATCTATCTATCTATCTATCTATCTATCTATCTATCTATCTATCTATCTATCGTTCTAATTCATCCATCCAATCTTTCATTCTAAGCCATCCATCTATCTCTTCTTTATATCTCCCATCCATCCATCCATCTCTTTATCTCTCCATCCACCCACTCAATCCATCTATCATTCTATCTAATCCATCCATCTGTCCCTCTCTTTACTTCTCTATCCATTCATCCATCCATTAAATCTGTCTACCGTTCTAATTCATCCATCTATCAATCTGTCCCTCTTTATCTCTCCATACATCCATCTATCTCTATCCAATCTATAATTCTATCTATCCATCCTTCTATTTATCTGTCCCTCTCTTTGTTTCTCCATCCATCCATCTATCTATCCATCTATCCATCTATCTATCTGTCTGTCTGTCTGTCTGTCTATCTATCTATCTACATCTATATTTTAAAAGTTGATTATATGCATGGTTTTTCAATAGGATTTTAGTACTAAATAAAAAATGAGAACAGTTTGGTTTATAAATAACAAACGTACTATTAATCAAATTAAATGAAAATAAATGTTTATATTATTATTTACGGCTTACTTTTGAAAATAAAAGTATTTTACGTACAAAACCATTCATTTATTCTCTTTTAGGCTTAGTCCCTTTATTAATCAGGGGTTGCCACAGCAGAATGAACCACCAACTTATCCACACAGAAACACCAACTGGCCGAACCAGCGACCTTCTTGCTGTGAAGCGAACATGCTACCCACTGTGCCACCACATCGCCTAAATATATTTTTAGTGAAAAATAAAATCTAGTATTTGAAATAATTTTAGTAATAATAATTAAAACCGGAGTTGGCTACTATTTGGTTTAATAAATAGGAAAAAGCAGTCTAGTGCTATTTAATTTTTACTGTTTGCTTTTAGTCAATAAAAATAAGTGGTTTTTAATTTGATAATTAAAACAATCTACTACTACTACTTATTTTGAATAATTAGACAATCTAGAACTATTTAATTTAAAGAAACGTTAGCGGCTTCTGTTTGTTGTCATGCGGGTGTGTAGAAATTTAAATACTTACAGCTTAGAGCTGCTTTATGTTTTTTTTTTACGTATAAACACAACGTAAATCTGCTCTATAAGATTATTTCTGGAGGAATCTGATAAATGCGAGTCTTTTCATTCACAGACACAATGGCTTTGTCCTTATCGTACCGCCGAAGCCTCAGTGTTGCCATGAGCAACGCTTATTTTTCCGCTCCAAATCGCCTTTATTCCCACCACCCTCTCCTCATTGGACGATTCCTCTGTCAATCCAATGTATTGATAGACCTATGATTGGCTATCTCACGCGTCACTCAAAAACGACGCGCTCCTATTGGCTGAATCCCACAGAGGCGATGCGAGAGATCAGCTGTGGCTCATGCGCGGATAGGCAACAAGTGGATTTTGGGATTTCGAGCACATTTTTAATACTTTAAAGGTCGCATTTTGCTAACAAAATGGCGTATTTACACTCGTATATAGCCAAAGATAAGCGTTAAGGGCTTTAAACAAGAATAAACAAGCAGTTAAAGTGGCGTTCGTGTTCTGGTAGCATCGTTGACGGATTTACGGTTAAGTTTACGCAGTTTGTTACAGGTGTATACAGAATTAATACAGGTGGACTCATCATGTCTGACTCTGGATCAGATGAGGATTTAACGCCGGAGGACAGAGGCTCCACGGAGTCCGTCCGAAAGGTAATTACCTTTCCTAACTTAAGTTGCAGTAGGTGGATCGACCGCCCGATGATGCACATTACTTAATATGTCACATGTTAATTTATTAAGTATTGCTTAACATTCGAAACCAACAACGCAGTAAGAAATAACCAGCTGAAACACTTGCTGGAAAGTTCCAGGGTATTACTATTACTTATCATGACTATTTTCATATCACGTTACTGTGTTTATACTGTATTTTTCAATGCACCACCAACATGTAACCACTGTAATTAAAAATCCTTCCTCACCATAAAACATATTTTGTCAGAATGTAAAGTTTTAAAGACTACTAAATAAGGATATTACACTGAGAATACTTTGATGGATGTTTATTATTAAATATCTCTACATGAAAACGTAAATTATCATATTTCAAAGTGCAAAAATCATAGTGAATGTTTACATGTTTTTTTGTATTGTTTCTTACTGGATTCATGAAGTTGCTGTTGCTGTTATTATTATCATGTAATAAGTAGGGCCAGACAGAATCTGCAGAGAATTTAGTTAAAAATAAGATAGAAAATAAGATTTTTAAGATAGGATAAACTTTATTTGTCCCATAGAGGAAATTTGTCTTAGGCAAAAAGGTGCTACAACATTGCTCTAAACGGACAGTAAAAATAAATAAAACCAAACAATTAAGAACAGACAATTAAGAACATGCATTGTTTACAGAATAAGACCGTATATAAGTGTAAATATATAAAACACAGAATCCAGTCAGGTGCTAACGTACTACAGGAACAGTGTTATTGGTAGAGTTAAGTGAAGTTTCACAAACTAATTTCGAGAGGAGGAGCACGTGATATGATTGACTACAGCTGATCCTCATTGCTAATCATTAGCTAGCCTATCAGATCATTCTAAAACTACTATAAATATCCTGCCTAAACTTCATTCCTTAAGCTGCGGTCACACTGGGCTTTGTGTGTGTGTGTCGTAGGGTGCTGCGAAAAGGGCCGGGATTAAACAAGATAATTAGACATTATTAAAGTAAGCAATTGCTCCATGCTTTACATTTCTGTCCAGAGAGGTCGTGTTTTGATCCTCGATTGGTCTCACGCAGTCAAGTGATTCGATTTCGCAGGTCAGAGTTCACCAAGCTTGAACTTTGCACCTTGCGTTTCCGGTCTGACGTGCGTGCGTATGAATGGAAGTCTATGGGAAGAAAAGTCAAGTGTGCCCGCAGCTTTATCTTCGTTTTTGGAAACCCCTCCCATCCTTCCCTTTTCCCTCCTCCTCTTTCATGATCGGGCAACACGGTGGCTCAGTGGTTAGCACTGCTGCCTCGCAGTAAGAAGGCCACAGGTTCAAGTTCTAATTGAGCCAGTCGGCACTCCCTGCATGGAGTTTGCATGTTCTCCCTGTGTTTGCGTGGGATTTTTCTGGGTCCTCCGGTTTCCTCCCACAGTCTGAAAACATGTACAGTGAATCGTAATACAGTCACAAGCACTTAATGCATACATAGCAAAAGGGAGCACTCGAGAAACTCCTGATCTCGTATCCCTCCTAATGCTCATTGACCAGGTGGGAACCTTGGGCTCATCTATCTCCGAGCTCAGGGTTCTCTCCCGGGACAGCATGCCAAACCTGCTATCATAGTCGAGCATTATCTACTGTAAGTGTGAACTCTTGAAACAGTTTTATCGAGGGAGGAACAAACGAAAGCTTCAGTCTATTAGTTTTACACCTCGGCATTCTCAGTCTTTTTCCTGATGGTAACAGCTGGTATTCACTGAAAAGAGGATGTTTGGAATCAGCACTAATACGTATTGCTCTTCTCATAACCGCCTGTTCATATAGAGTCTGTATGGGCTCGTATTGTTTTATTCCTATAATTTTCATGGCTCTTTTTTATATATGAACTAATTTATTTTTCAATTGAACAGACAGGTTTCCAAACCAGACTGTGATTCCTCAGCGAATAAGACTCTCAAACAAAGCTCGGTAAAAAACAAGCTAGACATTGCTACCCACCCCATACAATCTCAGCCTTCTTAAAAAATAAAGCCTCTGTTGTAGTTGTGTGCATAAGCTCTCAATGTGTGATCTCCAACAAAAAACACAGTCCAAATGGAACCCCAGGTATATCTAAGATGTAACTTGCTGTATCACCGTGTCTTTAATGATCACAGGCCTGTGTTCAGAAACACTTCGTGGGTCAAGGACCATTTCTTATGTCTTTTTTACATTTAACACAAGACAGTTCTAATCACACCACTGAATGAAATTATCTATTTCACTGTGGTATGATGATAGGTCCATGTCTTAATGTAAAAGACCTAAAATGGCTGTGTCATCAGCATATTTCATAATATAATTATTAAAATGTGTGCTCCTGCAATCATTCGTGTACAAAGCAAAAAGCACAGGTGATGAAACACAACCTTGTGGCACTCCTGTATTACTCCTGTATTACTATATCTGACCTCAGGGTAAAACCATTTAATTAAGAAAGTACTGACAAAGTACTTTATTTAAAGTTTCCAAAGCAAATCCAAATAGATCCACTTATGTGGTAAACAAAGCAAGTCTCTCATGTAATATCTCTACTAAAAGACAGAAAATACTACTTTACAAACTGTATTGTGAATTTTTCCTATCAACATTTTAATATTACTATTTTTATATCACAATAATATTAGTTAAATTAATTTAAAAACCGAATAAATCTACATTTCTACACATTTCCACAAGTAAATAAACAGACTCAATGATGGGCTAAAAATCTGTGTATTTCTGTGCATGCAGATTCCGTGTGGACCTAGTAGTAAAGTTATTTGATGATCTTATAAATGATGTTGCTGTTAATAAACTATTTTATTATATATTAGTTAGTTAAAGAATATCATGGTAATAGCATGACTTTATATTCCACAATATAGTGTTATTTAAATGCAGTGGACAGTATATAAAAACTGTCTTACTTATTTAAATCTTATATGTCATTGCACCTCTGTGGAATTGAACAAGTGACCAATAGAAGCTAAAATTAATAAAGGATTATTGCTTAAAGTGTTTAAAAATCATTTTAAGCCTTCGATTTGTATTATTGGTATAAATATGATATAAAAGATGGAGGTTTAACTATCAACACAATCTGTTATACAGCTGTAAATTGCTTTTTAACATATTTCATTGTATCTGAGCAAACAGTAATGCCTATCATACATTTTCCCTCATGATTTAAAATAGACGCACAGTAAAATGTAGTTCTGTGTAACAATAACTTGTCAAAAAAAAACTTAATTAGAACTTGAATCGTATGACGTCATATTAATAAACTATATTTAAGGATTGCTTTATTTGCTATTCTTTGCCTACCAAATACTTACTTAAATATATCTTTTCATAAAGTTATAAATAATAACTTTTTTTGCCACTATCTTTCAAACCACCAGGTTTGACCTGTTTTGCAGCTAAGTTTTAATCATTTAAAATGTAATATTGTTTAATTTTTATGCCTTGTTCTCTATGACTTTAGTAAGAGCAGATCAGATAAAGCGTATAAATAAATATTCTATGCCGAATGATGATGGAACATTATTTTATTCATATTTTGACATTTTATTTTATTCAAAAGTTATTTAAAACATTAAAGAAGACACTTTACTTGCATTTAATATGCTTTCCAAAAATCACTTTGGGTAATTTAATTTGACAGAACAACAAGTCCAATGTATGAGCGACCGAACAGAACAGAATAGAACAGAATAGAATGAATAGAACAGTACAGAATGAACAGAATAGATTAGAACTGAATAGAATAAATAGAACAGAACAAATAGAATGGAATAGAACAGAATAGAACCGACAAGAACAGAACAGAATAGAATAAAATAGAATAAAATAGAACATAATGAGTAGAATAGAATAGAATGAATAGAATAGAGGAGAAAAGAATGAACAGAATAGAATAGAACAGAATGAATAGAAATGAACAGAACAGAATGAAAATAATAGAATAGAACAGAACAGAATGAATAAAATAGAATAGAACAGGATGTAAAGAATAGAATAGAATAGAACAGAATAAACAGAATATAAATAGAATAGAATAGAACCAAATAGAATAGAACAGAACCGAATAGAACAAAACGAATAGAATAGAACAGAACAGAATAAAAAGATAAAATAGAATAGAACAGGATAGAATAGACCAGAGTAGATATAATAGAATACAACAAATTAGAACAGAATAGATAAAACATTCATTCATTCATTCATTTTCCTTCAGCTTAGTCTCTTATATATCAGGGGTTACCACAGTGGAATGAACCACCAACTATTCCAGCATGTTTTACACTGCGGATCCCCTTTCAGCTGCAACCCAGTACTGGGAAACACCCATACATACTCATTCACACACACACACACTCATACACTATGGCCAATTTAGTTCATAAATTCCCCTATAGCGCATGTGTTTGGACTGTGGGGGAAACCGGAGCACCCGGAGGAAACCCACGCCAACACTGGGAGAACATGCAAACTCCACACAGAAACGCCAACTGACCCAGCCGGGACTCAAATCAGCAACCTTTTTGCTGTGAGGCCACAGTGCTAACCACTGAGCCACCATGACGCCATAGATAGAACAGATATAATAGAACAGAATAAATATAATGGAACGAAAGAAACAGTATAGAACAAAACAGAGAGTGTAGAATAGGGCTGGGCGATTTAGCCTAAAATCAAAATCTCTAATAATTGAACATGTTAACTCCATTACGATTAATGAACGATTAATTTATTTATTAATTTAACAAGTTTTATACAGTAAATATGCTCATATTACAAGTGAGAGATATTGAATGAATGATGCATTACTTGATTTTAAAATAATTAAAGGAAACACACACTATCTACTATCTCTGATTATTTATTGAACATCAACCTTGAACAACTGAAATTAAAACACACATTGCCTGAAACCAACAGTCACGTTTTTCTTATGAATAAATGAAAATTAATAACTTGCACTTTTGGAGACAAAATTATTATTTTCAATGTAAATGTTTTCATATTAAAAGTCTAAAATAAGCAGTAATTAAATAACTCCTTTATATCCTGTAAATAATATTTTAAACAGTGCATTTCTTGCATCTTCTGTAAACAAATAATGTAAATAATAATTTTTATGTAATGGAAAATATGTTGTGTCTGGTGCAGCTTCCAATCATCTTCAATGTAGTGTAAACTTGTGTTGTGTAGTTGCAGTACAATTTTTGAGAGGTGCATGAATGCTGCGCCAGACCATCCTCCTGCATTCGAGGCA
The DNA here is from genome assembly GCF_903798145.1 of Danio aesculapii. Taxonomy (NCBI): domain Eukaryota; kingdom Metazoa; phylum Chordata; class Actinopteri; order Cypriniformes; family Danionidae; genus Danio; species Danio aesculapii. Next base: position 52,966,703 of record NC_079454.1, on the reverse strand, counting down.
GAAGTATAAAGGAGCCTTAACAGAGTGGGGTCATGTGACTCAACACGCGGTAGGGAACGTACCTAAAAAAATTGACCTGGAAAAATTGGAACAATTATAGGTTCTGAATGACGATTTCAATTACTTTTCGATTAATTTCCCAGCCCTAAAGTAGAAAATAATACATACTATAGAATGAAACAGACTATAAAATAGAATAAAACATTTTTAGACCACACAATAACAATGTTTTAACTTTAAAGAGGTAAAAAATCAATATCTGGTGGAATAACCCTGATTTTCAGTCACAACAAATGAAAACATAGTTATTTTGACAATTTTTCTGCAATTTTGCCAATATTTTTTATTTGAAACGTGGAAGAAATGTTACAGAACTTATTATTAACATATGAGCAATTCCATACAAATGTCAACCTCGCTATGAAAAAAATTAAGTTTTCACCAAAATAGAGAATCTGTTTCTACATTTTTTGTGTAAGCAAGTATTTTACAGTACTTTGAAAATACTCAGAAATGTCTCTGATTTATCAAAGTCACACAAGTGCCAATTTCACTTCTGTCACATCCATAACAGAAAAGTGTCCCATCCATAAAGCGTTTTCCTCATAAATACGAAAACGTCAAATACAATCAAATCACCCACGTTTGTTCAATAGTGAGTCGACTCTTATCCTTTTGATTAGCATTATTTCTTTTGGGTTGTGCAGTTTAATTCACAGAACTTCTACAAAGTACGTTGAATACTGTAAACTCGCAGACTTTCTTGTCACATCCATAACGCATGTTTATTTTCCTCATTTAAAATATAAAAAATGTTTACAGATTAATCTTTCTCTAATCCCATAACTCTGTGGTCAATTGTTTTGTAAAATATAAACAGTTCCTTCAACATAATGAACGTACACTTCCTATGGGAATTTATATTTTGAGTTTTTACTGCAAATGTCACATCCATAATGCTGGAATTGCTCATATATAAATATTAACCGTTTACTCTACAGTATCCCTAAAACACTCAGAGAATTTGAGAAGTGGTGTCTATCTAATCTATTTATCTACTTTCTTAATCACAGGAATCTTCGAACATTACAAATAATAATAATAATAATAATAATAATAATAATAATAAAAACAATAATAATAACAACAACAACAACAACAATAATAATAATAATAATAATAATAATATAATAATAATAATAATAATAATAATAATAATAATAATAATAATAATAATAATAACAATAATAATAATAATAATAATAATAATAACCATAATAATAATAATAATAATAATAATATAATAATAATAATAATAATAATAATAATAATAATAACCATAATAATAATAATAACCATAATAATAACCATAATAATAATAACCAAAATAATAATAACCATAATAATAATAACCATAATAATAATAATAATAATAATAATAACCATAATAATAATAATAACCATAATAATAACCATAATAATAATAATAACCATAATAATAATAACCATAATAATAACCATAATAATAATAATAATAACCATAATAATAATAATAATAATAATAAAAAAATAAATAAAAAATAAAAATAATAATAATAATATAATAATAATATAATAATATAATAATAATAATATAATAATATAATAATAATAACCATAATAATAATAATAATAACCATAATAATAATAATAATAATAATAATAATAACCATAATAATAATAATAATAAAAATAATAATAATAATAATAATAATAATATAATAATAATAACCATAATAATAATAATAATAATAATATATTAATAATAATAATAATAATAATAATATAATAATAATAATAATAATAATAATAATAATATATTAATAATAATAATAATAATAATATATTAATAATAATAATAATAATAATAATAATAATAATATATTAATAATAATAATAATAATAATAATAATATATTAATAATAATAATAATAATAATATATTAATAATAATAATAATAATAATATATTAATAATAATAATAATAATAATAATAATAATAATAATAATAATAATAATATATTAATAATAATAATAATAATAGTAATAATGCATTTTTATTCATATGTTTACATCTCTGAGTGGAATTGGATATTTAATGGAAAAAAAATCAAGTTTTTTGCTAAGTGAACTTGTCTGCAATTGGAAAGAAAACCTGATGCTTGAGTTATTTGGTTAAAAGTAACGTGCGCGAATAGAATAGAATAGAATAAAATAGAACAGAATAGAACAGAATTAAATGGAATTGCATTGATACATTCAAATGCAGAGTAAAGCAGTAAGGTGAAATGTAAAATATTCTAATGTAAAATATGCTAATTTGATGTGATGAGATGCCTGTGTGTGTGTGTGTGTGTGTGTGTGTGTGTGTGTGTTTTAGGGATGTGATCCTCTGGTGTCGACCCAGCGCAGTAAACTGCAGCAGCGCAGAGCCAAACTCAACCAGCAGATCAACCGAGAGCTGCTTCTGCGCAGCGGAGCTGAAAATCTCTACAGGTATCAGTGTGTGTGTGTGTTTGCTTATTTTACAGAATAACACACACACACTATGCAAACGTTCTTCCAGCTAACAGGAAGTGACCCGTGACACGCCTCTGTGTTTTGATCAGCATTTATTCTTCCATCACAATACGAGTCATTTAATATTGCAGAAACACCGTACCATTGCAAAATAAACACAGCATTAAAAACACACAGCAAAGCAGCGCTGATTCTTTTATGTAGGGATTTGTTTAAGTGTTACATCATAAGCCATAAAGCAAAAAAAAAATAATACAAACTTCAAACAACAAAAGCAGATACAAGATCTATTTAATGAAAGGAAATAACTGCAATCTGCAAAAACACAACTAAATTAAAAATAAGAGAATTAAAATATATAATAATATATTTATAAGTATATGCTGAAACAATATATTTCAACAGCAAAATATGTCTATATTTTACTCTAAAATGATTAATTGCTACTAATTGGGTTCAGAATTGAAGCTTGTATTAACACATTAAGTATGTGTGTATACTGTACTATATACAGTTCTCCTTGTATTTACAGTGCTCAGCAAAATTGAGTCCATTCTGAAAACAAATATTTGTCTCCATTTCTCAGTGTATACACTGTAGGCAATGTATTTTGGTACATTTAAACAAAAAAGATTTATTAAACAGATATTTATTAAAATAATATTTTAGTCACCAAACATATTTAGAAATTGAAGGATAAAACAATTAAATTCAAGCAAAATATTGCAAAAAATGACAGGTAACTAAATATTGTCAATTTTTAGTAGATTTTTTTCCTCTTTTTAAAATTTGTAATTAATATTTTTTTATAACATATAAATTTAGGTGTACTAGTTTTTGGACTGTTATCTGAAGTTATTTTGTTAGATTAGCTCCAGATTTGTCCTCAGTACTGACTAATCTAATGTATATACACAAATATAATATTGTAGAGCTTCTAGTGTTGGGCAATGTCGACCAGTTTGGCATCGTACGATGTCTAATGTGAAACATCGCGATGAACGATGGCATCGTCGTCTGGGGCGGCACTGAATTAATTATTCATGAATTCATAACGAATTAATTATTTGTAGCCTACAGTTTCAACTACCTGACCCGCATGGTCTTTGTTTTACCCATAACCAAAACATAAATAAATAAAGATAAGCTACACACAAATGACCACCTGTCAATCACTTTTTCCGTGGGAGTCTGGCATGAATAGGCAGAGTGATCTGTGTCGTTATAATGGCTTCAACAAACTTGGTAGGTAAAGAATGTGTACAATCAACAGGAACCAACCAACAGTCTCTCAGAGCTTATCACTAAAATGACTAAGTACAAGTGTGAAAGCGAAAAACTAAAGCAGTGTACTGACGCTGTGACACGTTACCTGATAGCTTCAAAAGACCAAAGAGTCGTTAGATAGAGACAAGAATAATTCAATATCACGTTTAACAACTATAGTGAGACGTAATCCAGCGGTACATCCTTGATAATCTGTCTGACGTGCACTGCTCTCTAGGGTTGTACTTAGACATGCTGAGCACTCTACATCTACCTGATGTGGACGATGACATTGGCACACTGTTGTGCATAAATTTAGTTTATTATCGTTTTTAACGTCTTTTTTTTTAAGAAAAGTAATGCTGATAAAAGTATATGAATATAACTAGATTTTGCTTGTATTTACACATTATTTCTAATAATTTTGCACCAACAGTCAAACTATGTGAACGTGCACACCTTTTCGAAAGTCTTAAATTCGGTAAAACCTGCAGAAACCCTGAATGAGGGAGTAAATGGGGTGATTCTTCTTGTCTGTAATGTGATGTTTTCTTCAGGGCCAGCACTAATCAGAAGGTGAAGGAGACTGTAGCGTTAGAGCTGAGTTTTGTCAACTCCAACCTTCAGCTTCTCAAAGAAGAACTGGAGGAACTGAACAGCAGTATGAACATCTACCAGACCGAGAGGTCAGTTACACACGCACCTGTCATTTGCCATGTTTCCACCCACCTTTTTTACGCACATTGAGAAATCAAATCAGAAAAAAATGTGCATATTCTAAAATAGAAACATGTTTGTTGAGTAAATTCATGCATGTGCTTAATCAGTGTGTGTGCTGTGATGTAGTTTTTGCCAGATGCTGATCAGATGTAAATGTGTGTTTGAGGGTTTTTGCATTTCCATTGTTGCAGATCTGAAATGTTGTTCTGCTGCTTGTAAAAAGCCTCAGCCCTCCGTCAGTCCATCATCACAGTGCTTCAGTATTATTATTCTTCTATTATTATTATTCCCTCCAGAACTGTCTTGAGCATCTGTCTCACGACTCTAAAAGCCACCGCATTCAACACGTTCATTGGGCTTTGTCTTCAGAGGTGCAACTCATTTATTAGAGAAATGAAAACACCACAGTGGCCTCTAAAACTACACTTCTCTGACTGATATTCACTCCAGTTTATCCGGAAGTGATGATTTTGTTTTCATTTGCTTCTCACTGGATGGAAACGCTGCTTTATTTACTAATGTTTTAAGCCATATAAGTAGGCCCACAGGGAATTTGCGCGTGCAGAATTCTGCAGATTTTTAGCCCATCATTAATTCTGTTTATTTACTTGAGTAAATGTGTGTAAACCTATATTTATTCAGTTCTTAAATTAATTACAGTAATATTATTGACTAATATGAAAATGTTCATCTGATTTATGTATAATGCAGTGTGTACAGTAAAATTCTCTGTCTTTTAGTTGAGATATTATATGAGAAACTTGCTTTGTTTACCAAATAAAGTGAATCTAATTGGATTTGCATTTTAAACATTAAATACAAGTTAAAGAAGATATTATTTTAAATTTCAGATATTAAGTTTTTAGTTATGATACTCCCAAAAAATTCCGCAGAAATCCGCAGATTTTTAGCAAAATTCTCCGCAGAAATAGCAAAAAACATCTGCAGATTCCGTCTGGCCCTATATATAAGTTAACTTGGCATTAAACCACAAAGCAGGAATAGGAATCTCGCTCTGATAACTTGGTAAACTTGCTTGAAGAACAGAAAAATCTGAATTAACACGCAATAAAATTATGTAAGAAGAATGAACTTATTTAGATGCAAAACACATTTGTAGTTTTAAGCAGAGCAGATCCTGCAACATTTGCAAATACACTCATCATTCATTCATTTTCTTTTCGGCTGAGTCCCTTTATTAATCCGGGGTCACCACAGTGGAATGAACCGCCAACTTATACAGCATATGTTTTACGCAGCGGATGCCCTTCCAGCTGCAACCCATCACTGGGAAACATCCATACACACTCCTTCAAACACACACACTACAGACAATTTTAGCTTACCCAATTTCTCTATAGCACATGTTTTTGGACTTGTGGGGGAAACCTGAGCACCCGGAGGAAACACGCCAACACGCGGAGAACATGCAAACTCCACACACAGAAATGCCAACTGACCCAGCCGAGGCTCGAACCAGCAAACTTCTTGCTGTGAGGCGAATGTACTACTTACTGCGTCACTGTGCAGCCCCTGCAAATACACTATTACTTTTAATTAATAATAATAATAATAATAATAATAATAATAATAATTCCTTACATTTCGATAGGACTTTTCTGGACATTCAAAGCACTTTATACATTGGGGGTAATCTCATACACCACCATGTGCAGCATCCACCTGGATGACGTGACGACAGCCATGTTGCACCAGACCACACACCAGCTGATTGGTGGAGAGCAGGCAGAGTGATGAAGACAGATGAGGATGGTTAGGAGGCCATTATGTACAGAGGCCAGTGTGCATATTTTGGCCAGGAAGCCGGGGTTAAACCCCTGCTCATTTTCGGAGGACATCCTAGGATTTTTAATGACCACAAAGAGTCGGGACCTCAGTTTAACCTCTCATCTGAAAGATGGCGCTCACTGAGAGTATAGTGTCCTCTTCGCTATACTGGGGCATCAGGACTCACGCAGGTAGAGCGCCTCCTGCTGGTCTCACCAACACCACTTCCGGCAGCAACCTAGCTTTCCCATGTGATCTCTAATCCAGATACTGACCAGGCTCAGCCCTGCTTATCTTCAGTGGGAGCGACCATGTGAGAGTTGCAGAGAGCTAGCTGCTAGTTTATATTTGGTAGTCTTTTTAATTTCCTGTAACTTTATTACTCATAAATACAGTGTGATTGATGGCACTGTGGTTTCTGAAAAAACATCTGTTTTAAGTGATTTTCGAACAAAAAAAATACAGTAATTTGTCAAGTTTGAAACATTTGCAGTTAGTCAAGACAAATATTTTTATGTTGCTTTAACTTATTTTTAGTTAATCAGGTTTCAAATAAAGTTATACAAAGTTTAACTTTAACTCTGCATGAACTAGAAGCTGCGACCATTTTTTTCCCATATCGTGACGCAGGTCCTAGAGAAGCAGAATATTAAATGAGAAAGCAGTGGGTGTGGCTTGTTTCTACTGCAAGCTGATTGGATGTAGTAAAGTAGGCATTTCAGTCAGAAAGATGGGGAAAAGGGTTTAAGGAGCATGACTGCAACCTAACAGACTCCTCCTCCTGCTCACCATTTATGTTTGTTGTCATAGCGCCGGCCATACCTGGCAACATTCGTATCATAAAATCCAGGAGATTTTATCTGGGGGTGCGCCAGTGGCGTAGCGCAAAATGCAGGGGGCCCCCTGCACGGACTGCTGGCCGAAATCACTGAACCCAGGGGGGGTGGAATTCCGGGAGTTTTGGCAGGTATGGTGCTGGCAGTTGGAGGGGCGTGGTTAAATGCGTTAGCCACACCCATAGATATTTACATTAGATGTCGCCTGCCCTGTCTATTGGAAAAAATAAGTACTGTCTATTAGTACAGGGTAGCGCTCCTTTGAAATGAATGCGGGACCGAACTGCAGTGGAGGACTGTGTCCATCCAGAGCCAGAGATGGACACATGTACATATATCTACGATCAGGAGTTTTCCCGGTGGTCATTATTTGCAAATTGTTTTTTTAAATTACGAAAATTATAATTTATCATCACTTTTCTACATTGATGGATGAGCGACTGCACGGGCATTGCTGACAGAGTGTGTGTTTGTGTGCATGGAAATGTATTATTCTCCCTCCTGATAGATTGGATCTAATCCTGAAACACACCTGCTTTCACTTCTCATACTATAACGAGGGAGCGATTAGTTTGTGAATGAATCCCTGTTATGAACGACTCGTTCACTTAGTTGACAGTAATATTTGTTTCTAGCACCGCAGCATCTTGTCATATTTCATTTGCATTGTTTGCTTATTTTATTCAACAAAACTAGCATAAGCCGAGTATTTAGTGTGAGTTGGTGTTGCTTTGCCTTATGGTCAGTGCAGTAAGTGACTGTATTTTCATCAATAATATTACTTGTTGAGCACAGAAGTTCATGACATATAAAAACATAAGAAACGAAATCTTACCTATGAAATGTTCTGTCTTTGTGCTTTGTTTTCTTTGTTTGCTTGTTACTATAATCAGAGAATTCAGCTAATAACAAACAGGAAGCGCATTTTCAGATTTTAATTAAATATTACAAGGGCAAACTATTGTTCTTTTCTTAGTGACATGCACAGATGAATTGTTCAGCACAAAGCTAGCAATGTGAGCTAACAAAATCAGTATGGTTAGTTTTGATTTCATGGAAACTTTAATATTTTAGTTAGTTTGATTGATGCAAGTTGAGATGAGTAGAAAAGTTCATTTGATTCAACTAATTAAAGGCAGCAAATTTTTTTTTATTCCAGCATAGCTGCATCAGACATTCACAAACAATCCTTTGTATTTGATCACAGTGAGACGCTCAATGTTCCCATGATTCCCCTGGGCTTGAAAGAGACTAAAGAGATCGACATGACCGTCCCTCTTCAGGTGAGACCTACAGCATTCATGAGCATCTCTGAATGTGTGCGTGTTAGGGCTGCATCATATTGGAAAAATTAGGGATTACAATATTTGTTTTTTCAGCGAGATACATTACGATATGAAATATATTTCACCAAATAGATTGAACAACTCTTTTTCTGAAGAATTCACTTTTCCAGAAAGTTTGGGGTGACTATTGACCTTATTCTTCAATGCGGAAGTGCGCTCGTTTTCACGATTGTTTTAGAACTTCCGATTCAGTTGCCTGTGGGAGAAATGACTAGGAATAATAAACGGCAAAAAACAGTCAAACTACTCACTCTACAAACAAGTGTTTGCATTAGAATACAGACAAAATAGAATAATATAATAAGAAAATATCAGTTTGCAACACCAAGCAGCAAACCGAGCTGTTTTTAACGTCTAAAAATGAATGGAAGTGAATGAGACCGGAAGTTTCGAGCCAAAATGATTCAAATGGCTGCATCCACTCGTACGCGGAGAATAAGGTGAATATAGTAGGCACCAAACATTGCACCAAAATATATTGCGCTAAACGATATTATTGTCATTTTAAGACCATTTTATGCCACTCAGAGAATATATAATGCCAGAATGACAATATATCATCACAATGCGAGTACACTCTTTCACAGACACATTTTATTTTATTCTTAAGAATATTTCATTTAACTATAGTCATTTTATTAATAATGAGACATTGGAATCAGAATGTGAAGGCGTATATCCTAAATAAATATAATACATGTTATTAACAACAAAAGTGCAAGGTAAAGAGTAACAAAGGCTGCGATATCAGCTACCAGATCTACTTTAGCTGTCAGACACCCACATGAGAATATCCTATAGTAATTTATAGTAAATACTACAGTGTTTATTAACCATACTGACACCTCCAGTAGAGATGGTAATGTTGCACAATCAGTTGCTAGAATTGGTTTTAATGTACGAGCGATCTATATTGCAACACCAAAAATGACTGAGCTCATGTTCGTGTGCTGTAATAAGTCCAGATATTGATTATTGTGACAGGCCTACTTTATAATGGAGCACATCTGCATAAATGACAAAAATTTACTTTAAATTAGGTTTTAGGCATGAGAAACCATACAACTGAGAGAAATAAAGTGTTTTATATTTGTCTGGTAAGTCAGTTGGAAACAGATATAAAAAAATCTAATAATAAATTAATAATATTAATTAATCAAATTAATTAATTTTAATAATTAATAAAATAATAATAAAATAATTAATGAAATTAATAATAAACTTTTTAATATAAAATAATATAAACAGACAGATTTCACTATAAAATGTATTTTAATTAGTTTATGTTATTGTTTCTTGTGCTTGAATACTTTAAACTCACTTGATATGTTCAACAGGAAAAAACTAATGCAATTAATAAACTTTAAATCCACAATAGTTCAACTTTAGCCATAATCTACAAGCTCCTGGTCAACAATAAGTCATAACAGACATTGCAGATCCAGCGATGTGACTATTGTGCATGTGCATATTGCGATAACGATGCAGAAACCATATATTATCCAGCCATAATGTGTGTACAAATTAAATTTTAATGCGTCTTTTCTGCTTCTTCAGGATTTTATTGCTGAACATTACGGCGAGGACGCGTCTCTGTACCTGAACGAGATCCAGGATTTTATGGAGCTTAGACAGGTCAGGCCAGATTTACTCATTATTTACTAGCCATGGGACGTTCATAAAAGGATCAGTTCTGTTTGTATCACAGTTCTTTGCTCATAATTTGATTCGGTTTTCGTTGTATAAAACTCCACTATAGACCATTTTAAGGGGTGTAAACAATAAAAGTGGCCATAACGTATTTCCCATTTTTAATTTTCATTGGCTTCCGACGATCCAAAAATGCTGTTTTAACATTAAGTTATGATTGAATTGCTTCTTGAAATAGTTTGACAACAAGCAAATGTTTATGAAGATGTCACATTGAAATGGTCTATTGTAACACTTAGAAATGCCATACATCAGCAACATACAAAACCATTTACCTTATATATAATCTAATAAAAAACATTTTACCTTATAAAAAAGTTATTCTAAAGAACATATATTTCTGATTTCAGAGTTTTAATTTAGTCTTTTGTTGTTGATTAATAGTAATGATGACAGCACGTTCTTTTTTTTTTTACTATTTGTAGATATAAATAAACAATAAATAAAGCTCTGATGTTTGCTTACAAAGCGACCTCTGGCTTTGCTCCTTCATATCTGCTCTCACTTCTGCAGATGTATGTGCCCTCCAGAAACTTGCGTTCTGTGAATGAACGTCGCCTCATTGTTCCATCCCGAAGAGGGAAGAAATCACTTTCCCGAACTCTCACATTCAATCTGCCCAGTTGGTGGAATGAACTCCCTAACTACATCAGAACAGCAGAGTCACTTGCTGTCTTCAAGAAACGACTAAACTCAACTATTTAGTCTTCACTTTCCCTCCTAATCTGTAACTGCCTCTCTGGCTATACCACTAACTGTACTCTCTCTCTCTCTCTCTCTCTCTCTCAAAAAAAAAACCACATTTCTAATGCTTTGCTTCTTAGACTTTACACACCTGAAACTTGTCTATAGCACTTATTCACTGCTGCTCTTATAGTTGTGTAAATTGCTTCCTTGTCCTCATTTGTAAGTCGCTTTGGATAAAAGCGTCTGCTAAATGACTAAATGTAATGTAAATGTAAATATATAAATAATTTTTTTTCAGTGCTCTATATACGAGTTCACCCCACACAAATCTCTCATTTAAAGGAATATTTTCTATAAGAAGTTTTAAAATGTTATATTTGTGCAGATACATTAGATTATTCAGCACTGAAGCTGATATAGGTCCAAAATGAGTACACCAAAATGTAAATGTCAGGGAAAAAAATGAATAAATTTAAAAAGAGCAGCAGCGTAGCGGCACGGAAGGGGAAGCGATGCCACCTCACATAAAGAAGGTCGCTGGGTCAGTTGGCTTTTCTGTGTGGAGTTTGCATGTTCTTTGTGTTGGCGTGGGTTTCCTCTGGGTGCACCGTTTCCCCCACAGTCCAAATGCATGCACTGTGGGGGAATTGGGTAAATTGTCTAAATTGTCAGTGTATGTGTGTGTGAATAAGTGTGTATGGGTGTTTCCCAGTAGTGGGTTGCAGCTGGAAGGGCATCTACTGTGTAAAACATATGCTGGATAAGTTCTGCTGTGGCGACCCCTGATTAATAAAGGGACTAAGCCAAAAAGAAAATGAATGAATGAAATTTAAAAAAGGAAAATAAAAGAGAAACAAAAAATTGTTGAAATTTAGTAATTTGTAGATCTTTCCCCTATATTTTGCATGAATTTAAATGCATTATCTTTCTATTTCTAAAGATGTTCAGTGACTAAAATATGATTTTAATAAATACAGTTCAAGTCAGAATTATTAGCCCCCCCTGTTTATTTTTTTCAACACATTTCTAATCATAATAGTTTTAATAACTCATCTCTAATAACTGATTTATTTTATCTTTGTCATGATGACAGTAAATAATATTAGACTAGATATTCTTCAAGACACTTCTATACAGCTTAAAGTGACATTTAAAGGCTTAACTAGGTTAATTAAGTTAACTAGGCAGGTTAGGGTAATTAGGCAAGTTATTGTATAATGATGGTTTTTTCTGTAGACTATCAAAAAAATATTGCTCAAAGGGGGCTTATAATATTGACCTTAAAATGGTGTTTAAAAAATTAAAAGCTGATTTTATTCTAGCCGAAATAAAACAAATAAGACTTTCTCCAGCAGGAAAAATATTATCAGACATACTGTGAAAATTTCCTGAATCTGTTCAACATCATTTGGGAAATATTTAAAAAAGAAAAAAAAAAATCAAAAGGGGCTAATAATTTAGATTTTCAACTGTATATCCATTTAATGAATCTGCTTTGTTCAAATGCACCAAAATATATGACCCCTATTCACTGAGAAATTGATAAAAATTTATTTATGCAGAGCCTGTATTAAGGCATACAAAAATCTTGTCATCAATGCATTGTGATTCTTTCTGTAGCGATTCTGAACTGATTCTCAGAAGTTGCGAATCAATTCTGTTTTCACATTAGATTGCGACAGTACGGGCGTGAGCTAGAAACAGAAAAATGATAAGCATTGACAGGATTGAATCATGAAGTTCCTAAAGATTCCCATCCCTAATATCTTCTGTTTTCTGTCGAACTCAAAAGCAGAAACTTTGAAGAAGGCTGAAAACTGGCATTAATTGAGTTCTATAGTGGGTAAAACAAATACTGTGAAAGTCAATGGTTACAGGTTTTTAACATTCTTCAAAATTCTTCTGTTTAACAGAACAAAAAACAAAGTTTGGTACAAGTGGAGGGAGAGTAAATGATGACTAAATTAACATTTTTGGACGATTTGTCCCTTTAAGATGTTTTGTGAGTACGGGCATGCATTTCCTGAATAAAACATACAAGATATGCTCCCTTCAAACTGAAATCATCAAGAAATATCCTGTGGAGTTGACCTTGCAGGGCACTAATTGTATAATACGTTTAAGCTCATTGTGGATACGCACCCTTGTCTACATTTCTGGTAAACCACAAATATGTACCTGAGGCTACATCTGGCTGCATTTTGTGTGAGAAACGAATGCTATGGGGCAGTATGATGCTGCTGACAGCTTCTGTTCTGTTCATTTACCTCTGTATCAACTGCTTTTCCGGTGTTACCAGTTTGCCCATTAGCTTGACGCTTAGTCCGATGGACTTGGGACTGGGAGTGTGAGTGGACCGCGATGACAGGGTTTGAGTCCGGTGAAGAACAGTTCCAGAAACCAGGTAAAACTAGAACAAAAAAAAGAAAGAATAAGTAAATAACAGGCTGAAAATGTGGTAAAATCACATGGCCGTGACGGCATTCCTGGTCGGCTGAAGTGTAAATTGCGCCCTCTGGTGGATTTACACGAGAAGAGGACACACAAATGGCACGTGCATTGCCATTTTTGGATTTGCGAAAACAAAAACTGCAAGTAGACATAGCTCCGGGTACATATTTCACTGTCCCCAGGAATGTAGACCTGGGTACGCATCCACAATGAGCCTGGGTTGGTAGAATTAGAACAAATGTCGGAAATGAAAAGAGAAGTATGCAGAGTGGTGAAGCATGAGGACTGAAATAAGATGATCATTGTGACACAGCCTTAGTGCAAACACAGTTCTGTGATGAATGATTATTTGTGGTGATGAAAAGTGTCTCTCTCACCTCTCCTGCAGGCCATGCGGACTCCCAGCAGGAATGAAGCAGGACAGGAGCTGCTGATGGAATATTTCAACCAGCTGTACTTCCTGGACCAGCGCTTCTTCTCTCCGCACAGAAGTCTGGGCGTTCATTTCCACTGGTCAGACACTGTTTCACACATTCATGAGTTAGAGACACTTTATAGTGGTGTAAAGTAACAAATTACAGATACCTAATTTACTGTGAGTAGTTTAAACATGTAGTTTTAAACATGTGCCTTTTGCTGGATTACATCTTTAGTGCTGTATCTGTACTTTTACTGCGCTATTTTCTTTTAAAGATGAAGTCATGACTTTATATGCTTATTTTTTCTTGTCTTCTGTGATTGGCCCATATGTTTTACTTAGAATTTGAATAGTATTTACCACGGATCCTTTTACTCTACTCGCACCACATGTTACTGGAGTGTGATTGATCAGTGCTGTCATTTAGTGATGGTGAGCGTCTCTGCAGGTATGATTCTCTGACCGGTGTGCCTTCAGTCCAGAGAGCGCTGGCCTTCGAGAAAGGAAGCGTTTTGTTCAACATCGGAGCTCTTTATACTCAGATCGGAGCCAGGCAAGATCGTTCCACACTGAGCGGCATTGAGGACGCCATCGATGCCTTCCAGAGAGCAGCCGGTAATGAACAACACTACTTGAGTCTGTTTTTAGGAAATGCACCACAGTATATTACACATTTATAAGCTTATGTCCTTAAAGAGCTGATCATGTGGTACTTTAAAGTGTCCTATTATTATGTCTACTGCAACAAGTTTTAAATGCATTTGTATGAATAGTGAATAGTTTGAATCAATTTAGGGCGTAAAGGTCCTGTGAAGTGCTTAGAAATCTGCATTTCTTTATTCGATGTTTGACGTAATCTCAACTGAAACATGGAGAGGGCGGGGAACAGAGTAGCTCCTCCCCTTATAAAAAAAGCAGCCAATAGCATTTTGTTTTGTCACCGCTCTGCCGGTGAGAGTGGTTGAGCTCAAGCGCATGACAGGCGCTAGAGGGAATTTGATTGGTCAGAAGATCTGATGAGAGACTGAAGTATGAGATGATGTCAAAAAAATTGTTGATTCATTTAGAAGTGACAAACTGCAAACTTTGGATGTTTATATAAGGTTTATATCTTCTGACTGTGAATTTTGTCTCTGTTTTGAAGCACACTAGCTTATAGTTATCCTTAAAACTAACACACTGATACTAGCTCTCACTAACACATTTCTCCCAGCTCTCTGAGTCTGAGGTGTCCAATCTCGT
The DNA here is from genome assembly GCF_903798145.1 of Danio aesculapii. Taxonomy (NCBI): domain Eukaryota; kingdom Metazoa; phylum Chordata; class Actinopteri; order Cypriniformes; family Danionidae; genus Danio; species Danio aesculapii. The sequence continues at coordinate 52,951,681 of NC_079454.1, read as the reverse complement.
GCTATCAAGCCATGCAACCACCTGTCCGCTAGATCCCATTCCCTCTCATCTCCTGCAAGCCATTTCTCCTGCAGTCATACCAACACTGACTCACATAATTAACACATCTCTTGACTCTGGTCTATTCCCTACTTCATTTAAGCAGGCTAGGGTAACCCCTCTGCTAAAGAAACCCAACCTGGATCAAACGCTACTTGAAAACTACCGACCGGTATCCCTGTTTCCATTCATGGCCAAGATTTTGGAGAAAGTAGTGTTCAATCAAGTCCTAGACTTTCTTACTCAAAACAACCTCATGGACAACAAGCAATCTGGCTTTAAGAAAGGCCACTCAACTGAGACTGCCCTGCTCTCGGTCGTAGAGGACCTCAGACTGGCTAAAGCAGACTCTAAATCATCTGTCCTCATCTTGCTGGATTTATCAGCTGCTTTTGACACTGTAAACCACCAGATCCTGCTATCTACGCTTGAGTCACTGGGCGTCGCAGGCACTGTTATTCAATGGTTCAGTTCCTACCTCTCGGACAGGTCATTCAGGGTGTCGTGGAGGGGTGAGGTGTCCAACCTACAGCATCTAAACACTGGGGTACCTCAGGGCTCTGTGCTTGGGCCACTTCTCTATCTACACGGCATCTTTAGGAACAGTCATCCAGAAACATGGTTTTTCCTACCACTGCTATGCTGATGACACCCAGCTATACCTCTCTTTTCACCCTGATGATCCCTCGGTTCCAGCTCGCATTTCAGCCTGCCTGTCAGACATTTCACACTGGATGAAAGATCATCATCTCCAGCTTAACCTCATGAAAACGGAAATGCTTGAAGTTTCTGCCAACCCGACTCTTCACCATAACTTTTCAATCCAGATGGATGGAGCAACCATCACTGCATCCAAAATGGTAAAAAGCCTTGGAGTAATGATTGATGACCAACTGAACTTCTCTGAGCACATTTCTAGAACTGCTCGATCTTGCAGATTCGCACTCTACAACATCAGAAAGGTCCGACCCTACCTATCTGAACATACAGCTCAACTCATTGTTCAAGCTCTTGTCCTCTCCAAACTGGACTATTGCAACTCTCTGCTAGCCGGGCTACCAGCTAGTTCTATCAAACCTCTTCAGCTGCTTCAGAACGCAGCAGCACGAGTGGTCTTTGATGAACCCAAAAGAGCACATGTCACTCCGCTACTCACCCGTTTGCACTGGCTGCCAGTTGCTGCTCGCATCAAATTCAAAGCTCTGATGTTTGCTTACAAAGTGACCTCTGGCTTTGCTCCTTCATATCTGCTCTCACTTCTGCAGATGTATGTGCCCTCCAGAAACTTGCGTTCTGTGAATGAATGTCGCCTCGTTGTTCCATCCCAAAGAGGGAAGAAATCACTTTCCCGAACTCTCACATTCAATCTGCCCAGTTGGTGGAATGAACTCCCTAACTACATCAGAACAGCAGAGTCACTTGCTGTCTTCAAGAAACCACTAAAAACGCAACTGTTTAGTCTCCACTTTTCTTCCTAATCTGCAATTGCCTCTCTGGCTATACCACTAACCGTGCCCTCTTTCTCTCTCTCTCAAAAAAAAATAATAAAATAAAATAAAAAAATAATAATTTTCTACTAATGCTTTGCTTCTTAGACTTTTACACACCTGAAACTTGTCTATAGCACTTGTTCACTGCTGCTCTTATAGTTGTGTAAATTGCTTCCTTGTCCTCATTTGTAAGTCGCTTTGGATAAAAGCGTCTGCTAAATGACTAAATGTAAATGTACTAACATCTAAAAAACCTTATTTTAATTTCAGGGGACTTCAAGGTCTGTAAACCCCTCCCCCCTTCCATAAGCCAGCTCTGATTGGCCAGCTGGCCAAATCTGTTTTGTCTTTCCATGTCGGAAAATAATGTGCATTTTAGTGTGTTTGTATGTGGGAGGTGGGGATTATGCAAATTAGATTGTTAGCAGGAATAGGATTTGTAAATATACAAAATGATTCACTAATGTGATTCAGAGCTGAATCTTTGTTTTGAGAGACAGTATCTTTATTTATCATGCACTCTTTTTGGCAAACAATTTGCAGACTGTTACACTGAAGGGCAGCTACATTACAAACTGCAAAGAAGATATTTTTCAATAACTCATATGACCTGATCTCCAGATTTAATAGTTCACTCATTCCAGTGTACATTTTAAAAGTATTGGACACTCCAATGTTGCTTTTACTTGATCATTAAATGCAGTTAAGAAGGAACATCGAGTGTAATTTACACTTTAAATTGACCATGATATGATATAACATTTAAAGAAGCTTATTCCACCATAGGGCAACGCGGTGGCGTAGTAGGTAGTGCTGTCGCCTCACAGCAAGAAGGTCGCTGGTACGAGCCTCAGCTGGCATTTCTGTGTGGATTTTGCATGTTCTGCCTGTATAGGGAGAACGCGTGTGAATGTGTATGGGTGTTTCCCAGAGATGGGTTGCAGCTGAAAGGGCATCCGCTGCGTAAAACATTTGCTGGATAAGTTGGTGGTTCATTCTGCTGTGGCGACCCCAGATTAATAAAGGGACTAAGCCAAAAAGAAAATGAATGAATGAATGTTTCCACCATATAAAAAATAAACAGGTAATTGTGACTCTCAAAATTATGACTTTCTTTGTTTGATAAGTTTGATAAAAGCTTTATAATTGCGAAATATAAATGTGTAGTCAAAAGCAGCTTGAAGTGTAAGATTTAACCTTACAATTGCAGGAAAAAGGTCAGAGGTCTTCGATCACCACAACTCTGTTTATTCCATAGTGAAAAGAAAAAAACTAAACCGAAAGCTGTGAAGTCAGAATTCTGTAGACGAATGTAAATTGTGAGATGCGAATCAAAAATCTGAGAAAAAAGTAAAAACTATGAATTGTAAATGCGAAATTCCTAAAAAAAAGGTGAAAATTACAAGAATTCAGAATTTACTCTCAGAATTTAGGGAAAAAGAAATATATTGTGAAGAAAAGGCTTCTTTTATCCTCATTATCAAATTGCATGTTGCTTTGACTAAATCCGTCTGTTACATAAATAGGTGTACAGTAAATGGAAATACATTCATTCATTCATTCATTTTCCTTTGCCTTACTCCCTTTATTTATCAGTGGAATGAACCAACAATTTATCCAGCATATGTTTTAAACAGTGGATGCCCTTCCAGCTGCAACCTAGCACTGGGAAACACCCATACACACACACTCACACACACTCTCATACACTACAGCCAATTTAGTTAATCAGTTCACCTATAGCGCATGTGTTTGAACTGTGGGGGAAACCGGAGCACCCGGAGGAAACCCACACCAACACAGGGAGAACATGCAAACTCCACACAGAAATGCCAACTGACCAAGCCGGGACTTGAATCAGCGACCTTCTTGCTGTGAGGCCACAGTGCTAACCACTGACACTGTGTCACCCAATATAAATGTAGAACTTCGAAAAAAAAGTGAAAACTATGAGATGTAAACTCAGAAATGGGTTAAAAAATAATAATAATAATAATAATAAAAGGTAAAAATTGTGAGCCACATTCTGAAAAAAAGGTAAAAACAAAGTTGCAAAGTGTAAAAATCCAGTAATTCAGAGAAAATTAAAATAAAATAAAAATTAAGTAAAAAGTAAAGAAAATTAAAAGTAAAAAAGTGAAAATTTCAAGATGTAAAGCCAAAATTCTAAGGGTAAAAATACAAACTACTAGATGCAAATCAGAATTATGAGGGGAAAAAAGGTCAAAAGTATAAACATTTTGAGGGGGGAAACGTTATACACTGTCAGAGAAAAGTTACAGTTATAATGTGATCTGTGTGTGTAGGTGCATTTCTATACCTGCAGGAGAATTTCTCCCATGCGCCCAGTCTGGATATGAGCGGCTCTGCGCTGAGCATGCTGGTCCGGCTCATGGTAGCTCAGGTAATAAGAGCATCTCCTGGAAATTAAATATGCATTTCAGAGTATGTCTTTTAAGATGTGATTTGTCTTCATGCATTGTGCACAGGTTCAAGAGTGTGTGTGTGAGAAGGTCCTACTAAACATGCAGAAAAACCACCTGAACGTACTTCTGCAAGCTGCCCAGGAGGCTGCCAGGGTGAGAAAACACACACACACGCACGCACGCACGCACGCACGCACGCACGCACGCACGCACGCACGCACGCGCACGCGCGCACGCGCACGCGCAGTTATCTTTGGGTGGATAACTACTAAGGATAAGATATAATAATATTATGCGGTTTAAATTAGGTAATAGATGCGTGTACACTATAGCGGAGAAACTTACAACATATTTTACAGATGGATATGATTGGATTGAAAATTGTACAGTCAAGGTGTGAAGTTATATATATAACAGTATAATGTAATAGTTCAATATACTGTGTATTCTCTCCTCTACCCCTAAACCCAACCCTCACAGGAAACAATCTGCACTTTTAGATTTTCAAAATACCAAAACAATGTGCCCACAAGGTCAAAAATTACTAGTATTGCTATACTTGTGGGGACATTTGGTTACCAGTGTAAGGAATACAAGATATATACACACATAAGTATTAAACACATCAAGTTTTTTCCTGGGAATCCTATTTTTAAAGGAGCTGTTGACATGGAATTGAAGCAGATTTTGGTAAAAACCCAAACAATACAAAAAATATATATTTAGAAAAAAAAAAAATTATTTTGAATTTTTTTTATTGGATTGAGTTCAGGTGATTGGCTGGGCCATTCTACAGCTTGATTTTCTTTCTCTGAAAGCATCTGAGAGTCTCCCTGGCTGTGTTTTGGATCATTGTCTTGCTGAAATGTCCACCCTGGTTTCATCTTCATCCTCCTGCTAATGTAGATGTTGGATTGAAGCAGCTGATATTCATTTACACTGAGGAAGGGCAGAGGCTTGCTGAAGAACTACTGAGAGATTTCAGCTGCTGTCTGCTGTCTCCCTTCATGTGTTCAATACTTTTTCCCTGCGTCATTTAATTTTATCACACAGAATTTATCATCTCTACACTGGCTCCCAGTCCAATTTAGGATTCAATACAAGTTATTCCTACTTGTTTTTAAAAGTTTGAATGGTCTGGCACCTATTTACATCGGTGAGCTTCTTCACTGGCATACGTCACTGAGGCCAATCAGGTCGGAAAACAAGTTTCAGCTAGTTGTCCCCAAAACACGGTTGAAATCAAGAGGTGACAGGGCTTTTTCTGTCACAGCCCCCCGTCTGTGGAATGGTCTGCCTTTACATATTAGGTTGTGTTCCTCCCTTGGTGTTTTCAAGTCTCATCTAAAAAATCATCTTCTGTCTCTTGCTTTTTGATTGCAAATAATTAATTTTAATCAGTTTTATATATTTTGCTTATTTTTATATACAAGTATAGATTTGGTATGTTGGTCTTTTTGTAAAGCACTTTGGTCAAAATCTGTTGTTTTTCAATGTGCTCTATCAATAAATCAACAAACAAAAAGCAACAGAACCTCATTTGTAAACTAATTAGTTTTGTTTTCTTTGCATGTTTGGATTTCTCTGGTTTTTACCAACATCCGGTGAAAATTTCAAGTCAACAGCGCCTTTAGAGATATGTTTTCTGAGAAAAATGGTGATGCGTTTAATGCTTATTTCCCCCGCTGTATGTCAATGAATGTCTTAAGTGTTTGTGTATGTGTTTGTAGGTATCAGACGTGTATTCTCTGGTTCTTCAGGCGATGTCTGTGCCGTTACTGAAGGATTATGTTCCTTTCTCCTGGATCTCTATGGTTCAGGTCAAAACGCATCATTTCAGAGCGCTGGCGCATTATTACACTGCTGTGGCTCTGTGTGACTGCTCAGGTAACTGTGTGCTATTGACATAACATCATGCCTGCATTACTGCTCAGATGTTTGGAATAAGTTTAAGTTTTGATTCAAGGTCAAAACATTAAAGGGAACCTATTATGCAAAAATTCTGTGTCAGCAGTGTGTGAATATATCCAGCCTTTAGTGGTCAAAATGAAATTAATTGTATTGTTTATAAGCAGACTTGATAAAACAGAAACACTTTGATTGACATTCTCCCTTTGTATGTGTTATCAGAGGAGGAAAGCCCCACCCACTAGTGACCATCTCTCCCCCATTATCATACGCTTATTTCACGCGGCCGCCATTTTAAAGAACCAAAGCGAGGCTGTGGTGGGAAGAAACGCGGAAGTATAGGACCAGCACTGTAAACATTGCAGTGACATGCTGTGGACTACAAACCTCCAGCTGTTACCGAGATTTCAAAATGCAGAAATGGTGTAAAAATCACTTTAATATCAGTCAGTACGTTTAATTTAAACAATTAAAAGCAATTTAGCATCAAACAACATCACAAGCTCTGAAAGAGTAATATGCTCAAGTGTCCTCCTAGGCTTCAGTTCATGGCAGCAGGTAAACAGAGGGGACGCTTCCCTGCTTCAGCCTATGTAACTTGGTGAGCGATAAACACTGCAGTCCTCTGTAGCACACCCTCGTGTTGTCCCGGTACTGAAGTTTTAAAACAGTCTAATTCCCGCTAAGTTAAAATTGAAGCGCCGCTGAGCGCGGATGACTCGACTGATCTTCACGGCTGCTTCGCGTTCCAGTCTCCATGTATCTTGTGTTCGCACTCAGTTTACCGCTCTTCACCCAGTGCAAACACAGATACACGGAGACTGGAGCGCAAGCGCGAAACAGCCATAAGGATCAGTAGAGTCATCAAGCAGATCGCTCGGCTGTGTTTGTGCTCAGTAAACAGCGGAGGGTGAACTGATGACCTTCTCGGCCAATCACAAGCATATCTGTTGAGCACGTGAACACAATGGCCAATCAGCGCTGTTTTAAGAAAGCCATCAACAGTGCTTTAAATGTTAGCGGGAAATTGACAAATTTTCTTTTAATTCAGTAACGTGACAAGTCTAATATAGTGAAAGAATCAGTTCATTAACTTGAGTTTAATAAATGGCGTCTAAAACGTGTGTTTGGGAAAGAAAACGTTAGCTAACTAGTGCCGTTTCCCTTAACTTAGCTGAAAATGAGCTCTGATATCCCTTTATATTTTCACCATTCATTCAGAACGGACCTTCGGGTCACTCAGAAGGTGGTGAAATGATAAATTTGTGTCTCTTTCTATTCGCTGATAAGATATACAGCCAAGTACACAACGTTCTAATGTAACTCCCAACGATACTTCCGGGTTTCTTCCCACCGCAGCCTCGATTTCGCTTTTAAAAATGGCAGCTGCGTGAAATCAGTCTATAGTAGGTTAGTCTTGTTTTTAAATATGCCACAGGCATTTGTAGCTCCGCCCTCTTCTGAAAAGAGCACATTCTCATTTGAATTTAAAGCGACAGTCACCAAAACACCACAATTAGGATCAAAACCTAAAAGGGTTAGTTTTAGATAGCTAAAAAACATTGTGTCACCCACACACTAGAGGAACATCACAGACTTAGGCCCTGTTCCATATGAACACAGGTATTTTCAAAACCACACTTTTTCCTATGCGGTTTCGCTGTTTGTCCACACGAAAATTCAGTGTCAGGGACTGTATCCGCCTCTGTACTCAAGCTGAATTGACAATTTACTCGCAAAATATACTTACTTCCTCATTTGATGCGAACTCAGTACAAAAAAAGTGTCATTAGTGCCACCTGTTGGTTTAGCGTGCCCATTTTATGCATCACAGTGCGCTTTTGCATTTTCATGTGAACATAATAGGTCCCCTTTAATGTATGTAATCATATTACATGATGTATTCAAAACTAATATACATTTAATATGTGATTTATTCCTGTACTGTAAAGCTGTATTTGATCACATGATCCTTCAGAATTGATTATATTGTGACGATTTGCTTATTTGGAAACAATGAGGGAAAAGGATCATTTAAAAGTTTGTCTAAAGTAAAACATTTAAATGTTTAATAAAACATGAAATAAACATTAATAAAGATAAATAAAAGTGACAAAAATGAGAGTAAAGACACTTCTAATGTTGCATAAGGCTTTCATAAAAGCACTTCTCTTAAAAAAAAAAAACTACAACCTATACATCAAAGCATTTGAAAACAGAATCAGAAGTGTTTTCTCATATTAGAGTTATTTCTGAAAGATCACGTGACACTGAAAACTGAAGCAGAGCATTCAAAACTACTTATTTTACATTCAAAATACTAGTCAGTAACTAGAATAATGCTGCATTAAATAATGTTAGGTAATGTGTTTACTAACATTAAGTATGAATAATATTGTGCAGCATTTATTAATCATAGTTCAACATTAACTAATGCATTATTAAAATCCAAAGTTGTGCTTGTTAACACTAGTTAATGCACTGTGAGTTAACATGAACTAAGATCATTTAACTTAAATTGCATTAATGTTAACAAAGATTAATGAATACCCTAATAAATGTATTACTAATTGTTTATTCACGTGTTGTTTATTCATACATTAACCAACATTACCTAATAGACCATTACTTTAAATTGTTACCTATTATTCAAATTGATATACTTATATTCTAAATTAGTTGTTTTAATAGTAATTATATTAAACAATATAAGCACTATTATTAATTTATGCAAATGATAAGCGTATGCATTCTTTCAATAAAAATGTTTTACATCAAAATGTTTTTTTTCCTAAATATTATAGCAGATTAATTGTGTTTTAAACAACCAATACAGGTGTTGAGGATGAAGATGGAGAAATTAAAGCTCTCGTTCAGATTCACACCAGACAGCCAGAAAAACTCAATCTTCAGGATCCTGAGGACAAGCGGAGACTAGGTTTGTGTTTTTTTTTTTTTTTTGGGTGTTTTTTCTGATCTCAGAATAACAGTTTCAGCGCAGGCTAAACACATGCTAATTTTTCATTAGCTAATACAACATCTCAGGTCATTCGGAATAACAAAAGTTGATTCTTCTGCTGTTCTTCAGGTCTATAATAATGTATTATGCAATACTGCATTTCTATTTGGTATAAAGGAATTACCAACCTACGTCACACATGATGTCACACGGGTTCAACCGTCCATCCGGTTGCAAAAAAAAGACCAATTGCAATAGCAAACATGTTGTGTTGTGCGGTAGGATGCCTTAATCAAAAGTCCATAAATAGAAAAGTTCAATTTTATCGTACACCACACTGCTTTTAATGCCAACCGCAGACGTATTTGACTAACAGCCATCAGAAAAGCTGAATGGAGTGAGGACCTAATTAAAAATGCTCGACTCTGCAGTTCTCATGTTATATCAGGTAAGTTCACACTATGCTAAATCATACACGTTACTCGTTTTTGATTGCAGCAGTGATTTCAGCAAAAAACAGCTCAATATGGTGAATTAAACTGCAGACACTGAATGCTGAGAATGAAATGTAAACATGTGCATTCACATAGTCTGCCGTACAGGTGCTGTTGGCTGTCAGAATGCAGTTGTTTTGCTTGTTGATGATTACCCAGGCCTTGTACAGCTCCGTCTTCTTTCCTTGTCTTTGGCTAGGCACAACCTCGATTTTTAGCACTACAAAGTTTTGAATCTGGTCATCATGGGGCAGTTTCAGTGAGATAGTTGTATATCTGGGGCTGGATGCTTGGCCATTTAGTCTTATCCAATATCCATTGGGAGGGTGCTATCGCAAATGGACCTGTCAGACGAACGCAGCTCACTTTAACGTTAATTTTGCTGAATAACTGTGTTTACCACTGGGTGATGAGCTGTTATAATACGCTGAAAGTATTATGTAAATACCTTATTTCCACTAGAACAACAAACTCTGTACCACATCAGATGTCATTCCCCCGCTGTAAATGCTAGCGCTCCCGGATTTTTTCTGCAACCTCACTACATGCGCATCCTGAATGTTTACAAACCGCTAATTCACCTATAGAGGTCCGCCTGTAAAGACCTGTTCACACAAAGCACGATAACAATAAATATAAATATTACAATAAACATATTCGTGTCCACACAGACAAACGATAATGATCTGTTTATTTTTAGAAGATGCTTTTAATTGTGCATTATCCCTTGTGACCAGCAGGTGTCCTCAGTGTGCTAGCGCATCTGACCAGTGAATCAAGCTCATGTACTCAATCCAATCAAACAGTCAATCTAGCAATCGCAGTCAGTTCGCCAGCATTTACAACAAAAACACACCAAAACTAGCACTGGATTCCTGCGCTTTTATTTTTAGACTTCAATTTGCCAGCATGACTTTCAGAACTTCAGTGTATTTTTTTAATCATCATTTCCCATGGTATAACCAATTGTTTCCACTATAGTCATTATCTTTAAATAACCTTTTCTACAGTGTTGTCTGTATATTTAAATTGCACAAGCCCTTTAATTTTCACTGGATTCTGACTGTCTGTCAGTGTTTTGTCATTCATCAGCTGAGAATAATTCTTCTGAAAGATCATATCATTCCTCTGTATCTTTATCGCTGTAGTTGTGGTGAGAACTCTGCTATTCTTTAACACTATGAACCATTTTTACAACTATATCTTTATGATTATATTTATATTATTATTGTGTTTGGGGTGAACAGGCATTAATGCTAAAAACAAGGTTGTGTAATGAGTTAAAAATATGCTCTAAGCCCTAGAAAAGCTATACGATTACAACCTGATGTAATTAGCTAATAATATAATTTCTGACCCCAACTGTGTTTTGCATAATGAGCTTGAATAATTAGCATCAAACTGGAGGTATAGTGTCAAGTTTAAAGGTCAAGCTAAAAAACAGGTTTGTTTCTCTAATTAAAGAGAACACATAATATTAGACTAGATATTCTTCAAGACACCAGTATTCAGCTTAAAGTGACATTTAAAGGCTTAACTAGGTTAATTAGGGTAAAGTTAGGGTAATTAGGTAGTTGTAAACATATGCAAATCACAATCATAAGTCATTGTATAACAGTGGTTTGTTCTGTAGACATTCATTCATTCATTTTATTTTCGGCTTAGTCCCTTCATTAATCCGGGTCGCCACAGTGGAATGAACCACCAACTCATCCAGCATTTGTTCTATGCAGCGGATGCCCTTCCAGCTAATAATATTGTTTTTAAATGGTTTAAAAACTGCTTTTATTCAAATAAGACTTTCTCCAGAGGAAAAAATATTATAGGAAATACTGTGAAAAATTCCTGAATCTGTTCAACATTATTTTGGAAATATTTGAAAAAGAAAATAAAATTCACTGGAGGATAAATCTATTTTTGACCTTACACTATATTTATATCACACTGAAGGTAAAGCTCACCTGCGTAAAGCCATCATTCGTCACGAGGAGGCTCTGCGTCTTCACGGCGTGTGTAAAATGCTCCGAACGATGGACATCCTGCAGGAGGTGTTGTCTGATGCACACACACGCTCGCTGGAGAAATACTCGGACATCGATCAAGAAGACGATTTCTGTGAGGTCGCAGAGGCTCCGGAGATCCAGTGTGAGTGTTTCACTTCTTATGTAGTCATGAAAATAACATGTTAAAGTTAAATGACCTCAATCCTCAATGCTTTGGGGCAAAGATTTAAGCTTGGTCTCATTTTAAAAGATAGTAGATGAAAAAACATTCAAAAGTTAAAACTAAAGTTATATGCCTTTAGGTTAAGGAAAAAAATAAAACAATAAATGTATATTTTAATATGTTACTTAAAATATGTACACTACCTGACAAAAGTCTAGTTGATCATTTGGAAAAGTGTCAGAAGGTGGATTTTTCTGATGAATCTTCTGTTGAACTGCATCCCAATCATCACAAATACTGCAGAAGACCTACTGGAACCCACATGGAGCAAGATTCTCATAGAAATCAGTCAAGTTTGGTGAAGGTGAAATCATGGTTTGGGGTCCCATTCAGTATGGGGGCGTGTGAGAGATCTGTAGAGTGGATGATCAACATCAACAGCCTGAGGTATCAAGACATTTGTGCTGCCCATTACATTACAAAGCACAAGAGAGGGCAAATTCTCCAGCAGGATAGCGCTCCTCCTCATACTTCAGCCTCCACATCAAAGCTCTTGAAAGCAAAGAAGGTCAAGGTGATCCAGGATTGGCCAGTCCAGTCACCAGACATGAACATTATTGAGCATGTCTGGGGTAAGATGAAGGAGGCATTGAGGATGAACCCAGAGAATCTTGATGACCTCTGGGAGTCCTGCAAGAAGGCTTTCTTTGCCATTCCAGATGACTTTATTAATCAGTGATTTGAGTCATTGCAGAGATGTATGGATGCAGTCCTCCAAGCTCATGATGGAGTCAGACACAATATTCATTCTGTTTCCACTGCAGCATGACCACATATTCTATACTGGACATCATTGAAGGTTCAGTGACCAGACTTTAGTCTAAGCAAAGTCAGACCTTACTGTCCTAATGAAATCATTCATAATCAAGGCATGATCATAATTTATGTGATAATTTGGATAGGCCACAAGACTTTTATTAGGCAGTGTATTTTACAAAACCTGTTTAAGCCTTTAGTGGTATTTGATTTGATTTTAGCCTCTAAAAAATATTTGAAAAAAATTGTAAATGTGGATTGCTGTAGCAAAGTAATGCTTTAAGAGTCTGATGAGTATCCTCGTCACAAATAAAAAAAAAACGCTGCTCTGTAAAACGTACGAAAAATCAGTCGCCAATTATGGAAACTAGACATCAAGCTTTCAAATAATACATAGTTTGCTATCATTGCTTTGTTTAGACTACAATATTAGATAATACAATACATTTAATAACTAGAAGATGTTTTCTATTTGTTTATATATTATTAATATTTGTTTCGTCACTAAACGTACATTTTGCATAATATACACAGTATATCTATCTACAGTAATTATTCATACCCCTGGCAAATTCTGGCTTAAAGTATTTGTCCAATGTAAATTAAGGCTGAGAAATGTTTTTTCCACAGTGATGCTCCTTGTACATCTTCTTTCTATCTTTTGTGAGAAGCCTGTGTCACTTACACCTCAAAAGAAACCTGCAGGTTGAATAAAAGTAACTTTAGCCTATAATGAAAATCAACTTTTGTAAGCTGTTTGGACAGAACTGTATGTAGGTATAGTGTGTCCAGTCATATTGGAGTGATAGACACAACACAACAAGTCTCTTTTTTTAAATTTCCTGACGTTAAAATAGGACCCAATTCCCAGTTATTTTGAGGCCCACCACAACGTGACGTAGGAGTGCGGTTTTCCCCGCCCATCAAATTGATTGACAGGCGCCATGTTTCTATAATAACATGTTTACACACGCCCACAGAACATTTTTTGCAAAGTAACTGAGATTAAAATATCTATTCAGACTCAATGGGATTTTTATAAGTTTAAAACATTTTTAAAACAGAACATGTTTAAAAAGCTATAACCCGAAAATGGTATAAAGAAAACCCACCAACTAAAGATGAATGGTTCAAAATAATAGCAGAAGTTGAGGAAATATAAAAAAAATGGCACATGCACTTCGACTACAATTACAGATCTTTGAAATGAAATGGAGTAAATGGCTGGCTTTCTCCACAACAATAGTATAATTATTTATAATTGAACATTTACATAATTCTAGAGGTTATGCATCATTGTGAAAATGTTTGGCAACCTTTTATTATATTTTATACTTATTTTATTTATTTATTTTGATGAGGTTAATTAATATTTTTATATATGCATGTTTATAGATATACATGTGTGGAATGGATGTATTAGCCTATATACGTGTATATGTATGTATATGTATATATGTATTATTATTATTTTTTATTTGGTTTGTTTTGTTCCCACTGGTTATAAGTCCCTAAAAAAAAATCTATAAAAACTAAGTTGAAAAAAACAAACAAAAAACAGAGCACGTTTGTGGTAAAGACAGTAAAATCACTGTAATTCTTAACTGCTATAATCACCAAAGCCGCATAGTGTCAGTAAACGTGCATGTGTGTGTGTGTGTTTTCTGTAAATGGCAGTTGTGTGAGGCTCATCATTTCAGAAAGGCTTGCATAAACTCCCCCACTAATACATCAAATAAACTTACATGGTGTTTTTGACTAATGAGCTGTATTTCAGCTTCATCCGAGTCTGTCTCTATCACTGACTGCTGTTTATCTGATGTAACGCATGATGAGAAGCAGACACACAGATAAGAATGATGGGCGGGGAGAAGCAGTTCATTTGTATTTAAAGCCACAGGCTACAAAAACAGCTACACTGTACTCAGACACCAAAATAAGCAGATCCTGGAAGCTGTAATAAATGACCTGATGGGTATTTTGAGCTGTAACTTTACAAACACATTCTGGAGACACCAAAGTTTTATCTTACATCTTGTAAAAGGGGTAAAATAGGAGCCTTTAAGCCAGGGGTATGAATAATTTCGGTAACTAAATATGTAAACACAGCCGTACATCTTAAACCTGTGGTGTTTCTCCTACAGCTCACACACAGCAGAAGCCTGATATCAAAGCTCCAGATTTCAGTGTGGTCAGAGTGACTGATATTTTCCAGAGACTGGTAACGCTCACATTCTCACACACACACACAGAAACAAACCATTTAAGTATAATAGTGTTTAACATTCACCTTTGTGTATGAAGGGTCCGCTCTCTGTGTTTTCTGCACGCAACCGCTGGACGAGGCGTCACGTGTGTTTGGTTCGAGGAGAAGCAGGGCTTGGGCTCACGCTGCGAGGTGATTCGCCGGTTCTGGTTGCCGGGGTGCTGCCAGGTGGATGTGCTGCGGTAAGAGAGGCAGGATGTTTAAAATGTTTGGACTTTTTTTTTTGTCGTGCTTTTCCTGAGAGCATTTTTGTTTAATTAGTAATGCCGAGTTCAGACTGCACGATTTTCAAAGTAGTCATGTCACAGATGTTGTCACACTGCATGACTATCTAAGGTAGCTTTCCGTCGCTGCAGTGTTCACACTGTAGGATGGATTGGCGAGAGGGGGTTTTCACACTGCATGACTTTACAATAGGAGAATCGCCTACAAATTTGTCTTAGTCCACAAACTACGTCTCATACTCAAACACACGAGAAGTGACATGGAAACAATTTTGAAAGGAATTAGCAATTTTCTTTGTTGATCCGGTTGTGGTATTGCTCACATGACATGCCAAACAGACATGGTCCTGCCAAATTTACATTAGTTTTTCCTCCATTTCTTGGGTCCAAATAGACTGAAAATGAGCGCTTTTAACTTCTCCCCCATCCTCCTGCCGGCCTGCAGATACCCATACTGGTGGATGCTGCTCTTTCATTGGCTGTGGGTAATCAGCGATGTTATTTTCGATCAGAACTCATTTCACACGGCATGATTTGAATCGCTGACAGCTCCAGATATTTAGTACGACAAATATCTGACGGGTGTTGGCGACTCATCGACGATTCTCTCAGATGGCGTCTTTGATAGTTGACACTGTGTGATTGTTACTCATGTGAACGAGCACCGATTTGTCTGCGATTTCTCAATACCTGTCAGTGAATCAGCGCTAAAATCATGCAGTCTAAACTTCGCATTAGAGTTATTAGTAGGGCCAGACAGAATCTGTGGACATGTTTTGCTATTTCTGCACAGAATTTTGTAAAAAAAATCTGCAGATTTATGCGGAATTATTTTGGGAGTATCATAATTAAAAACGTAATATATAAAATAAAAAATAATAGCTTTTTAACTTGTATTTAATGTTCGCAATGCAAATCCATCTAGATCCACTTATTTGGTAAACAAAGCAAGTCTCTCATTTAATAATATTACTGTACAAACTGTATTGTAGAATAAATCAAATCTTAATATTATTATATCACAATATTATTACTGAAATTAATTTAAAAACTAAATAAATATAAATGTACACACGTTTACACAAGTAAATAAATAGACTCAATGATGGGCTAAAAATCTGCGGATTTCTGCGCATCCAGATTCCGTGCGGGCAGATTCCTAGTTATTGGTTTCTGTAATTAAATGACTTGTATACTGAAAAGAGTAAGGGATTACTTTTCATTCTATGTCATTTTATTACAGTTAACTGAATTACGCATATTGTACTTGTCTTAAATATTGTAATTAAGGTTTGTATTTGCATGGGTTTGCATTGTAAAACATAAAATATAATGAATATTTTTTTTTATTTCATGTATATTTCTGTTCCTATAAGTGAAGTTTCACAAACTATTTCCAAGAGGATCACGTGATATGATTAATCGCAGCTGGTCTCTCATCTTCATTAGTAATCCAATCAGATTAATCCAAACTCACTAAAAGTAGCCCGGCTTAAACTACTCCCATATCTTTGTCTTCCGAAGAATCCCCCATCCACCCCATCTCCCCTTTCCCTCCTTAACCAGGGGGAGCTCTCGAGAACCACCTGATCTCGTACTCCCCTTATATGCGCATCGACCAGGAGAGAGCCCTAGCTCAATCATCTCTGAGCTCAGGGTTCTCATCCGGGACAGCATGGCAAACCTGCTATTATTATCAAGCCATATCTACGTGCGAACTCTTGAAATCATTTTCATTAATCTGATTTTTTTTACATGTCAGCAGATTCCGTCTTGCCCTGGTAATTACAGTAACACTTTACAATAAGGTCGTATTAGTTAATGCATTAGAAAAATAAACAATATTACCGTATTTATTCATCTTTGTTATTGTTAATCAAAATATTTAGTTTATTAGTTCATGTTAACTCACATTGCGGTGACAAATGTTAACAAGCATCAATTAGTGCTTTAATAATGCATTAGTAAATGCTGAACTATGATTAATAAATGCTGCACAAGCGCTCTTCATTATTAGTTCATATTAGTAAATTAATTAACATTTACTAAATGAAACCGGTAACATTATAGTTTAGGTCACAATTCACGGTATTAACAAACCATTAACTAACACTACTAGCTTAATAAACTACTAATTTGAGTTTATGAATAGTTAGTAAGATAGAAGTTGGGTTTAGATTTTGGGTAGGATTAGGGATGTAAAATTAAATCATACTTTATAACTACTAATGAACAGTTAATATCTTAATAATAGGCAGGTAATAAGCCAGCAGTTAAGAGCATGAATTGTGACCTAAAGTGTTAGCATGAAACCTTATTGTAAAGTGTGACTGTAGTTAATATTTAATGTATGAGTGTGTGTGTGTGTGTGTGTGTGTGTGTGTGTGTGTGTGTGTGTGTGTGTGTGTGTGTGTGTGTGTGTGTGTGTGGATCAGGACACTAATGTGTATAATGTCATGAGTAAGACATGGGTATTACAAGGAGAAGTTGAATTATAAGGACACTGTCCACCTTTTTCAACAGGCTTATTCTGGTG
Organism: Danio aesculapii; assembly: GCF_903798145.1. Lineage (NCBI taxonomy): Eukaryota > Metazoa > Chordata > Actinopteri > Cypriniformes > Danionidae > Danio > Danio aesculapii. The sequence goes on along the minus strand of NC_079454.1, from coordinate 52,934,357 downwards.
ATTTATGAGTTTTTTATTTAAGTACAAATGCACAGTTTCATGAGAGGGTTGGGTTGGGGGTTAGGGTATAGAATAAGCCGTTTTTACAGTTTAAAATACATTATGCCTAAAGAGAGTCTTCATAAACCACCTATACTAACAAGTATGTGTGTTCTTGGGTTTGTTGGTTTAGGAGGGCAGAAATGTTTATGATGATATGGTATGACATAAGGAGTACAACACTGAGGTGGTTTATGAGGACATGCCTGATGTCCTTGTTATTCAACATGTTTAAAAATGCAAAATTTGGTCACATGTTTCCTGTGAGGGTTGGGTTTAGGGCCATATAATAAGCGTTCTTTTATGGTTTATTATACATTACACCTATGGGGAGCTTTCATAAACCACCAATAACTATGTGTGTGTGTGTGTGTGTGTGTGTGTGTGTTTGTGACATATCAGGACACAAATCTGTATTGGTATAACGGATCACGGTTGATTCGCGATTTGTACGGATCACAACTTACGGTTCGGAACACATGTGACTCGTGGATTACTACATTTTTTTACTTGTTGATTAATCCTAAATTTATAACAATCACAGAGAGATAGCCTCTCGCGTCATTCAAATCACATGTATGAAAGCATTTAGGCTTTCCTGTAAAATATAATGATGATGGAAGAAGTTGTGGTGGGTTTCTTAGGTTATTAAAAGTGTTTTCTGTCACTAGTTGTTAAGCCTGCATTATTGTATTCAGTGTAAGCTGCACGAATATTCATTAAAAGATTGAGAACACCCATGCAACAAATGATATATGATGGTGATTTGCATATGTTTATTAATCATGCATAAAAAATCTGTGTTTGCGAAATGCAAAAATCACGAAAGAGATTCAGTCTTTAGTGTTTTGAGTTAGTTATGAAGTTACAAACAGTCAAACACAGAAGTACTGGAAGTTTATTAGTTTAGATAAAACCACTGATGTTTATGGTGAAGATTAAAATCACTATCATGTGCATTTAATGACGCTCAAAAATTTAAGTTGTAGACAGCAATTACATTATTAAACCAGTAGGTGGCGACAACCAGAAAGAGATTCAGTCTTTAGTGTTTTGAGTTGGTTATGAAGTTACAAACAGTCAAAAGCTGCGGTCACACTTGACTTTTCTTCCCATAGACTTCCATTCATACGCACGCGAATGCGTCAGACCGGAAACGCAGGGTAATGCGTTAAGTTTCACAGTTCGCTGCGGTGCAAAGTTCAAGCTTGGTGAACTCTGACCTGCGAAATCGCATCACTTGACTGCGTGAGACCAATCGAGGATCAAAACATGACCTCTCTGGACAGAAATTTAAAACATGGAGCAAATCGCTCGCTTTTTTTAATGTCTAATCATCTTGTTTAATCCCGCCCCTTTTCACAGCGCCGCACTACAGAATTTCGCACACACAAAGCCCAGTGTGACTTTAGCTATACACAGAAGTACTGGGAGTTTATAGCTTAGATAAAACCACTGATGTTTATGGTGAAGATTAAAATCACCATCATATGCATTTAACAACGCTCAAAAATAAAAGTTGTAGGCAGCAATTACATTATTAAACCAGTAGGTAGCGACAACCAGCCATCAAAAATAAGCCACTGAATAATTCTTCAGGAATGACACATCTGGCGATGAAACATGAAGTTTTATGAGTGAATATTTGAAGCATTTATTGAAGAAGAGACTAAAAATAAATGGGCTTTACAAATGATAATGTTAGATTTCTACATTTAGTGTTATCAGCAACAGTAGGAGAAACAGGGAATTCTTCACAGGACTGAATAATTTACAGTTTATTTTTATTCAGATGATTATTTCTTCACTTTATTTTTATTCAGATGATTATTTCTTCACTTTATTTTTATTCAGATGATTATTTCTTCACTTTATTTTTATTCAGATGATTATTTCTGCAGTTTATTTTTATTCAGATGATTATTTCTTCACTTTATTTTTATTAAAATGACAGCTTCACAGTTCTGTTTGTTAAAACCAAAAGTGTCTTGCAGTGCTGTTTCTGTAATAAATGGAAGTAAATTACATTTGTCTCTTGCCCTTTTGGCTGATCCGAAAAATGGCCTGATACATAAAAAACCATAGTGTGATCCGAACCGTGAGACTTGTGATCCGTTACACCACTAGAAATCTGTATGAGTATGACACCTGTATTACAAGAAGGTGGTGAATTATAAAGATCAACACCAATTGTTGATGTCCTCATTTCTCTGAAAGCTTATCACTCACACAGAATGATTTTTTATTTTAGAAAGTAAAACTGTACACAGTTTCCTGTGAAGTTTGGGTTTAGGGCAATAGAACATACAGTCTGTACAGTTCAAAAACAATGGAAACCCATGTAATGTCCCAACAATTCACAAAAACAAACCTGTGTGTGTGTGTTGTAGGAGGCAGGGCTGCATGAGGGGGATTATATAGTGGCTGTAAACACTGTGGACTGCAGATGGGCTGAACATGCAGAGGTGGTTCATGCACTGAAGAGCTGTCCAGACAGAGGACTAGAGCTGGACATCATCACACTGCAGACACATGAGGTACACACACACACACACACATGTAGAAAAGAATTATACACACAGATACAGGGACACTGGAGCATTTTAAAGCCATGATTCATCAGCAGATCTCTCGTATGTCAGCTCATAGACAAACCAGCTGATCGATGCGACTTTGAAATGCTCCAGTGTCCCTGTATCTGTGCGTACACTTTAGTAAACAGCGGTGAGTTTGGTGAACTGGTGACCTTCACGGCCAATCACAGTCATTTCTGTTGAGCATGTGAACACAATGGCAAATCAGCGCTGTTTAAGAACGCGCTCAACAGAGCTCAAATGTTAGCAGGAAATGAACGTTTTTAAAATTACAGTATTGTGATAACACTACAATACTGAAATATGCATCACAGAAGAAAGAAATAGCAATGTCATGTTTTTTCTAATATTGTGCAGCTCTACTATGCATCTTAGTACATACTGTTCCTGTAGGTGGAGAGGAGGATCAATCTGTCCCCCAGTGGAGAGCAGGATTATCAGTCGGGCAGTCAGAGGAGAGCAGGCCGTGAATATGGAGGATCTTCATCATCTATGTGGGGCTGGAGCTGGAGAAACAGCGGCGTCAGTAAGAGACTCGGCAGCACCTTCAGTCTGTCCTTCAGCAACTCCAGAGAGAGTCAATCCATGCACTGAACACTACAGGGAAAGACAAGACTCAAGCACTATTTAAAGGAGGAGTTCACTTCCACAATCACTGCTGCTCACCATTGACTTCCATAGTATTGTTTTCACCTAATATGGAGGTCAGTAGCTATGTTTCCATCCACTTATTTTTAATGGACATTTTGGAATATCGCATATTAAAATAAAATGCTTTATGGAATTATTAAAGAGCCCCTATGATGCATTATGAAAGGTCATATTTTGGTTCTGGGCATCTCCAACAACAGTCTAATATGCATGCTAGGTCAAAAAACACTTTCATTGTCTTATAATATGCATTTATTTAATTAATTATGCCAACGACTCTCATATGATTCGTTCAGGGATTCATTTGTTCCCAAACCCCTCCTTAGCGCAATGTTAATCTGCGCTGATTGGTCCGATGGCCCAGTCTATTGTGATTGGTCTTCTGCGTTCAGCATGAGACAGAGAGAAACACCCACCATGGCTTATCAACAATGTTGAAGTAGTCTGAGTGCAGAGTGTATGTGTGAGCCCAATGCATGAGTGTATTAAAGAAATGCAGCTAAACATACAGCATATTGCTCTATTCTTAACCATGACACACATTAGAGATCTGCGCGGGACTAAATTTTGAATACCGCCCGCACCCGCCAGGTTTTAGCCCGAACCCGACCGCTCCCGCTTATGTTCAGCATTCGTTGTCCCGCTACCCGACCCGCTCCGTTTTCTATCCACCACACCTGTTCCGGCTAATGGGCGGGGGGGAGAACAAAACCGAAAACCACCTAGCTATACAGAGTCCAGACAGCCTATAACATGCTGTCTGTATAAACACACACACACACACACACACACACGCACACGCACACACACACACACACACACACAGCACCAAGCAAGTGAAACACACACACACAGACAGCAACATCACGCTCTCTCATTCACACACATAGCACAAAGCTCTGTCTCTCATTCATGCATGCATGCACACACACACACACACACACACACACACACACACACACACACACACACACACACACACACACACACAGCAACAAACAAGCTAAACGCAGCATCAGGCTGTCTCATTCACACACATACATACGCGTGCTCGCTCGGGAGTCGAGATCGATATTGTTAGACCACCCGCTCCCATATAAAATAATACACCAGTTACAGACCGCTCCCGCGCTTTATTTGGAAAGTTATTCCCGCGCTGAAAGAAATCTGGTTGGGTCCCACGGGAATGCAGACCTCTAGCACACATCCACTATTAATTCACACAGTGGCAAAAGCTGAACTATTCTGAAACTTGACCGCCGCATGCGTGTAAGAACAGCTGATGGTGGCCATAGCAATGACAAATGGCAGAGGATCGCGAGCTCACAAACGTGTTTAAATCCGTAAACAAAGCAGCACGCGTTGCATTTTCAGCGTGGTTTTAGATGCGATATGAGAATATAAAGAGTTAACCTTATACAGTACAAGCAGTTACAAGTAACAAAACACAATAAATACATAATGTGCAAGCTAGAGAAAACAAGGAGGAAGCCATTTTAATCACACTTAATTTACTTACACTTGAGAAATGGAGGAAGAAACTGATTAATGAACTGTGTACTGTAAAGTTCCTGTCAAACTCTGACAAAGTCGCCATACATCAATAGTCTCTTCTGATCCTTTAACAAACGGCTGATGAATCCCCTGTTGTAAGCGTGTAGATTGCTGAAGCACTCGTCAGAAAAATGACAAGAACAGCACAAGGCTGGGGCTATAATGCTGAGGTATTTTTGCAAAAATAAAATCAACCACCGACTCTTCAGTCTGCGTGCACAACAAATGGGCGGAGCTTTAACACGACAAAGATTCGTTGCAGTGGCGATTCATTTGAAGCACTACGAGTCGACTCTTTTATAGTGAATCAATAGTTTTAAACACGGTGCAGTTTCAGATTTAATCATCAGCTGGATATTTCACTTCACTTAGAGCTGTGTTACACTGCATGAAGATCATTTTCAAAAACCCATAATAGGGGCTCTTTAATATGCACATCAATATTTAACATGCATATTAAAAACTGAGAAGCAACCTGCTGGAAACACATTCAGTGAGTAAAGTGTGCTCCTGCGCTTCATCAGTGTGTGTGCTGTGATGTAGTTCTCTCTCAGATGCTGATCAGATATAAATATGTGTTTGAGGGACTTCGGCAAACCCCAACAGTGCAGCAACCTACACTTCTCTGACTAATATTTGTGCAAGTTTATCAGGAAGTGATGATTTTCTTTTCTTTCACTCATTGGATGGAAACACTGCTTTATTCACTAATGTTTTATCCAATTGTGCACATAAATCTAATGCACATCTTTAGATGAAAACATAGCTAATGGTGACCATCAGCTGTTCAGAGACCAGTGATTGGTCAGAATATCATCTTTGGTGTTCAGAGAAGAAACTCATGCAGTTTTGGATTAAATGGAAGGTGAGTGACTCGATTTTGATTATGGAAGGATGAACTACATCTTTAACTCAATCAGTAGAGCACAATTATTAGATATGATTATGATTTAGAAGCTAAACAAAAAAAAAAAAAAGTTGGTTTAGATGGAGATCCTTGCACAAGACCTGCCATGTGATTTTATAAAATGTGTAGCACTGAATCACTGTCTTTCAGTCCGGTTTCTTTCATAACTATAGCCTTATTCTGATGGTTAGTGTTTCTCACATGGGACATAAGTGATTTTCACCATTTGGAGAAGATAGATTTGTGAATTTCCAGAATTTTAAATCATCTGCATGACAATTCTTGGCTGAATTGCCAACTTTTTTTTGACAAACACAGAGGTTGTGTGGTGAATCACATTACATTTATTCATTATTTATTAGTAGACGCTGTTATCTAAAGCAACTTACAAGTGAGGATAAATCAAATCACCAGAGAACAGCAATATATGGATGTCAGGAAAAGTCTAAGTTAGTTTAGCACAGACACACACATATTTGTTGTATTTTGTTATTGTCCGTGTTGGATGTTATAGATTGTCCCCCGGTTTCACAAACCAGGTTTAAGGCTAGTCAAGATTAAATTGCATGTTTGAGCTGTCTCAACTCAAAATAACCTGCAGTGAGATGTCTTAAAATACATCAGTGTCATTTTTTTTCTCCAGGTGCACAAGAGTAATATATTTTTCGAAGGCCATTTTTATAAATTTGGCTTAAATAGCCTAATTTAACTAAGGCCTAGTCCTGGCGTATTCTAAGCCCCGTTTGTGAAACAGGGCCGATATGTTTTTTAAGTAGATTTGGACCTTAAGTCTGTATTAAAGTTTAATTATACATGGTCATTGAAGGGCAAGATTATTCACCCTTCTGTGCAGTGTGTATTTTTTTTATATTTCCCAAATAACGTTTAACAGATTCAGGAAATGTTCACAGTATGTCTGATAATATTTTTTCTTCTGGAGAAAGTCTTATTTGTTTTATTTCAGCTAGAATAAAAGCAGTTTTTAATTGTTTTAAAGCCATTTTAAGATCAATATTATTAGCCCCCTTAAGCAGTATATGTTTTGGATTGTCTCCAGAACAAACCACTGTTATACAATGACTAATTACCCTAACTTTACCCTAATTAACCTAGTTAAGCCTTTAAATGTCACTTTAAGCTGAATACTAGTATCTTCTTGCAGTATCTAGTCAAATATCATCTACTGTCATCATGGCAAAGATATATAAAAATATAAAAGAATTAATATTTAACAGGAGGGCTAATAATCCTGACTTTAACTGTATATATATTTATATAATTATTGTTATATTTGTATTTATAGTTGTCATAGTTTGTGTGAACTAGCTTTATATACGATAACTATTAATATAATAACGAATATATTTGCATCCACTCTGATTAAATTACGGGTGACACAGTGGCACAGTAGGTAGTGCTGTTGCCTCACAACAAGAAGGTTGCTGGTTCGAGCCTCGGCTGGGTCAGTTGGCGTATCTGTGTGGAGTTTGCATGTTCTCCCTGCGTTTGCGTGGGTTGCTCCGGTTTCCCCCACAGTCGTGAATTTGGTAGGCTAAATCGTCCGTAGTGTATGAGTGTGAATCAGTGTGATGAGTTGCAGCTGGAAGAGCATCCGCTGTGTAGAACATGTGCTGGATAAGTTGGCGGTTCATTCCGCTGTGGCGACCCCGGATTATTAAAGGAACTAAGCCGAAAAGAAAATGAATGAATGATTAAATTACAAAAATCAATAATATACAATCAATCGATATGCTTTTCTTTTTGCATTACCCTATTTTAACCAGCTGATGTCCTCAATGTGCTGTTTCTAGCGCATCTGACCACTGAATCCAGCTCGTGTAATCTATCAAATCAAACAGGGAATTAAGTGACCACAGTCAGTGTAGTGGAATAAAAACTACACTATTATTTTCCACTGCATTTCTTTTGCAGGTCCCAATGAGAAACAACTGTCATCCGAATAGAGCTTATGAGCTGTTTAATAGCGTGTTTTGTGTACAGCAGCCACAAAACGCTCTGATGGCCTTAAAGGGACAGTTCACCACAAAAAAAACTAAAATGGACTCTCATTTGATTACATAAACGTTCGTGAATTTCTTTCTTCAGTTGAACCCAAAAGAAGATAATTTGAAGAATGTTGGAAACCGGTAACCATTGACTTCTGTAGTATTTTTTTATGGATAGCAACGGCAATCAGTTTCCAAACATTCTTCAAAGTATCTTCTTTTGTGTTCAACAGAAAAATCTAACTCAAAGATCAAGTAAATGAGAGAATGTACTCATTTTTGGTGAACTGTAGCTTTAAATCACACTGAAAATAGCTCAAAGCAAGATGCCATAAAGCACAGGTGTCAAACTCAGTTCCTGGAGAGCCGCAGCTCTGCACAGTTTTGCTTCAACCCTAATCAAACACACCTGATCAAACTAATTGAGTCCTTCAGGCTTGTTTGAAACCTGCAGGTAAGTGTGTTGACGCAGGATTGCAACTAAACTGTGGAGTTTGACACCCTTTGCTTATGCTTTTTTTTTTTAAAGATTAATACTAAACAAACTGATTTGGTTATATTATCTATTGTATTGTCATTCATTGAGACTTGTGTACAAGTATGAGTGAGTTTTGGAGTCACTGTATTACAGAAATGGCCTTACACAACAAAATATGCAGCTACTCTTTTCCACTGATGTTTATGTGTGTAACTGTGCAGTATTCATGACTCCAGATGCGTGTGTGTGTGTGTTTGTTGGATGTAGCAGATTATTGACTTAATTATGAAAGCTTTGCCATGGGAATCAATCAAAAAGTAAAAGATTACTATATTTGTAAAGGTAATCAACTTATTTCCCATAATTCTGAGTTATGAAGTAAACTTTGTGAGGTTAAATATTTTTCCATGATGGAAAAAATGAAAAAGGGAAAAGTGAATTGATCTCAGAACACTGATGTTGTTTTTCCTCACCATTGCGAGTTTACTGCACATCTCAGCATTTTCACTTTTGCACAGGATTCAGATTTTACATCTCGTAATGGTTTTAGTTTTCTCTTTTTTTATACAAGTTAAACTACAACTGCTTAATCTCACAGTGTTTTTTTCCATCACAACTGGAGATCAGATCTTTTATTTGAACAGATTCAGTCTTTTTCTCTTTTATCCACAGAATAACATTTAATTCAATTTAAAATTGTGAGTTGATATAATATATCAAAATTCTGTTTCCATATATATATATATATATATATATATATATATATATATATATATATATATATATATATATATATATATATGCCCATACATACACAGGTCCAGAAATATTGGGACATCAACATAATTCAAAGAGTTTTGGCTCTATACACCACCACTGTAAATTTAAAATGAAATTTGAGGGTATTTATATCCATATCAGGTGAACGTTGTAGGAATTACAAGTTTACGCATGTGGCTCCCACTTGTTAAGGTTCCAAAGATAATTGAACAGAATAATAATCATAAATCAAACTTTCACTTTTTAATGCTTGGTTGCAAATCCTTAGCAGTCAATTACAGGCTGAAGTCTGGAACTCATAGGGCTCTATTTTGACAATCCATGCGCAAAGTGCAAATCGCAGGGCACAAACGCATTAAGGGCGTGTCAGAATCCACTTTTGACAGGACAGAAAAAAAATCCGCTTTGCGCCATGGCGCATGGTCTAACAGGGTTGAGCTTATTTTCTTAATGAGTTATAGGTGTGTTTTGAGAATAAACCATTCAGAGTCTCATCTCTCATTCCTTTTTGGACTTGTAAGTGGAAAAACTGCGCTGAACTTTAGACCTGATTTGATTTGGTCTATTGAACCATCTATTTAAGTTCCTCAAAATAGCAACGCGCCAGCAACGTGCCTCAACACGCCTCCTTTTTTAGATCAGAACGCCTATGGGCGCACATATGAGCGCAAATGCATTTGTTATTTAAACAACGTGGCGCAAAACGTCAAAACAACTCTTGCGACGAGCTGAAACTAGCAAACAACAATTGCGTCGCGCCTTGCACCGTATTGCGCCGGGTCTGTGATAGGGGCCCATAGATTTCACCAGACGCAAAGTTTAATCCCTGGTGTTGCCGTGTGAGGCTTCTACAGCACCTGTCTTCAATTCCTGCTTGTTCTTAGGGCATATTCCCTTCAGTGTTGTCCTCAGCAAGTGAAATGCATGCTCAATCGGATTCAGATCAGGTGATTGACTTGGCCATTGCAAAACATTCCACTTCTTTCCCTTAAAAAACTCTTTGGTTGCTTTGGTTGCATCAGAGGATGTTGTTCCAGCACTGTGACGGCTTTTTAGAACTCTAATCTGGCCTTCCTGTTTTTGAGGCTCACCAAT
>NC_079454.1:52894253-52919253 GCF_903798145.1 Danio aesculapii | reverse complement strand
CTAGTTAAGCCTTTAAATGTCACTTTAAGCTGTATAGAAGTGTGTTAAAGAATATCTAGTCTAATATTATTTACTGTCATCATGGCAAAGATAAAATAAATCAGTTATTAAAAATGAGTTATTAAACTATTATAATTAGAAATCTTCTCTCCGTTAAACAGAAATTGGGGAAAAAATAAACAGGAGGGGTAATAATTCAGAGGGGCTTATAATTCTGACTTCAACTGTACATGTCAACTCACACTGACCCTAACCCCAACCTAACAGTCTACTTATAATCTAATGAGAATAGTTGGCATATAGATGCAATGTAACCTAAATTCGACAAACGGACCATCAAACTAAAGTGTGACCTATTAAAAAAATGAGCAAATAAATACAGTCACTTAGATAGCGGACGTCGCAGAAGACATCAGCAAGCAACTCAAGGCAAATAATATAAATGGGGATTGTTCATGTTTTTATTGTAAGATGTTCATAAGAAAAGGTTTGGGTAGCCCTGCTTTAAAGGTGCTATTTGAGTACTGAATAAGTAGTTCTTAATGCTGGACATGCATAAATCAAAAACAAATCTGAAAACACTATCTTGAGTGCAGCCCATTTTGAAAACGAATATGTTTCTCCATTTCTCAGTGTATATAGGCAATGTGTTTTGAATGTAATAAATTATATCATTAAATAAGTTATACAATGAATTTGAATAAGAAATTAGGAAATTACATTGACAACTTTACAGTTTGGTATATTGACCTCCGGCCCACCACCCTCAATCAAGTTTAGTTTTTGGCCCCTCATAAGAAAAGGTTTGGGTACCCCTGCTTTAAAGGTACTATTTGAGTACTGAATAAGTAGTTTTTAAAGTTGGGCATGCATAAATCAAAAACAATCTGGAAAAAAAAATGACATGGTGTGTGTGTGTGTGTGTGTGTGTGTGTGTGTGTGTGTGTGTGTGTGTGTGTGTGTGTGTGTATGTATGTATGTATGTATGTATGTATGTATATATATATATATATATGTATATATATATATATATATATATATATATATATATATATATATATATATATATATATATATTATTATGATTAATAAAGTGCAGCCCATTTTGAAAACGAATATTTGTCTCCATTTCTCAGTGAATATTGTCAATGTGTTTTGGTGCATTTAAACGAAACAGATTTATTAAGCAGATATATTTATTAAAATAATATTTTAGTCACCAAACAGATTTAGAAATTGAAAGATAAAACAATTAAATTCAATTGCAAAAAAATGAATAAAAATTCACTTATTTATTTTACTCGATGCCAGTAATGTGTGACCCACAAACCCAGTCACAAGTGTTAATGTTTTGAAATTGACGTATACTGTTTACATCACATACACTTTGTTAGAATATGACAATATTTGGCTTAGATAGGAGCTACAAGCTGAAAATCTGGCCTCTTGAGGGTTTAAAGAATATAAATGTTGAGAATGGTCTATATCAAGGGCTTTGCTATTCAGATTATCATCACAAACTATGTTTTGACATATTTAGAGTGGGGAATTTACCAAATCTCCTCATGGGACATGATCTTGACTTAATTTTGTAATGATCTGTGGCATTAAAGAGACTGGACAGTAGGCCTATTTTGGGCTTTTGCCACAAACAATGCAACATAAGACGGTTTGTGGTCCAGGGTCAGATGTATATGGTTCATGTTCACCTTTATTTGTACCCGTGGGTGGACTATAGGTTAGATATTGTCATTTTTTCACATTTTACAAACATCACAGACATTAAACAACATGCATGACAAGAAAAAAAGTGCACCAAAGATCCAAAATAAAAATAGACTAGGAAACCCAATAAGTTAAGGTAACTTAAACCATTTGAGGAAACCGATTGCTACAAACCATTTACAAATTAGTTCAAAAACTAATCCTAATGAGTACTGTGAACTTAATTTGAGTAAACGAAGCAATTTGAGCACAGTAAAACCCAATAAATGAAGAGAACTTAATGAGTTAAGGCAACTCAAACCGCTTGAGGAAACAGATTGCAACAAACCATTTGAGTTCAAAAACTAATGAGTACTGTGAACTTACTCCATTTAAGTTGAAGTAACGAGGTATTTAATTAACTCATTACCTTCAACTCTGAGTTCAAAACTCTTTTCAAATGAGTAGGATTAGCTTTCAGTCAATTTTAAGTTGACTAAACTCATTTCATTTAATAAACACTGTCGAGTTTTACAGTGTAATAATGTTTCTAAAGAGCAATCCCTGTTTACTCAAATGATGGCACAAAGCTGCTTTTATATCTCATAGTTATACAATAAAGGGATTAAAAATCAGTCTAGATTGACAGAAGACAGACAATATTTAATTAATTAATTAATTAAATGGATATGTGATCCTCAGACTTCAGTGTTTACATGAAAATAGCACATTGAAGATTTCGGTCTTTAGAGAAAGCAAGAAGTCGGTAACACAATAAAGTAATGGCCTTTTAGTTCATGTATTTACTAACATGGACAAACTATCAGTAGGATAATAGATTTAGGATATTTATTCATCTTTGTTAACGTTAGTTAATGTTATTTAAATGACGTTAGTTCATTACAGTACATTAACTAATGTTAACAAGCACAACTTTATATTTTATTAAATGTTGAACTATAATGAATGCTTTACAAGATTATTCATACTTAGAATAATGGATCATTCTTCTAAAGTGTTGCCCAGAAGTGCTATATTTGCTCTTCTAGTCTACACAAGGTTAAATAAATCAAAAACTCCATGTTTAATAACTGCGAGACTGATGGAAATATGAGGAGCTCATAACAAAACGCACTCTTCCCGCATGCAGCGGGCTCCTGCTGTCCTGTTAGGCCCCTTAATGGTCTGCAGTGATCGATTGTGCACTTGTTTACTAAAGTTTAGTGTTGACGGAAGCCAGAAGCTGCTGAAGCTCTGAGTTCATGATCATCTACTGGCGAACAGCACAATATAGCGACGTTTAATGGAAGGAACGCGCGCTTAGTTTTGTTATTATTCTTAATATTATAACTTGAAGATGAAGTGATCTTGTCTAGTGATCCGTCCTCTAATCAAATAGATAAACAAGTGAGTTTAACTGTGTTTTAATGGTTTAATATCTACAATAAAAGCAAATATAGAGCATCTATTGAAGTGTAATATTAAAATTACAGACAATTGAACATTTACATACAGAGCTGAAAAATTGTGCTTAATTCATGTGCTGAAGGATTGGTTTTTAGGGATATATAAACTACTTCTTACTACTTACAGTACTCAAATAATGCCTTTACTATTCTAAAATGTAAACATATAATATGTGTGTTGTTTTTATGCAAAAAAATAAATAAATAAATCAATAAAATACTGTTTATAGTCAAAAATTCACTTATTTATTTTACTCGATGTCAATAATGTGTGACCCACAAACCCAGTCACAAGTGTTAATGTTTTGAAATGGACATATACTGTTTACATCACATACACTTTGTTAGAATATGACAATATTTGGCTTAGATAGGAGCTACAAGCTGAAAATCTGGCCTCTTGAGGGTTTAAAGAATATAAATGTTGAGAATGGTCTATATCAAGGGCTTTGCTATTCAGATTATCATCATAAACTATGTTTTGACATGTTTAGAGTGGGGAATTTACCAAATCTCCTCATGGGACATGATCTTTACTTAATTTTGTAATGATCTGTGGCATTAAAGAGACTGGACAGTAGGCCTATTTTGGGCTTTTGCCACAAACAATGCAACATAAGACGGTTTGTGGTCCAGGGTCAGATGTATATGGTTCATGTTCACCTTTATTTGTACCCGTGGGTGGACTATAGGTTAGATATTGTCATTTTTTCACATTTTACAAACATCACAGACATTAAACAACATGCATGACAAGAAAAAAAGTGCACCAAAGATCCAAAATAAAAATAGACTAGGAAACCCAATAAGTTAAGGTAACTTAAACCATTTGAGGAAACCGATTGCTACAAACCATTTACAAATTAGTTCAAAAACTAATCCTATAAGTACTGTGAACTTAATTTGAGTAAACGAAGCAATTTGAGCACAGTAAAACCCAATAAATGAAGAGAACTTAATGAGTTAAGGCAACTCAAACCGCTTGAGGAAACAGATTGCAACAAACCATTTGAGTTCAAAAACTAATGAGTACTGTGAACTTACTCCATTTAAGTTGAAGTAACGAGGTATTTAATTAACTCATTACCTTCAACTCTGAGTTCAAAACTCTTTTCAAATGAGTAGGATTAGCTTTCAGTCAATTTTAAGTTGACTACACTCATTTCATTTGATAAAGACTGTTGAGTTTTACAGTGTAATAATGTTTCTAAAGAGCAATCCCTGTTTACTCAAATGATGGCACAAAACTGCTTTTATATCTCATAGTTATACAATAAAGGGATTAAAAATCAGTCTAGATTGACAGAAGACAGACAATATTTAATAATAAATTAATTAAATTGATATGTGATCATTCGTCGCATCCTCAGACTTCAGTGTTTACATGAAAATAGCACATGATGAAGATTTCGGCCTTTAGAGAAAGCAAGAAGTCGGTAACACAATAAAGTAATGGCCTTTTAGTTCATGTATTTACTAACATGGACAAACAATCAGTAGGATAATAGATTTACAATATTTATTCATCTTTGTTAACGTTAGTTAATGTTATTTAAATGACGTTAGTTCATTACAGTACATTAACTAATGTTAACAAGCACAACTTTATATTTTAATAAATGTTGAACTATAATGAATGCTTTACAAGATTATTCATACTTAGAATAATGGATCATTCTTCTAAAGTGTTGCCCAGAAGTGCTATATTTGCTCTTCTAGTCTACACAAGGTTAAATAAATCAAAAGCTCCATGTTTAATAACTGCGAGACTGATGGAAATATGAGGAGCTCATAACAAAACGCACTCTTCCCGCATGCAGCGGGCTCCTGCTGTCCTGTTAGGCCCCTTAATGGTCTGCAGTGATCGATTGTGCACTTGTTTACTAAAGTTTAGTGTTGACGGAAGCCAGAAGCTGCTGAAGCTCTGAGTTCATGATCATCTACTGGCGAACAGCACAATATAGCGACGTTTAATGGAAGGAACGCGTGCATGGTGTTATTATTATTCTTAATACTATAACTTGAAGATGAAGTGATCTCGTCTAGTGATCCGTCCTCTAATCAAATAGATAAACAAGTGAGTTTAACTGTGTTTTAATGGTTTAATATCTACAATAAAAGCAAATATAGAGCATCTATTGAAGTGTAATATTAAAATTACAGACAAATGAACATTTACATACAGAGCTGAAAAATTGTGCTTAATTCATGTGCTGAAGGATTGGTTTTTGGGGGATATATAAACAACTTCTTACTACTTACAGTACTCAAATAATGCCTGTACTATTCTAAAATGTAAACATATAATATGCGTGTTGTTTTTATGCAAAAAAATTATAATAAATCAATAAAATACTGTTTATAGTCAAAAATTCACTTATTTATTTTACTCGATGCCAATAATGTGTGACCCACAAACCCAGTCACAAGTGTTAATGTTTTGAAATGGACATATACTGTATACATCACATACACTTTGTTAGAATATGACAATATTTGGCTTAGATAGGAGCTACAAGCTGAAAATCTGGACTCTTGAGGGTTTAAAGAATATAAATGTTGAGAATGGTCTATATCAAGGGCTTTGCTATTCAGATTATTATCATAAACTATGTTTTGACATATTTAGAGTGGGGAATTTACCAAATCTCCTCATGGGACATGATCTTGACTTAATTTTGTAATGATCTGTGGCATTAAAGAGACTGGACAGTAGGCCTATTTTGGGCTTTTGCCACAAACAATGCAACATAAGACGGTTTGTGGTCCAGGGTCAGATGTATATGGTTCATGTTCACCTTTATTTGTACCCGTGGGTGGACTATAGGTTAGATCAGTGTTTCCCAACCCTGTTCCTGAAGGCACACCAACAGTCCACATTTTCAACCTCTCCCTAATCAAACACACCTGAATCAACTTATCATAACATCAGAAGAGACTCCAACACCTGACGTTAATGGGTCAGAAAAGGGAGACATCCAAAATATGTACTGTTGGTGTGCCTCCAGGAACAGGGTTGGGAAACACTGGGTTAGATAGTCATTTTTTCACATTTTACAAACATCACAGACATAAAACAAAATGCATGACAAGAAAAAAGTGCACCAAAGATCCAAAATAAAAATACACTAGGAAACCCAATAAGTTAAGGTAACTCAAACCATTTGAGGAAACCGATTGCTACAAACCATTTACAAATTAGTTCAAAAACTAATCCTAATGAGTACTGTGAACTTAATTTGAGTAAACAAAGCAATTTGAGCACAGTAAAACCCAATAAACCCAAACGTTTGAGGAAACTGATTGCAACAAACCATTTGAGTTCAAAAACTAATCCTAATGAGTACTGTGAACTTAATTTTATAGTCAGTATGTTTATAGTCAGAAGCACTGGAAGTTTCCATGCATGTTTCAAAATTATGTACATATCAATGCAATAGATATTTTTAAAAATCATGTTTATTTTATCATTACAATGCATTAGTAACCCAAAAAGTTGAAATAGTATGCAAAAAAATCTACTCAATATGCTTACATTTCAAAACTATTAAGTTAATTAATGTTAATGATCAAGGCTTCATATACAGAGCTGAAAAATTGTGCTTAATTTATGTGCTGAAGGATAGGTTTTTGGGGGGTATATAATAAATAAACTACTTCTTACTACTTATGGTACTCAAATAATGCCTTTACTATTCTAAAATGAGAATATTATTCAATTATCATCATTTTATTAAAGTAGACATCATGGCTTTGGGGGAAAAATTAAATATATATTATCTGTGTTGTTTTTATGCAAGAAAAATCTATAAAATACTGTTTATAGTCAGAAGCACTGGAAGTTAATATGCATATTTCAAAATTATGTAAATATAAATGCAATATTATAAAAAAATAGTATAATAGTGTAAAAAAATCATGTTTGTTTTTAATTGCAATGCATTAATAACCTAAAAAGTTAAAATAGTATGCAAAAAATCTAGTCAATAGGCCTATATTGCCTTTATTAAGGCAATTACTATTATTTACTGACCAAGGTTTCATTAAATTCACTAAATAAGTACTAGAAACAGAAATATATATACAGTGCTCAGTAAATATAAGTACACCCCTCACAAATCTTTTACATTCATATTTAGGAAGCTCTACAATATTATATTTGTGCATATGCATTAGATTTGTCAGTACTGAAGCCAAATCTGGAGCTAATCTAACAAAATAACTTATGATAACGGTCCAAAAACTAGTACAGCTAAATTTATATGTTATAAAAAAAATATTAAATACAAATTTAAAAATTTGAGAAAAATCAAGAGAAGCAAAAACCTGAAAAATTTAGTTAATTAAAACTAATTGATTAAATTTTTTTTTAAATCCGCTTCGTTTTGTCCAGTAGGCTAAATGTCAAGTTTGTTTAATCTAATTTAATTTATTTATGGTTTATATTAATTAGTCATCAAAAAGATGTTAGGTCCATCCACTTTATTACCTGCTTATGTGGCCAATTTAATGTGAATCATACCTGCCAACACTCCTGTTCTTCCCGGGAGTCTCCCATATTTCAGACCCATCTCCCGCCACCCTCCCGTTTTGTAATTTCCCAGAAGACTCCCGTAATTCACGCCCACTCGTCATTTTACATTTTACTGCCACAGTTAAAGCAAGTTAGTAAATTGGAATATATTTCGGCGTTGCACTGTATATTTATTATGCAAAAACCAGCATGATGACTTGTCTTTAAAACTACAGTTTGCACTAAAGGCCTTGCATATAGAAACATTTACAGATAAATATAGAAAGAAAATATTTTGACTCGATAAATAAATAGGCTATATAGGTTTGTGAGCGTCTTTTGATGGCATATGCTATAGCCCAGCAAGCATTTTTGTGTTTAAGACGTCTAATAGATGTATAAACATAGACATCTTGACAAAAATAAGGCTAAATTCAGTGAAACTCTTTATAAAAATAGCTAAAAATCAGACTATCATCATATAATACGTAAATGTGTGAAGTCTGTCTAATTTGGGGCTATTCTTAGACATCTAGCTATTTAATTATCACTGACATCCCAAAATTAGCCTCGTTTTATTCATGTTTATTTCTCCAGTGCTTTTACAATGTAGATTGTGTCAAAACAGCTTAACATAGAAGATTTTAATAGATTGAAACCGTGTCAGTCCAGTTTTCAGAGTTGAAGTTCAGGGGTTTAATATTCACTACTGATAGCCAAAACACTGAAGAGCAAATCCATCGATGCACAGCCAAGACATCAACGCTAGACGTCGATTAAACACAAATTTGCTTGGTGGGAGGCTAAATCTGTGTTTATTTCTTATTGGAAACGTAATTGATATTTGGCATGAGTGCCAAAATAAAAGTCATATTTAAAAATCGCAAGAGGAAAGATTTTTGATTCTTATTATTTTCCGATTGTTTATACTGGCCAGCGTTAGCTTGTTAGCAGGCCTACGCTGTTAATAAAATCCTAGTTGCCTTAAATTTAAGCTGAATCAAATTAATCTTATGAGTCCATTGAACTTATATTATGTTATGTGCTTATATGACTTAAAACAGCTTGTGTAACTTATAAAATTAAGTTCGCACATGATTAACTTATTAAACTAAGTTATAATAGACTAAACACATATGCTATCATGACTAATTGATCATAGCATTTTTTTACACTGTGAAACACCTTTTAACCAACTTAAATGCAGTTAAATTATCTTCTAGCTGAAACATGACATTTAATAACGTTTAATATTTTAATTATTCTGCAGGAATGCCAAAATAAAAGTCCGATTTTAAAATCAGTGAGGAAAGATTTTGGATTCTTATATTCTGATTGTTTAGTCTAGTCTGCATTAGCATGTTAGTGCGTGAAACACCTTTTAATCAGCTTCAATGCACATAAATTAGCCTAAATGCCTTCTTTTGCATGGATCTTTTAGCGGAAACATGACGCTTAATGACTTTATATGCTTTAATGATTTTGGCATGAGTGTCAAAATAAAAGTCAGATTTAAACATCGCGAGGAAAGATTTTTACTGATACTCCGATTGTTTTGTTTAGTCAGCATTAGCTTGTTAGTAAGCCTATGTGAAACCAGCTTAAATGCAGATAAATTAGCCTGAATGCCTGCTTTTACACGGGTCTTTTAGCGGAAACATGACGCTTAATGCCTTTAAATATTGTAATATATTTGGCTTAAGTGCCAAAATAAAAGCTGGATTTAAAAAACATTTATTTCTTGTTATTTTCTGATTGTTTTGTTTGGGAGCTTGTTGGATGACCTGCGTGAAACTCCTATTAACCAACTTAAATGCAGATAAATTAGCCTAAATGCCTTCAATTGCATGGATTATAGAGAAAAAATGACACTTAATTACTTTAAATATTTTAATTATGTGGCATGAGTGCCAAAATAAAAGTCCGATAGAAGAAAGATTTTGCATTATTATTATATTTCTATTGTTTAGTCTGGTTAGCATTGTTAATCAGCTTAAATGCAGATAAATTAGCCTAAATGCCTTCAATTGCATGGATTATAGAAAAAAATGACGCTTAATGACTTTAAATATTTTAATTATTTGCAAGAGTTCCAAAATAAAAGTCCGATAGAACAAAGATTTTGCATTATTATTATATTCTGATTGTTTAGTCTGGTTAGCATTGTTAATCAGCTTAAATGCAAATAAATTAGCCTAAATGCCTTCTTTTGCATGAATCTTCTTGGAAACATGACGCTTAATGACCTTAAATATTTCAATTATTTGGCATGAGTACCAAAATAAAAGTCAGATAGAAGAAGGATTTTGCATTATTATTATATTCCAATTGTTTAGTCTGGTTAGCATCGTTAATAAGTTTAAATGCAGATAAATGAGCCTAAATGCCTTTTACATGGATCTTCCAGCGGAAACATGATGCTTAATGACGTTAAATATTTTATTCATTTGGCATGAGTGCCAAAATAAAAGTCGGATTTGAAAATCGCGTGAGGAAAATTTTTTAATTGCTATTATTTTCCGATTGCTTTGTTTGGTAGCTTGTTAGTAGGCCTACATGAAACACCTGTTAAACTTAAATGCAGATAAATGAGCCCAAATGCCTTCATTTGCATGGATCTTATAGCAGAAACATGACGCTTAATGACTTTTTCAATTATTCGACATAAATACTTGTAAATAAATATTTGGATTCTTATTATTCTGATTGTTTAGTCTGGTCAGCTTTAGCATGTTAGTGCCTGAAACACCTGTTAACCAGCTTAAACGCACATAAATTAGCCTAAATGCCTTCATTTGTATTGATCTTCTAACACTTAATTACTTTAATTGACATGAGTGCCAAAATAAAAGTCGGATAGAGGAAAGGTTTTGCATTATTATTATATTCTGATTGATTAGTCTGGTCACCTTTAGTATGTTAGTGCTGAAACACCTGTTAACCAGCTTAAACGCACATTAATTAGCCTACATGCCTTCTTTTAGGTGGATCCTCTAGCGGAAATATGACACCTAATGACTTCAGACAGGACTTCATTCACAATATAGCGCGACATTTCGTACATTTAATCCTGCAAATGTGTTTGTTCTCATAACCCCAAAACTATATTTCAGGCTCGGCTAATCTGACGAGCTACTGAAGGATTTCCATTCCGTCAAGAGTGCCTTTAAAAGCGCAATTAATAACCCGTAACAAATGTTTTTCCCGAGGCTGTCAGAGCCCCTGAATGAACCGCAGTGAGCTGGCTAGATCGCCATTGAACTCTCAAGACAGTGATTTCATCAAGCAGAGGGAATTTGGGAAAACAAACCAATTCCACACGGTCTCCAAACTTTCCCATGATCGGTATTTAACGATTATGATATTTTAATTTCTCGATGTTTCCAGCATGACGGGGTCCCGTCACTGAAGACAGACAGATGCTGCTGATGGGGGGTCCAGAAATAAAGCAATCCCCAGAGGACCACAGATAATGATGTTATCACTGCAATAGGAGGATCCAGTTCTGGGTTCCAGTTCAAATCACTAAAGCAATTACGCGGCTAGTATAATGTTTTATTGAAGCACAACATTGGGGTTCATTCATAAAAACACGTGCGTATCATTTCGATGTTTTGTTTTAAATAGCTAACAATGCTAAATATCTCTTGAATCGCCGGGTTAATTGCTCCAGCAGCTGGTTTACGTGCTTTCAACACGATTATATTCATCACAGTATACAGATGGGAATGCAGACACATGGACAATAAAGATATCCGGAAGCTCTGGGTTGAACCTGTTTTCTTCCGTATGGACATTTCCATTGTAGAGAGAAACTTTCATCCTGGATCTATTGGTCACATTCAGGCTATATTAAACTTATCGCGCATTAGTCGTATAATTAATTGAGTTTTTTGACTAAACGCAGAAATATTTTAAGCATGGGTTATTATGAGGATGGGTTACGCATATATTTTCTATATATTGTTTTCTGGGGTGATCTCAAATATGCTTTTCAGACTGAAATAAAAAAGTAAATAAATGATAGATTAATAGAAATTAGAGAGAGAACTAAATTAATCTAATAGCCTAATTTAATTGCATAACAATACTCTAAAATAAAGACGGTTTGTATTAACGCAATGTGGGTCAGTTGTGTTGTTTTTTCACATTATGACATTATACTGTAATTATACTTACAAAAAATGACATTTTTGTAAGTATAATTAATTAATTACATAAATAAATTTAATGTAATTGCCTCACAGCAAGAAGGTCGCTGGTTCGAGCCCCGGTTGGGTTAGTTAGCATTTCTCCCCGTGTTGGCGTGGGTTTCCTCCGGGTGCTCCGGTTTCCCACACATTCCTGGTGAACTGGATAACCTAATATCCATAGTGTAAGTGTGTGAATGCAAGAGTGGATGGGTGTTTCCCAGTGTTGGGTTGCGGCTGGAAGAGATTAATAAAAGGACTAAGCCGAAAAGAAAATGAATGAATGATACATTAAACCCATATCAAACAAATATAAATATATAAATAAATAAATAGGTGACGCGGTGGCACAGTAGGTAGTGCTGTCGCCCCACAGCAAGAAGGTCGCTGGTTCGAGCCACGGCTGGGTTAATTGGCATTTCTGTGTGGAGTTTGCATGTTCTCCCCGCGTTCGCGTGGGTTTCCTCCAGGAGCTCCGGTTTTCCCACTGTCAAAAAACATGCGGTACTGGTGAATTGGGTAAGCTAAAATTGTCCAAAGTGAATGAGAGTACTAGCTAAATAAACGTACGATCGACACTATTAAAAACGCTGGGGTGTATTAACACAACGCCTGGTCAAATATGCACATTAAAATAAATGCTGGGTCAAATATGGACATTAAATTAAATGCTGGGTCAAATATGGACATTAAATTAAATGCTGGGTCAAATATGGACATTAAATTAAATGCTGGGTCAAATATGGACATTAAATTGAACGCTGGGTCAAATATTGACATTAAATTGAACGCTGGGTCAAATATTGACATTATATGAAATGACAAAAATGTCATTAAAACTTAACCCAATTTTGGGTTTGTCCATATTTGACCAACATTGCGCTAATACAAACAAATAAATAAAATCTACATGCTGGGCTGTATGATCACAAGGCCAAGTCAAATATGGTCATTAAAATAAATTCAATGCTGGGTCAAATGTTGACATTAGATTAAATTCTGGGACAAATATGAACATTAAATTAAATTCTGGGTCAAATATGGACATTAAACTAAATGCTGGGTCAAATAGGGACATTATATTTAATTACATTCATTCACTGATTTTCTTTTCGGCTTAATCCCTTTTATTAATCTGGGGTCGCCACAGCGGCCAATTTATCCAGCACATGTTTCACGCAGCGGATGCCCTTCCAGCTGCAACTCATCACTGGGAAACACTCATAGTAACAATCAAAATGCTTTTAATTTATTTATTTTAAATAACATATATAAAAATATGACATATGTCATTAAATATATGATTTATAAATAAAACATTATTTGATATAAAAATTTACATTTAAATATTTGTTTTAAATTAACTAATATCTTTTAATTATGTTATTTTAAAATAATATTTTATTTAAAAATAATTTTAATTTTGTATAATTTTAATACATTATTTTTATAAATAAAACATTAGCCTATTTGACTCTACAGTATTACAGAGTCTGAATGTTCTGCTACCAATATATATTTTTGTTTCTGTAAAGATGATTTATTAAGCAGATATAATTACGTCTTGGATTGTACATACCCACTGTACATATACATTTGAAATCATGTTCATATCTATCCGCATACCTCTGATTATTAATGGCAACCTGTACAAATACTCATACACCATGCACAACAATCTATCTATCTGAATGTATTTCGGCATTGCACTGCATACATTCTCCTCAAAAACCAACGAGATGACTTTGAAACTGTAATTTGCTAGAGGCCTAGAAGCAGGCATATAGAAACATTTACTAATAAATATATAAAGATAAAAAATATTTTGCGGCTCAATCAATAAATAGGCTATGTATGTTTGTGAGCGTGTTTTGATACAGCCCAGCAAGCATTATAGTGTTTAAAAGACGTCTAATAGTCGTCTAAACATAGACGTCTTGACAAAAACGAGGCTAAATTTGGGCTGTCAGTGAAACGGAATAGCCAAAACATCAGATAAGTCATCAAATAATACGCAGAAATATGTGAAGTCTGTCTAATTTTGGGCTATTTTTAGACATCTAGCAATTTAATTTCCACTGACATCCCAAATTTAACCTCGTGATATTTAATTCATGTGTATTTCTCTGACGCATTTACAATGTAGATTGCGTCAACGCAGCTTAACAGAAATTCTAGTAAATTGGAAGTGTCAGTCCAGTTTTCAGTGTTGAAGTTCAATTTAGTTCAGTTCACGGTGGTTAAATTTTCACTGCTGAAAGTCCAAACACTGAAGACCAGTGCGCAGCCAAGACATCAACGCTAGACTGATCATAGTTAATATAACCTATACATGTATATAATGCTCACAGTACACTCATCTGCAAATATCACCATAGCTTTTCTATAATTGAGGGCGTAGTGAACATGTGAAAAGGGGGGTTTTGGGAACAGATGAATGAGATCCAAAAGTTTAAATCCATATAATTATTAATCACCTGTCTCTAAATGGTCTGTCTCTAAAAGTGAGGGGGTCGTACTGTATCCACACCGTCCCTACCGGTTGCTCTACGCCCCTGGCTTATACCTGTATCCTGCACTTGCTGCTATTGCACTTCTGGTTAGACCTAAACTGTATTTCGTTGCCTTGTACTTGTACATGTGTAATGCAATACAGTTTAATCTAATCTGATCTAATTGTATATATCTGTTAAATGGCTACACTGTTAAAATGATATGAGAAAAAGTCATGATGTTGAACTAATGTTTTTATTTACTTGTTTTAATTATGCTAATCAGGTTCTAATTATGCTAACCACATATTTTTAAGTTGTGCAATGTTTAACTTAACATTTTAGTCCGTTTTATTGATATAAGTTTAGATGGCTAGAAAAGTTAATCAGAATAAACAGCAAAAATCAGTCCAAGACACTTAAAAAAAAATGTTGAAAATATGAAAGAGCCTTTATTAACATGGCTGCTCAGAGCACCGACACATTATTTAAGCTTCCCCCTGAGCACTTTAGGTTTGATTTTAGACTAGAAAAGTTTTGATTCATTAAAAAATTAGGCTTTTTTTGGTCTACACTGAGGTGTCCGCGGTCGGTCACATGTTTTATGACCTGTTTTATTATCTCGCCTGTGAGTTTCGGGCCTTTTCAGACGCGGCGAATATTTCACCGGCACCTGAAATAATGTGCGCATTCACCCGCGGCGCGTTTCCGCATCCTCTTCCCTGGATTGTTTTGACTGCTTGATCGAGAGCAAAAAGCGGCGCATTTCATCTCTAAATTTAAACCGGAATGGAGTCACTCGAAAACACTGTGATAGGAGGCAGCCAGGGTCATTGACCTTTTCCGGTAATGAATCACGCATAATGAACGCATACAGAGGGAAATATATGGTCTGAAAAACACCATGGGGTAAACTCATTAACGAGCATAAATATATGACATTACTTCTGTAATGCCCGAAGGGTTAAATATGCATTTTAAATGTTAAATCAGCTTCTGTTTATCCTGCATGTGAAAAGCGCATGTAAAGTCATGCATACGCGGATTGTTTCTACATGCACTAAATCTGCTGTTGTTTTTAATGCATTGTGGAAATCGCTGTATTTTTGGCACAGTATTGTAAAGTTGTCATGAATATGTGGGTTACTTCTATATATGCATTACATTTTTTTAAATATGTTGTTGTTTTTAATGTATTGTGAATTTTTTATTATTATTTCTATATGTATTTTAATGTTTAATATCTGTTTTTGTTTATCCAGCATGTAAAAAGCGCATGTAAAGTCATATGTGGATTATTTCTATACATGCATTAAATCTGTTGTTGTTTTTAATGCATCGTGAAAACGCTCTTTTGTCAGTAATGTAAAGTTGCCATGCATATGTGGATTATTATAGGCATTAAATCTGTTGTTGTTTTAATGCATCGTGAAAACGCTCTATTTTTGGCACAGTAAAGTTGTCATCTATATGTGGATTATATCTATACATGCATTAAATCTGCTGTTGTTTTAATGCATTGTGAAAACGCTCTATTTTTGGCAGTAATGTAAAGTTGCCATGCATATGTGAATTATTTCTATATACACACATTGTGTATGTTTTAATCAGTTTTCTTAGCATGTGAAAAGCGCACAGTAATGTAAAGTTGTCATGAATATTCTACATATGCATTTTAACTTTTAAAATCTGTTGTAGTTTTTAATGCATTGTGAAAAACGGGTTATTTCTATATATGCATTTCAATTTTTAATATATGTTGTAGTTTTTAATGCACAGTAATGTAAAGCTGCCATGCATATGTGGCTTAATTCTATACATGCATTTTACTTTTTCAAACCTGTTTTCGTCTTTCCAGCACGCTCTATTTTTGGCACAGCAATGTAAAGTAGTCATGTGCATATGGATGAAGTATCGCCTCAGTAGTTAATTGTGTTTTCGTTTCAGCGGAGAATAGATTTCCTCTGTTTATTATAAGCATAAGGGCGGATTTGCGTCACCGTGCGACTTGCGAGTTGAGATAAAGTTGCACAAATATTGAAAAAAGGAAGTGCTAACAGTCATTATAAAGTTCCACCTCTGCGAGTCGGAGGAAATAAGGGTCCTCTGCTGTATCCTAAAATACTGAAGCATCTTCTATTTTTGGCCTAAATCTTGCAGGAATATCCGCTCATTTAGCCTGAATCAGAGCTCATCAAAAACAGGATGACCTGCATCGAGAAACTCCTGTTTCCTAATTCCACAGAGCAGAAAACACACACACACACACACACACACACACACGTCAGAGTGTTAGCATTTGATTGTGGATATTTTTTTAAATCAGATACTGTTAGCATATTAAATAAATAAAAACACGGTCGGCACTGGAGCAATGCACGCATGCATGTTAACAGTATTATTATAAAAGCATGATTTATAACATCGCTAATGAAATATTGTATATTAATATAAATGAAATTGTTTTTCCATAAATATAATGCATCCTATAAGAATAAAATGGGTCTTTGAATATGCATATAAATGTTCTTGGTCCTTATTTTGTCAAAGTATAAACAAAACCAAGTGCTGCATGGGTTAATTTTGTTTTTAATTCAATTTATTGGACGAAATTTAACCCAAAGTCTTTGGAAATTGTATTTAATTCGAATTAAAATAACAATTTCTTGTTTAGATAATCTTTGAATTTGATTAATGGTTATTAAAATCCAATTAAAGCGACAACTTATCTGTTTTAATGTGTTCATATCCATTTAACAAACACGAAGGGCAATAACGGACGTGCTCTCGGTCAAACTCATCGTCTTTGGGGCGTGTTTGGGTCGTTCTGTCAACTTCCATTGGCTCAGAAAGAGCCAATCAATAACGCAATAACTCCAGTTTAGAGCTGCTCGGACCCCCGACTGGAGTTTCATACTTGAGGAGCGACGCAAGAGAGGGCAACTCCTTAAACTTGACCGTCTGCTCGTGCTCATTACATGCAGTTGTTCGAGATTCTGTCCAGAAGTTTCGCCTTCTCCTGTCAGGATGTACACGACGGGACTCAATCCGTTTTACGCATCGAACTTTAGCCTGTGGACTGCGTACTGTTCGGCAGGTTTTGCGGTGGATAGCATGAAGAAACCCTCGTTCTGCATTGCTGATATATTGCATGTTGGAGATGCTGAAAACATCCAGGGATCGTCTTCGCTCATGGCTCATCTTGGGGCCCGCGCGCAGGTTCATTCGTCCGGGTCTCCGTTGCGGCCGTCGCCGGTAACCCCGGACGCGCGTTTACACCCCGCGTACCACCGGCACGGAATACACTTGACATCCAGAGCCGCGATAAACGCCCCCCCGCCGACAAGTAAAGACCTCAAGTTCGGTATTGATCGGATATTATCCACAGACTTCGAGCCGAAGTCAAAAGAATCACCATCGTTGAGAGGTAAGACGCGAATTTAATCTTATTTGTTGTTGCACATCACAGCTCACCAAAGTTAGATTTAGAACAGGCCTATACTGCTGTGTTTCACACAATTTTCCCAACACAAATTGATTAAGTTAACCTAATCATTTTTGCAAATTTAAGTGGATTAAAAATTAAGTTGTCCCCTAACAAAAATGTAAGAGTTGTGTCGATTAATTATAGATACGTAGTTTGAAGAAGCAGTTTAAAGTGTACACTGTACAAAATGTACACAAGATAATTCCTTCATGTCATCCTAACACAAATCGTTTAAGTTAACAATTGATTTTTTACAAATTTAAGTAGATTGAACTATCAATAATTAAGCTGCCCCTCCAAAAACCCTCAATAATTGTGTTGATTCAGCTCATTTTAAATAAGTAGTTTGAACAAGCAGCAAAAGTCTTATTATTTTGAGTGTATGTAGTTCAAACGCGTCCAATTGTGCAGTGACACTGCTTGCGATTTCATTAGCCAATTTAAATGCATAAATGCACGGGGTTTAATGGGAACTCTTTGTGTTTTTCTGTAACAGATCTCACGTCGATTGTTAGTCCGAATCGGCAGTCTGCAGTCCATGTGTCTGCCAGCCCGTACATCGCGTCCATAGACCCGACCATGAGCGAAACCTCCTCCATGATGGGTTCAATAGGCAATGCCGCCAGACAATCAGGGCAACATCAGTTTCAAGACACCTTCCCAGGTAGTGTAGAAACTCCCCAGTTGAGCCAAAATAAATACCTAAATCAGACAGAACGTGTGTGGATGAAATGCCCTTCTTTTAACCCTGAATGCATGTGTATAAGTGATTATTCTGCACATGCTTATTTAAATAGCGTGCGTTTAAGTTCAAGTTGGTGCATGCATTGCATCTCTGCTCCGTTCTTATGGCGACTGTGTGGTTTGACTCAAACAGGGCCGTACGCGGTGCTTTCCAAAGACACAATGCCACAGACGTACAAGAGGAAAAGATCCTGGTCCAGAGCTGTGTTTTCCAACCTGCAGCGGAAAGGCCTGGAGAAACGCTTCGAGATACAAAAGTACGTCACTAAACCGGACAGAAAACAACTGGCTGCGATGCTGGGACTCACCGACGCACAGGTGAGCCACACTTGCACTTATGAAATGTGTGGTGACACTCAAATAATTTGCAGATCTAGTGTATTATAATGGTGTTATTAATTTGTGCACTTACAGATAATGTTATCACGCTTAAATTATATGCACATGCCATCTAGAGTGCTTTGTAAAAAAAAAAAAACAGCTGCAGCATTGCGACACCACATATTTCTAGAGAAATGAAAGTCAATTATAACGAATTATTGCAAACGCGGGAGGGGTTCAAGTTGTTTCGTTTCAAAACAAGCTAATTTAGGACATTGGGCAAGAGCGTGTGTTTTATTTGATATCGGAAATGACACGACAGGCAGCGTTTGGAATGCGATAAGAGAGTTTCAAAACTTTCCAGATAGGTTTGGAAACTGGATGTCTGCGTTTCTTCAATATAAAGTGATTTCACTCATCACTGAAAAACATGCAAACACTTTGGATTTAATTATGCACAAATTCTTTAAACCTAATATTTAATTAAATCGCATGTAAATGACGCAAACAAACATCTTGTCGCAAGCGGGATAGACCGCTAATTAATTTGGCATCTTTTACCTCAGGTAAACATCACTGTTAAAATTACATGGATGCATTAATTCATTTTTTCATACATAAGGAGAATCAAATTAATATCTGAAATGACTTAAACACAGCCTGTTTAACATATTAAACCAAGTTAATATTTCAACTTAACAAAAATATGTTGTCATGAAGACTAATCGATCATATTATTGTATTAGTACACATAATATAAATACTACATTGAAAAATAATCTTGCTTTTTAATTTGTTTTAGTTGAATAAAATGATCTTTTCTAGTCATCTCTAATTACATCAGTCAAACTGACAACAAATATTAAAGTTAAACTTTGTATAACTTAAAAAATAGTTGAATTATGATTAACTTATTTTAATAAAGTAACAGAAACATTTGTATGCATGACTTTGTCATATATTTTACTGTGCGTAAAGTCACAATGAAAAAACGATTAATTGGATTTGCTTAATCTTTTAAAGGTATGTGGTGCAAACAATTTATATGAGCTGATTTTAAACAATATGGGCTGAATTTAAACAAATTAAATGCAGTAATGTTAAGCTTCATTTGTTTGTTTAAATTCAGCCTATATACATTTTTTTGCAACCACTTACCTTAAAATAATGTAGTAAATCCAATGGATCATTTTTCAGTGCATAATGAAATGATATAAAATAAAATGAATGCATGCATGCTAATTCAAATGTTATTATTATTATTATTATTATTATTATTATTTTACAAGTCTTAATTTAAATGGGCTGAATTTGAACAAACACATTAAACTGAGTAATGTTCAACTTCATTTGTTTATTTAAATTCAGCTCAATGAGATCAATATTTATTTCAGTGAGCAATTAAATGATTCAAAATAAAATAAGCGCATGCATGCAAACTAAAATATTTTATTATTATTATTTTAGGTGAAAGTCTGGTTTCAGAACCGAAGGATGAAATGGAGGCATTCCAAAGAAGCACAAGCACAGAAGGACAAGGAGAAAGAACAACCGGACAAATCCGCGGCTGAAACCGAGCAAAAAGAACGCGACGATTCCGAATGCGAAACCGAGCCGAGCGAATCCGAATTCGAAGACGGACCGGAAGACAAAAGCGACGTGGACATTTCTGACCTCAACAAAGCTAGTGTGATTATTCCTGGACCTCTGCCTGTCAGCACGCAGGACACATCCAGCACAAACCCCACAACAGAACCGAACACAGCCACACAAATGCTGCAGTGAGAAGCAAAATCTTCTGATGTGAACCAGATCCGAATCATCTTACGATGTGAACACCTCAAACACACAATTAACGCGTTTTACGGGACAGAGACACACAGACAGAGCACAAACACACACACAGGCCTACATGAGCCCCCGTCTTCCATTGTGAAACAGAGACTCTTCTTTTTATTTGTGAACGGAAAGCATCGCCTCTGCCTTAACCGAACCACTTATGACGACTTGGGATTTGAATGCCGTTGATAAACTTGATTGTATTATATTTGTCTGTAAGTATTTGCACTGAACATGTAAATAAACGATTGATACTTCTAGATCAAGTGGCGTGTTTATGGAGAAAATCATTGCACAAATGAAAGCATACTTGCATCAATGCATTAATGCAATAATAAAACCCATCACGTTTTAATGCACTATTTCGAGTGAAATGTTTGCTAGTGTTTATTATTTAAATAATGCATGGATTTTATTAAAATATGGGTGGTTTAAAATCATGATTATTATACAGTAATCAACGCTTGCACCATAATTCTCGCTAATAGTTAATTGTCGGCTTTACATTGCGCAATATATCATGGCCAACAGCTTTTCATCATTGCAGGAAACAGTTACACAAACAACTCATATTATTGCTACACAACTCAATCTTGTTACGCAAACAACTCATATTATTGTGAAAGTAATTAATAAAGTAATTTGCAAACATTTATTACTTAATAAACAAGTAATAAATTATTATTACTTTATTTGTCAGTTTTACTCCGTCATAGTACAACATGTATAACTCAAAACTAATTTACTTATTTGCGTACTGTCATAGAAAGTACAGTTTCACCATCATTACTGTTGACTAGTCGTATAAAATAAAATAAAAAAACATGATCCAATCACAATAACTTGCATTAAAAGGAGAGAATATTTAGGATGGGTAGAGTCACGTTTTTTAATGCACGTTTTTAATAATATATTATTTATTCATTTTAGGTTATGGCTTTAATTGAGTGTTTCCCAATTAGTTTCATTCCTTTTTGTATTTATTTTACTTAATGATCACAATCAACCACAATGACTTTCATGAATTAAGAGAGAGAAAAAAACTGGATATTTTATCATTTAAAAAAATATTGTATTATTTTGTATGTTTTAATCGCACCTTCTGTTTTTGTGTTCTAATGGTTTTACTTTAAGTTCATCAAAACAGCCCAGATTTGTTATGAAAGATGGTTTTATAATGATTTAACCTTTTACAATCATTCATGTAGTGCTTCATTTTTATAGTCTTTCCCGGTTTGAAAGAGAAAAAAAGAAATATCACAATCCAACCACAACTGCTTCAATGCATTAAGATTTTTAAAATAAATAAATAAATAATAAACACTTTAATATTAAATTAATTAAATATATATATTTTATTTATTGACTTTTAAAATACATAAAAAATATATATCTTATTATTTTTTTATTACATTTTTGATTGTACCTTAAATGCAATAAGATTTTTAAATCAATAAATAATAAACATTTTAACATTAAATAAATAATTTAATAAATATATTGTATTTATAATAAAAAAACATTAAAATATATATTTATTATTTATTACATTTTTGAATGTACCGTTAATGCATTAGGATTTTTAAATTAATTAATAATAAACATTTTAGCAATAAATAAATATTTCATTTATTAATTTTTGAAAAACATTTTAAAAATGTATTTTATTTATTTTATTATTTATACATTTGATAGTACATTTAGAATTTTCAACAAAATGATCCAGATATGCTGCAAAAATGTGTTAATACAAACTGAAAAAAGCTTGAAAACTTTCAGAATCATCGAATAGCATTTGATTTGATGCTTTTACCTCAAACATCCCTTCATAAAAGGAAGTCCAAGACTTTTAATGCATTAAAACAAATAAATAAATAAAAATGTCAAAAATATATTGTATTATTTATACATTCAGAAAAACATTAAGAATATATTTGATTACTACATTTTTGATGGCATACATTCAGCCTTTTCAATGAAATAATCTAGACATGCATTTTTCACCAATAGAAAAATCTTTAAAGCTTTCATAATCATTCATGTATCACTTCATTTGATACTTTTTTCTCCTCAAACATCTTCATGAAAGGAAAAAATGATCACAATCAAAGGCCTTTAATGCATTAAAATAAATACAGATAAATAAAATATAATTTAATAAAATACACTGTATTATTGTTATAAATATACTGAAAAACATTGTAAAATATATTTTATTTATTACTTCTGACTATACAATTAACCTTTAAAAAAGACATTTTATCATTTATACATTTATCATACTATACATTATAGCCTGTCAATATCTTCATATGTATAATCAATTTTAATAAAGAAAATTATTCTTAGTGTACAAAAATGTATAAATAATACAGTTTATTTTTTAAAATATATTAGTAAGTTAGTTAGTTATTTAGTTACCTATTAAGTTATTAGCTTAGTTAGGAATTTAGTTAGTAACCAAGAAAGTAAGTAAGTTAGTTAGTTACTATGTTAGTTTGTTAGTAAGTTAGTTAATAACTAAGTTATTAAGTTAGTAGGTAATTAAGTTAGTAAGTTAGTTACGAAGTTAGTTAATAAGTTAGTTAGAAAGTTAGTAAGTAATTAAGTAAGTAAGTTAAAAAAAATTACAGTAATAATTTAGTAAGTTAGAAATTTAGAAAGTTAGTAAGTTAGCAAGTAAAGTAGTACATCAGTAAGTTAGTGAGATATTTAGTTAGTTATCAATTAAGTTAGTAGCTAAGTTAGGAAGTTAGTTAGTAACCAAGAAAGTTACTAAGGTAGTTTGTTAGTAAGTTAGTTAGTGACTAAGTTACTAAGTTAGTATGTAATTAAGTTAGTAAGTTAGTAACTAAGGTAGTTAAGTTAGTTAGTAAGTAGGTTAGTAAGTAATTAAGTGAGTTAGTAAGTGAGCTAGTAAGTTAGTAAGTAAATAAGTTAGTAAGTTAAAAAAAATTACGGTAATAATTTAATAAGTTAGAAATTTAGAAAGTTAGTAAGTTACTGAGTGAGTTATTAAGTTTGTTAGTAAGTTAATTAGTAAGTTAATTAGTAAGTTAGTTAGTTAGTATAAGTTAGTTAGTAAGTTAGTTAGTAAGGAAGTAGTAAGGATGATAGTGAGTTAGTAAGTAAAGTCAGAAAGTTAGAAAGACTAAAGTTAAGTTTGTTAGTAAGTTAGTAAATCCAATAGTAAGTTAGTAAAGAAGTTAGTGATTAAGTTAGTGATTAAGTTAGTAAGTAAATTAGTAAGTAAATTATTAAGTTAGCAAGTTAGAAAGTAAATTAGCAAGTTAGTAAGTAAAGTAGTACATTAGTAAGCAAGTTAGTTAGTAAATTAGTAAGTTAGTACGTTAGTTAGTAAGTTCAAAAATAAAGTAGTATGTTAGTAAGTTAAGTTAGTAAGTAAAGTACTTTATTAAGTAAATTAGTTAGTAAATTAGCAAGTTAGTAAGTAAATTAGCACATTAATAAGTTAGTAAGTAAATTAGTAAGTTAGTAAATAAAGTAGTACATTAGTAAGCAAGTTAGTAAGTAAATTAGTAAGTTAGTAAGTAAAGTAGTTTGTTAGTAAGTAAAGTACATTAGTAAGCAAGTTAGTAAGTAAATTATTAAGTTAGTAAGTAAAGTAGTTTGTTAGTAAGTAAAGTACATTAGTAAGCAAGTTAGTAAGTAAATTATTAAGTTAGTAAATAAAGTAGTACATTAGTAAGTTAAGTTAGTAAGTAAATTAGTAAGTAAATTAGTACGTTAGTAAGTAAAGTACATTAGTATGCAAGTTAGTAATTAAATTAGTTAGTAAGTAGTATAGTAAGTTTGTTAGTTAGTTAGTAATTAAATTAGTTAGTTTGTTAGTAATTAAATTAGTAAGTTTGTTAGTAAGTTAGTAATTAAATTAATAAGTTTGTTAGTAAGTTAGCAATTAAATTATTTAGTAAGTTAAGTTAGTTAATAAGTTACCAAGTAGGTAAGTTAGTACATTTAGTTATTTATTACTGCATTAAAGACCTTTGATTGTGATAATTTATTTCCTTTTTACGAAGATGTTTGAAGAGATAAAAACAAGTATAAGATTAAATGCTACATGATTATGAAAGCTTTAGTTTTTTCTGCTGGTATAAATAAAGTAAAATTTCTAATACATTTGATCATTTATACATTTTTGAAAAACATTTTATTATTTATCATTTTTGTTAATAATTGTTTTTT
Source organism: Danio aesculapii (assembly GCF_903798145.1). Lineage (NCBI taxonomy): Eukaryota > Metazoa > Chordata > Actinopteri > Cypriniformes > Danionidae > Danio > Danio aesculapii. The sequence continues at coordinate 52,894,291 of NC_079454.1, read as the reverse complement.
AGGGCGGTTTCACCTTTAATTTGGATATGACAGTTAAG
>NC_079454.1:52794253-52891753 GCF_903798145.1 Danio aesculapii | reverse complement strand
AGAACTACAGACAAGCAGAACTACAGACAGAAAAACTACAGACAGACAGAACAACCGACAGACAGAATGACGGAACTACAGACAGACAGAACTACAGAGACAGACAGACAGAACGAGAGACAGACACACAGACAAAATGACAGACAGACAGAACGACAGACTGACAGAACGACAAACTGACACAGATATAACTACAGACAGACAGACAGACGGACGGATAAAAAACAGACTGACAAAATGACACACAGACAGAAAAAAAGACAGGCAGTATGACAGAACGACAGACAGACAGAAAGACAAACAGACAGAACGAAAGACAGAATGACAGACAATGACAGCAGAACAACAGGCACACAGACAGAAAGAACAACAAACAGACAGACAGAACGAAAGACAGAACAACAGACAATGACAGCAGAATGACAGACAGAATGACAGACAGACAGACAGAAAAAATGACACACAGACATAGCAAACCGAACAACAGACAGACAGAATGACAGAACGACAAAGACAGATTGACAGACAGACAGACAGACAGACAGACAGAACAACAGAAAGACAGACACACAGACATAACGACAGACAGACAGAATGACAGACAGACAACAACAGACAGACAGAATGACAGACAGACAACTACAGACAGAATGACTGACAGACAAACAGACAAAATGACACAGACATAACAAACAGAACAACAGACAGAATGACAGAGACAGAATGACAGACAGACAGAACAGTAAGAACGACAGCTAGAACGACAGACAGACATAACGACAGACAGAACAACAGACACAGACGCAGACATCACTACAGACAGACAATGACAGCAGTACGACAGACAGACAACTACAGACAGAATGACAAACAGACAGACAAAACGACAGACAAGCAGAACTACAGACAAGCAGAACTACAGACAGAAAAACTACAGACAGACAGAACAACCGACAGACAGAATGACGGAACTACAGACAGACAGAACTACAGAGACAGACAGACAGAACGAGAGACAGACACACAGACAAAATGACAGACAGACAGAACGACAGACAGACAGAAAGAACGACAGACAGACAGAACGACAAACTGACACAGATATAACTACAGACAGACAGACAGACAGACAGACTGACTGACGGACGGATAAAAAACAGACTGACAGAACAACAGACAAAACAACATTGAATATAATTTTTCATAAACTAAAATCAAGAGAAACATAAAAGTTACATTTTGTTGAAATTTGTCTTTGCAATAACTTGTTTGAATTGAGATGTATTCTCTTTCTGTTCCTAATGATGTTCGGTGAGCAAACTCTTATTTTACTATGGATATAACATGTATTATATTCAATAAAAACACGAGAAAAGTTTCATGAAATAAATATTGTTTAAATGCCCCCACAAATATAATATTCACTGAGAAATGATCAAAAAGGGGTGTACTCAATTATGCTGAGCACTGTATACATCTGTGTGTGAGAATATAGATAGATAGGATAGATGATAGATCGGACGGACGGACGGACGGACAGACGGACAGACAGACAGACAGACAGACAGACAGACAGACATAACGATAGATAGATAGATAGATAGATAGATAGATAGATAGATAGATAGATAGATAGATAGATAGATAGATAGATAGATAGATAGATAGATAGATAGATAGATAGATAGATAGATAGATAGACAGACAGACAGACAGACAGACAGAATACGATGGATGGATGGATGGATGGATGGATGGATGGACGGACAGACAGACATAGACGGCACAGTAGACAGAACGAAAGATAGGATGATAGAACGACCGACAGACAGACAGACAAGTAGACAGATAGACAGAACAATAAACAGAACGATAGACAAACAGACAGATAGAACAATAGACAGAAGGACAGATAGATGTATAGACAGATAGGTATATAGACTGTGTGTGTGATAATGCAGTTATTAATATATTTTGCATAACTAAAGAATGTTAGGTTTGTATAACATGATTAATAAACAATGACAGGAAATCTATCAATATATTGCACATGTAAAATATGGTCTCATCTGCATGGATACATATAATGTTGTAGAAATGTTTGAAGTATTCAAAGAACTCAAATTTAAAGAATTAAAAGGTTTTATTTCCTATTGTGCATCCATTGAGATCCATGCATCTTAAATAGTATTTAGTGAAGGAATTAAACAACTTACTGACTAAAGTTACATTTCAGACAAAGTAATTAGAATATAATTTAATACAATTATAATGATGTGATTAGAAATAAATGACCTTTTTCAAGTAACACACACGCACACACACACACACACACACACACACACACACACACACAACACAACACAGCTAAAACGATCTCTGAGTTCCGTGATTATTTTACAGCACGCACACATTAACACTCACAGCTCAATCACTATCCGTGCATGGAAAACGGTGTGTTTTATCAGCGATCCTCACCACCGCCGGCCTCATAATGTGCGCATAAATTGTCCGTCTGAGCCTCGGTGTCAATCTCAGACTCTCCTTCGCAAAAGTTGTGAATTACGTTTGTATGTGCAAACATGCAATAACAATAACAGTGCAAAAGCTTAACATAATACTGCAGCGCTTGATTTGTGAACTGTCTTCAGAGCTTTTATGATCACATGGAGAAATCCCATCTGGCCCAGGATTTAAAGTCAGATGTTGCTTTGCTATTTAAAGAGGCAGCCGAACGTCCCTCTGACCCGTGCGAGACGGCTTGAAAAAGTAGCTCCTTCAGATAAATTAGTGCGCGTTTCTGCTTCCAAAACACATTTGCAGACTTAAAGGGGCAGTTCACGCAAAACAATTGATTCTGTTATCATTTTCACTGTTGTTTTAAGCTTTGAGTTTCTTTCGTCTGTTGAACACGAAAGACGTTTTGAAAAATGTTGGAAACCTGTAAACATTGACTTCCACAGTATTTAGTTTTTCTACTTTGCAAGTCAATGGTTAATGGTTTCAGCTTTCCTCAAAATACCTTCTTTAGTGTTCAGCAGAATAAAGAAACTCACAAAGGCTTGATATAGGTGAGTAAACGACAGAATTAAACAATTAATTAAACTATCCCTTCGAGTTTCTTTTGTCTGTTTAATATAAAAGATAAAGATGATATTTTAAATAATGCGGAAAACCTGTAACCTAACCACTGATGGTTATGATGTTTTTAAATTAAGGTTTTCATTAACCTTACAAAAAAAACATCCAAATCTATATAGCCCTGTGTGAAAAAGCATTACAATATCCTGAAGGTCTATGTCTAGTCATCTGTAAATAACCTCAAGCTGAAACAAACTCCAAAGCACACCAGCAAATCCACTTCTGAATGGTGGAAGAAAAGCAAAATGAAGATTTTGGAGTGGCCTAGTCAAAGTCCTGACCTGAACCCAATTGATATTCTGTGGCATGATCTTAAATAGGCAGTTCATGCTCAAAAACTCCCCAATGTGGCTGAATTACAACATTTCTGCAAAGATGAGCGGTAATATTAGAAAGATATTAGGAATACGATATCAGAAAATTATACTTAATGTATGCATATTATACTGATATACCTGTAATCTTAATTAATAAAGTATTTTAAAATGTAATTAAATGATTCTCGCCTGAAATGAAAGTTTTTAAATTAAGGTTTTTATTAACCTTACAAAAAACTAAAAAATCCAAAACTATACAGCCCTGTGTAAAAAACTTTGCTGCAACACTGGGAATCTTAAATTATAAAGTATTTAAAAATGTAATCAAATGATTCTTGCCTGAATTTAATACAATGTTTCTAAATGAAGATTTTTATTATTAATGGAAAACAAAATCCAAAATTACTGTGTAAAGAAGTGTTACAATATCTTGAAGGAGAATGTCCAGTCATCTGTAAGTAACCTCAAGCTGAAGCGAACTCTTAAGCACACCAGCAAATCCACTTCTGAATGGCGGAAAAGCAAAATGAAGACTTTGGAGTGGCCTAGTTAAAGTCCTGACCTGAATCCAAATGAAGATTTTTATTGTTGGGGGAAAACAAAATCCAAAACTATACAGCCCTGTGTGAAAAAGTGTTACAATATCCTGAAGAAGAGAGTCCAGTCATTTGCAAGTGGTCTCAAGCTGATGGCGGAAGTGAAGATTTTAGAGTGGCCTAGACAAAGTTCTGACCTGAACCTAATTGAGATGCTGGAGGCATGACCTTGAAAAAGGCTATTTATTCTCAAAAAACCCTTCAATGTGACTCAATTACAACAATCCTGCAAAGATGAGCAATAATAGTATAAAAGTTAAGAATACGATATCAGAAAATTACACAATGCATGCATATTTTGCTGCAACACTGGAAATCTTAAATAATAAAGTATTTTAAAATGTAATCAAATGATTCTTCCCTGAAATTAATCCAAAATTACTGTGTGAAGAAGTGTTACAATATCTTGAAGGAGAATGTCCAGTCATCTGTAAGTAACCTCAAGCTGTAGCGAACTCTAAAGCACACCAGCAAATCCACTTCTGAATTGCGGAGCAAAATGAAGACTTTGGAGTGGCCTAGTTAAAGTCCTGACCTGAATCCAATTGAGACGCTGGAGGCAAAAAAAGGTGATTTATGCTCGAAAACCCTCCAATGTGGCTGAATTACAACAATTCTGCAAAGATGAGCGGTAATAGTTTAACAGTAAAGAATATGATATCAGAAAATTATACTTAATGTATGCATATTGTGGTACTACACTGGGAATCTTAAACAATAAAGTACTTTAAAATGTAATCGAATGATTCTTACCTGAAATGAATATGTTTTTAGATGAAGGTTTTTACTATTAAGGGAAAACAAACTCTCAAACTATACAGCCCTGTGTGAGAGTGTTACAATATCCTGAAGGAGAATGTCCAGTCATCTGTTAGTGATCCCAAGCTGAAGTGAACTGCAAAGCAGACCAGCAAGTCCACTTATGAATGGTGGAAGAACAGCAAAATAAAGATTTTGGAGTGGCCTAGTCAAAGTCCTGACCTGAATCCAATTGAGATGCTGGAGGAATGACCATAAAAAAGGCGATTTATGCTCGAAAACCCTCCAATGTGGCTGAATTACAACAATTCTGCAAAGATGAGCGGTAATAGTTTAACAGTAAAGAATATGATATCAGAAAAGTATACCTAATGTATGCATATTTTGCTGCAACACTGGGAATCTTAATTAATAAAGTATTTTAAAATGCCATTAAATGATTCTTGCTGGAAATTAATAAATTTTTTAAATGAATAGTTTTTTTTATTAATAGTTTTTTTCTCAAATGAATTGCTTTTATTAAGGGAAAACAAATTCCAAAACTACAGTATATACTTCCACTTCTAAATGGTGGAAGAAAAGCAAAATGAAGATTTTGGATTGGCCTAATCCCTCCAAATGTGGCTCAAATGTGGCTGAATTACAACAATTCTGCAAAGACGAGCAGTAATATTATAAACATATAAAGAATATGATTTGAAACTATACAGCCCTGTGTGAGAGTGTTACAATATCCTGAAGGAGAATGTATAGTCATCTGTAAGTTATCTCAAGCTGAAGTTAACTGCAAAGCAGATCAGCAAGTCCACTTATGAATGGTGGAAGAACAGCAAAATAAAGATTTTGGAGTGGCCTAGTCAAAGTCCTGACCTAAATCCAATTGAGATGCTGGAGGCATGACCGTAAAAAAGGCGATTTATGCTTGAAAACCCTCCAATGTGGCTAAATTACAACAATTCTGCAAAGATGAGCGGTAATAGTTTAACAGTAAAGAATATGATATCAGAAAAGTATACTTAATGTATGTAAATTTTGCTGCAACACTGGGAATCTTAATTAATAAAGTATTTTAAAATGCAATTAAATGATTCTTGCTGGAAATTAATAAATTTTTTAAATGAATAGTTTTTTTTATTAATAGTTTTTTTCTCAAATGAATTGCTTTTATTAAAGGAAAACAAATTCCAAAACTACAGTATATACTTCCACTTCTAAATGGTGGAAGAAAAGCAAAATGAAGATTTTGGACTGGCCTAATCCCTCCAAATGTGGCTCAAATGTGGCTGAATTACAACACTTCTGCAAAGATGAGCAGTAATATTATAAACGTATAAAGAATAAGATATGAGAAAATGATAACGTATGCATATTTTGGTACTATACTGGGAAAATAATAATGTATTTTAAAACGTAATTAAATAATTCTTGCCTGAAATGTAAATGATGCCTGACAATATTTTCTTTCCCGTTTTCATTAAAATAGTTTTCTGAACAAAAAAACTCTGTCTTTTCTGATAATTTATTGAGCAAAGACAACACTAAAATGTCATTCAGAATAAGTATAGTTTAATCCGAATTATATTTGAGTGTTTTCCCCCTGTAAATTATAAGACTTTTTTTTTTTTTTAATCAAAATACAGGACTGATTAAAAAAAGTTGAGCAAAAAATAAAGCGGTTTTACACTCATATTGTTTCAGTGTCTGAAAGCCTCTTTTTGTGTGTGAGCCATGAATATTCTCCAGCAGTTACACTTACATGACACTAAATGTGTTTTATTTGGTTTGGTGAGAGCTGGCGAAACATTAGACTATTTTCCTGTGTTTTGTGTCTGATTTATAAGGTAAAGAGGCACACACACACACACACACACACACACACACACACACACACACGCACACAAACACACACACTTACACACACCTCTGAGCTTCGCATATACTGGAGAAAATAAAACACTTCTGCTTGTAATTTAACAACACGTCGCAATGATTCAATAAGCACTGCAGTCCATTACAGTGGAAAAACACTCTTCAACACATTTATCAACGCCTTCCTTCGCCAGTCCGGGGAAGGCCTTGTGTTGTTTTTATAGAATTAGGAGTAGACTTATGAGCATTTTACAGGCTTCATTTGATAGATTTCCAGCTTAACTAAACACAAAATATTTTCCATTACATTTACAATGTGTTAAGAACACAAATGAAAGGAGGACATTTCCCAGATTATGCTTTTAAATGTGTAATAATTGTTTTAAAAGGTTTAAGGTGGTTTAAGTGCAAACCTTTCATCTCATAAAGCATATTTATTATGTCATTATTTATCATTATGTACAAAAATCAAGACATAATATGGACTTTGGAAAGTCAAACTAGCACATATAATTATAAACATATTATAAACATGTATAAATATAATTCTAAACATGTTATAGATGTATAATTATAAATTAATACTATATATTAATAAATAAATAATAAAGAAACAAAAGCAATATTTTCAGAAATAACTGTTAATATTAAAATGATTATACACATATAATTATAAACAAACATGTATAAATATAATTCTAAACATGTTATAGATATATATTTATAAACTAATATTATATATTAATAAATAAATAATAAAGAAACTAAAGAAACATAAGCAATATTTTCAGAAATAACTGTTAACATTAAAATGATTATACACATATAATTATAAACAAACATGTATAAATATAATTCTAAACATGTTATAGATATACATTTATAAACTAATATTATATATTAATAAATAAATAATAAAGAAACTATAAAGAAACAAAAGCAATATTTTCAGAAATAACTGTTAATATTAAAATGATTATACACATATAAATATAAACACACAATAAATGTATAATTATAAACTATAATATCATAAAATAAATCACCAGTGATCCAACCCTTATAGATCGCTGAAGAACATTCACTTTCACTCAGACAACAATTCTGCCACCAAATAAACTACAACTCCCTTCAGGCATCACATGCACACACCTGTTCCAGTTCTCCATTGATTACACGCACTCACAGCTGGGAGCTACTCTAAGTAGTCTGATTACATGGACCATACATATACAGCACACACACACACAGACTTTGCTGAGTCTTGTTGGTGCAAACCCTGTAACATTACGAATTGTTTTCTGGTTCGTCTCTCCGTGTTTTGGTCCTTGCCTTGTTTTATTGTTTATCCTGCCTGCCGCCTGAATCGACCATCCTGTTTGCTTCTGTATTTAACCACTGCCTGTCAGACTACTCTACATAAAGCCTGCATTTGGATCCTCTCTCCATAGTCACTCAACTCCTTTGAGGTTACAATAATATTCAATAATATTTATATACAGGGCTTGGCATTAACTTTTTTTGATCATCAGCCACAGTGGCTAGTAGTTTTCCAATATTATACATTTTCACTAGCCATAATTTTGTTGTTGGGAAAATATATTTTCTATGCATAAATGTGACTTTGGCATGGTAAAATAACTTGATTTAAATGATGGGTTACGTCCACATGCCTCCGTAACTTTTTATTTTTATTTCACATGACCTTTACGGATCGACACTAAGGATACAGTAAGCGGCAACAGCTGCTGAATACAAAAAATCTGGACATTTCTTCAAAGTAGCGGGACTGTTTTTTCCCCAATCTATTTCAAAGAGAAACAATCGCACCAATTGCGTTTCCAGGCACGATTGTTTTGGGCAAGAAAACGGGAGCTTTGAAGCACTCGTGCTCTTCTCATCAGCTCTGCCTCGCTCACAGCGTCAGTGAACAAGGATCGCCATTCTCACCGTGCACCTGATCATCCTCTCATTCGTATTCACCTGCTTTCTTTTGCACGAACAGTTATCAGTCGTGCTGCTTCTCGATTCTAAGAGCACATTTGCACGCATATTGACTAACAGTCATAAAGTAACATTCTAATCTTCGGGGATGAGGCAGCTCTGGCAACTTAAACATTATTTTCAACCAGCCAAAGTGGCTAGTGTGGGTGTCTGTCTAGCCCACCACAGCTGAAATCTACCGGCATTTGGCGGGCTGGCGGATGTTAATGTCAAACTCTATTTATATATAACAAAATAAAACGAAATATTTTCTGAGAAAATTGTTAATAAATATTACAAAAAAGTAAACAATTTTTGGAAAGCGTCAAAATAGCACATATAATTATAAACAAGCATGCACAAATATAATTCTAAACATACTATAAACGTATAATTATAAACTATAATATTATATAATAAATAATATAAAATACTATAATATTTGTTGTGAATAAAACTGATAAAAAATGCAAAATTTTCAGAGAAATGTTAATAAATATTACAAAAAGCAAAAAAGAATTAAAATGCTAATTAATGCTTTCAGAAAAAAAAGTTGATGTATTTTTTAATCAAGTAAAAGATGTTTTAAGTCTAATTATTATTCAGTCATTCATTAATTTTCCTTCAGCTTCTTTTATTTTATCAGGGGTCACCACAGCAGAATGAACCGCCAACTATTCCGGTAAATGTTTTACACAGCGGACGTCCTTTCAGCCACAGCCCATCAAGTATCAATTATATTAGATTTATCACTTGTCCCATTCTATGTAAAGCGTTTACACTCATTATTATAGTCGATGATGGTTCAGTATTTAAAGAGCTGATCCTATGGCCTGTAGTTTGATATTAATTAGCCTTAAGTGGATAGTTCACACGCAAATTTATATTTATTCGATTTATGAATCCTTAAGTTTGAAAAAAATAAGGATACAAACCTTTGAGTTTCTTATAGTGAAGGAAGATACTATGAATAAAGCTGAACATGTGTAACCATTGACTACTAGGAAAAACAAATACAATGGAATATTTTCAGGTAAATTGTTAATAAATATTACAAAAAAAAGTAAAATAAAATGTAAAAGATGTTTTAAGTTTAATTAATATTCAGTCATTAAATAATTTTTCTCCTTCAGCTTAGTCCCTTTATTTATCAGGGGTCGCCACAGCAGCATAAACCGCCAGCTATTCCTCCAAATGTTTTACACAGTGGATGCCCTTCCAGCTGCAACCCAGCACTGGGAAACACCCACACATTCACTATGGCCAATTTAGTTAATCAATTCCCCTATAGCGCATGTGTTTGGACTGTGGAGGAAACCAGAGCACCCAGAGGAAACTCAGCCTGATCTCACGAGGAAACGTAAGTATTTTGCATTTGTCAATTGAGTGGCTAATTCGTACGAGTTCAGTTGTACGACAATGTACGATTTTAAAAAGGAGGCGTGGCACCTAACCCCACCCCTAACCCCAACCGTCATTGGGCGATGAGCAAATCGTACTAAATTATACAAATTAGATTGTACAAATTTAAACGAATTAGCCACTAAATCAAAAAGTTACGAATTGCCGTGAGATTGCGTTGGGAAAACCACGTCAACACAGGGAAAACATGCAAAGCCGGGACTCGAACCAGCGACCATCTTGCTGTGAGGCCACAGTGCTAACCACCGATCCACCGTGTTGACTACCTTTATTCACTTGAGTTCATTAAACTTAAACAATTTGCCAGAATTGGTTTCCTCAAACAATATGAGTAGCTATACCAGGGGAGTCCAAACTACGGCCCGCGGGCCGTCTTTTTAAAAATATCAATAGAATCTGGCCCGCTATACAAAAATGCACGTAATTCAATAAATAACCACAGTGTCGCTATCACATGCCTTCAAGTAGGCAGCAGTTCCTGTTATGACGTAAAATGAACCAAACAAACTGAAGGAAACAGTTGATAATCACGTTTTGGCGAGCCATGGCCACCTTTTGGCGAGCCATATATATATATATAAATATATATAGATATATCTATATATATCTATATCTATCTATATCTATCTATATCTATCTATCTATCTATCTATCTATCTATATATATATATATACACATACATACATACACACATGTAAATATATATATATATATATATATATATATATATATATATATATATATATATATATATATATATATATATATATATATATATATATATATATATATACACACATATAAATATATATGCATGCGTGTCTGTGTGATATATGTAAAATTTGGCCCGGGACAATGTTTATTTTTTTGCATCTGGCCCTCAGACCAAAAAGTTTGGACACCCCTGAGCTATACAGTTGTTTGGACTTAATTAGTTTAAGAACGAATGAAACAAGATAAAAACTCAAAGTGAGAATTGCATGTTTTGCAGTGCATCATCACGCATCAACATCCTCCTCATCAAATTACTGAAAGAGTTTGTTTCTCTGCAAACGTCTCCTGCAAGTATTTCCAGCTTGTTTCACGCTCCTGAAAGCCGATCCGGCACACGGGAGCTGTCGCCACATTTCAGAAAACTCTGCGATTATGGAGCGATTTTCTAACATGCTCGCAGTTTCCAGGCAACTTGGCTTTACTTTTCCACAAACCAACGGCATTCGCCAGCCAGCTGGGAGCGGGTGAGGAAAAGAGAGCAAGAGGCATCTAAAGTTAAATTTAAAGATGTGTTTCTTTTGGACGCCCGTCCGAGCAGCCATAAACCAAAGGGAGACGTTTTCATACTCCACATTTTTCATGGTTTTTCTCTCGGCGTTTCCTCCCTTCCTCTCGCTCCACCTTGGCTCTGGTTTCGTACTGGCTGGAGACCACAGGCGACGGGCATCATCGCCTCGTGAAAAACCCCATGGCGAAGAAAAAAAAAAAAAAACCTCCACCCACCCTCTCAGGACAGGGCCCGGTTGTCCTTGGCAGGCTCTTAGATTTTGGGGGGCTGATCCTTCGAGAGTTTCCCCACTTGGGCTCGCACTACTGAAGAACGCTTTCAACACCCGCGTGATGTTAAAGTAATGTCTTGTGCACACACTTAAGCCCAATCACAGACTGTTATTGCTGCTAATGTAAAAACTCCCGAGACCCTACCATTCTCCAATAAATGGGCCGTTCTCAGTTCTCTGCCAACTCTGTGGCACGCTCCGCTTGTAGTTTCTTATTAATTAACGTTAAAGGGAGAGTTCATGCACGAATGCACATTTATTCACTATACTAATCCTCAAGTTAAAAAAAGTTAATGATAACAAACAGTAAACGTCTTTAAATAGACCGAATGGGACTCTTTCTAAGGGATGGTTCATCTAAAAATGCTGTTTCTGTCATCCAAGGGTGTAGAATTGGCATGGACGGATATCCACCGATTACTGAAACATCTCTAATTTCAAGAGTTCCCACTTAGATATGCTTGGCGTATAAAGCAGGTTTGGCATGCTGTCCCTGGAGAGAACCCTGATCTCGGAGATATTTGAGCCCAGGGCTCCCGCCCGGTCGATAAGCATATCAGGAGATCCGAGATCAGGTAGGTCTCGAGAGCTCCCCCTTTAGAAAAGGGAGGAAAAGGAGGAGATGGGGTGGAAGGGGGGGATTCTTCCAAACAAAGATAGAGCAGTAGGGAGAAAATGATCCATTTATAGTAAACTAGGATCACTCTGATTGGATTATTACTGATTACAGATGAGTGGCCAGACGTGCTCAATCATATCACATGCTCCTCTCGAAATTGGTTTATGAAACTTCACTTAATCAAGGTCAAAATAAAATAATGCTCTGTCAACCTTTAGTAACCTACACATGCACAAAGTCAAGTTCACTACGGGTTCACCGTGATACTATTAACCAAGGCTGAGCAATTAATCAGAATTCAGTTATGAATGTTACCCTCTCCTATTCTGCCTTAAAGTCAGCAAATTTACACCTTTAATTTCATACATGAAATCAGCTTTTTTAAGATGGACATCTCTCCTGTTATCCTCACTAGGATAAATGCTGTAAAAATGAACATTCTTCCAAAGTTTCTTCACCTTTTTCCAAACTATTCCTTTGTTTCTGCCTAAATCTTTCTTCAAGAATATAGATCAGTTAATTTCTTCGTTTATATGGGCAGGTCAATCTCCTAGAGTTTCCAAAATCTCCCTTCAAAAAAGTCGAATAAGCTCTCGAATAAGCCTCATTTCATGTATGATTACTGGCGGCAAATATTCAGAAATTGGTGTTTTGGGTACAGGCCTCTTTTTTACCATGGTGCAACTTAAAGCAAAGTCGAGTTTTTCAACATCTCTCCCTGCTAGGGTGTTCTCTTCTCTAACAGTGTGCCCTTCGCATTTTACAGGTGCTTCTCTCAAAATAGACTTCTCTCAAGTGATACGATTCTGTAATTGTTAGTTTGTTAAGTGAGGAAGACTCCACACACGGTCCTGTTATTGATTATTTTTCCAGCTGCTATCAGGAGGCTTTCTTAAAAGTGAATGTTCTTAAGACTGAAGAGATGACTATGGATTGTAATCATAAGAGGAGACTGATTATAGGGAAGCAAACAAGTATTAATGGAGTGGGTGTTGAGAGAGTTGATCAGTATAGGTATTTGGGAACTGTTTTAGACAATAAACTGTCCTTTTCTGTTAATACTTGTGTAATAAGGGGCAACAAAGACTATACTGCTTACAGAAATTAAGATCTTTTAATCTAGATAAATCCCTCATGTGCATGTTTTACAGTTCATACATTCAGTCACTGTTATCCTTTTCCTTGCTTTAAGTGTGAAAAATAAGAGTTGTTTGGAGAAAATTGTGAGCCTAGGAGGAAAAATAACAGGGAGAAAACAGATGACCATGGTTCAGTTATACCATAGACAAGTTTTGAGTAAAGCTCAGAGTATTCTGTCAGATGATTCCCATCCTATGCACCACGAGATTTATCTTCTCCCTTCTGGTATTCGATACAGAACTCCTATTAGTAAAACAAATCATTTTACATCTTCATTCATCCACTCAGCTGTAAACTTTTTAAATTTAGGGTAGAATTTGTATTGTGTAATGTGCTTTTGTGTATTATGTGTGACATGCTTGAATGCTGCAACCAAATTGCCTTCGGGAAATGAATAAAGACTGACATACTGACTATTCTTTCAATTCCGGCGTCACTTTAAATTTACCTCTGCATCAGCTGTGGCCCCTATAAATAATCATCATCTTCCTCCTCCTTTCTCAGATTCTGTATCATCTTTCTATGAAAAGAAGCGATGTTTTGAAGATCTCTTTATTAACAATGTGTTTGCAAATGTTTCTGAATTATCATCATTATTTAATCTGCTCCCCTTCCACTTATCCTCTCTGTTCTCTGAGTTTCCCTCCCTGCCTACAATGTCTCCATGGGAAGAGGTATTTAAACTGAATGTTCATGGATCATTTCTAAGATATACGCAATTATCTTGTTAAAGGAGAATTCTCATATCATTAAAGCTATCAGGGCCTGGGAAGAGGAACTTGGCTTAGAGTTTGAGGATGACTACTGGAGTGCAGTATTAGACAATGTGTGCACCTCCACTTCGCTAGACAAAACGATTCACAAACCTCACCTCTCAAAGGCCAAACTTTCTGAAATATATCCCAATGTTTCAGACGTGTGATAAACCCAGGTAAAAAAAGTGCACTAAAATACACAACATTTAAGTATACACAGTACACTTTTCAGTAATGTACTAAAAGTGCTCTATTTTCAACACACTAAATTTGTACTTGATGTACTAAAAATAGTATTAAGTATATGTTAAGATAAACTTAACACCATCTAAGTGCACTCAACTGTGCTATTTTGAGACGCCATGAAATTGAACTAAAATGTGCCTTAACCATACTATATCTGTATTTAAATATATTTTTAAATGTTTAAAATAAGGGTGTAAGTGTATTTCTAGTTAATACTAAATATATTTTTAAGTTATAACTAGAAATACACTTGAACCCTAATTTTAAACATTTCTAAATATATTTAACAATAGTTTCAAGTATAATAGTAATATATAAAAAAAAAAAAAAAATGTAAAACAAATTTGCTAATTCACTTCGTGCACCAAGAATACTTTTAATACTGTACTAAAAGGACTATTTTCAACACTAGTTTTGTACTTGATGTACTAAAAATAGTATTAAGTATTTGTTAAGATAAACTTAACACCATCTAAGTGCACTCAACTGTGCTATTTTGAGACACCATGAAGTTGAACTAAAATGTGCTTTAAACATAATACATCTGTATTTAATAATATATTGAGTTATAACTAGAAATACACTTGAACCCTAATTTTAAACATTTCTAAATATATTTAACAATAGTTTAAAGTATAATAGTAATATATTTAAAAAATATATAAAATGTGAAAAAGTGTGCTAAAATTCACTTTAAGTACATTAAGTATACTTTTCAGTACTGCTTTATTTTCAACACACTAATTTTGTACTTAATGTACTAAAAATAGTATTAAGTATCTGTTAAGATGAACTTAATGTACTAAAATGTACACTTCCACCATGTAACCGGTTTATTTATGCTTGCATTTTTCCCAAGTTTCAAAACTATTGGATTACTTTCTTTAAAATTGTTTCTGATATTTTGGGGGTCAAGTTAGCCGTTTGCCCTTTAATCACGATCCTTGGTGTTCTCTCTCAGTGTCTACCTTTAAACAGAAGACATGCTGACATTGTGGCTTTTGCATCTCTTCTCGTTAGGCGCAGAATACTGTTGTTTTGGACCTCTATTTCATTGTGGCTCAAAGATTTGGTCTTCTTCTTAAAAGTTGAGAAAATTAAATACAATATCGGAGGTAGGGGAGAACAGTTTTTAGAAATATGGCAACAACTTATTGCATTCTTTATTCACTTAAAAACCTTAGATGTGGATTGAGTGAAGGTATATATGCATGTACAGTTGAAGTCAGAATTATTAGCTCCTCTTTGAATTATATTTTCTTTTTTAAATATTTCTCAAACGATGTTTAACAGATTTAGGAAATTTTCACAGTATGTCTGATAATATTTTTTCTTCTGGAGAAAGTCTTATTTGTTTTATTTCGGCTAGAATAAAAGCAGTTTTTAATTTTTTAAAAACCATTTTAAGGTCAATATTATTAGCCCCTTTAAGCTATATATTTTTAGTAGTCTACAGAACAAACCATTGTTATACAATAACTTGCCTAATTACCCTAACCTGCCTAGTTAATCTAATTAACTTAACTTATTTTAATTAATAAAGTTATATAAAGTTTAAAACTATTTGTGTTAGTTTGATGGACTTAAGTTGAGATGACTAGAAACATTTGATTCCAATCAGCAAGAATTGTTAACATTTTTTGTGTGAAATATGCTCACGTATATATATATATATATATATATATATATATATATATATATATATATATATATATATATATATATATATATATATATATATATATATATATATATATATATATATTCTGAATATTATATTTTCATTTTCTTATAGCAACACAGAGCGATACAGAAAGCAACAATGATTATAAAGACAAAACAGAAGCAACGGGGGGAAAAAAGACATATGACAGAAAAAAAAAAAAAAGAGTTTAAACCATTATTACACCAGTTCCTCCAATATTATACATGGGTCAACAATGTTACACATTTATATCTAGGCCAGTGGGCCTGGCAATATGGTGACCTTGCAGATGATAACAGGTTTATACCTTTAAACTGTTATTGCTCACGTATATTTTCATTATGAATAAAGCATGATTCATCAAATTTTTGTACTTAAACTTTTACAAATGCAAAAACACCTTTTTTCCACATGTATGCAATAATCATATCCGCGGGAGCCTTATAAACATGCACGTAATGCAACCCAAAATATAATTACATAAGGGTGGGGGAAATTAAATAGATATTAAAAATTGATAAGTTTATTAGATATTACACACAGAAATGTATCAACTCTACTCATTACTAATTATTATTGTTTTACATTGGGGAAATAAGTATTGAATGCGTCACCATTTTTCACAGAAAACATATTTCTAAAGGGGCTGTCGACTTGAAATTCACTGGATGTTGGTAAAAAGATGCATATATGCAAAGAAAACAAATCTAATTAGTTTACAAATGACATTCTGTGTAATAAACTGAAATGACGCAGGGAAAAAGTATTGAACACATGAAGAAAGGGAGGTGTAGTTCGGCAGTGAAAGCCCAGACAGCAGCTGGAATCTCTCAGTAGTTCTTCAGCAACCCTCTGCCCTTCCTCAGTGTAAATGAACATCAGCTGCTTCAGTCCAACATCTACATTAGCAGGAGGATGAAGATGAAACCAGAGTGGACATTTCAGCAAGACAATGATCCAAAACACAGCCGAGGAGACTCTCAGATGCTTTCAGAGAAAGAAAATCAAGCTGTAGAATGGCCCAGCCAATCACCTGACTCCAATCCAATAGAGAATAAAGCTTAGATTTGATAGACGAGACCCACAGAAGCATCAAGATTTTGACACTCTGTTGAAGTATGTGAGAAAAGGCTTTATATAAAGTATTAATACACTTCAGTAGCTCAGTTCTTTTTTCTTCTGTTATTACACAGAACTAATCTTTCAGATTAAAAAAAAAAAAGTTTGTATTATTTGGGTTTTTAACCAAAATTTGCTTCAATTCCATGTCAGCAGCTCCTTTAGAAATATTATTTAAAAAAAACATGACAATGGACAAAGGAGATATTTCGAAGAATGTTGGAAACCTGTAACCATTGACTTCCAAAGCAGGAAAAACAAATACTATAGAAGTCAATAATTACCGATTTTCAACATCTTTCAAAATACAGTATCTCCTTTTGAGTTCAACAGAAGACGCTCAAAAGTAAAGGGTGAGTAAATGACGACAGAATTTTCATTTTTAAGTGAACCGTCCCTTTAAGCACTCATCTGTCGGAGATTTATCATGCATCCCGTTCTGTCTATTTAAAGAGGTTTAGGCCGGTTATTATTATAAGTTCAGCCGGCCTGCAATGAAATATAAAAAATGCAAAGACTGAAAAGCAAATTACTGTCATCAAAGGTGGAACAAAGAGGATATTTAGCTCCGCTTCTGTAATGGTGACGCCCGTGGCTTCTGAATTTATGAGGCCTTCCCAGTTAATGGTTTCAGCCCTGCAGTTCATGAATGGCAAAGCCTTGAACAAACGTATGAAAGTCAGTCGCGCAGCTCAAGGACGGTTCAGTATTTAAAGAGCAGATGATATGAGTTTCTGAAGCTGCCCTTTAAAATTTTAAAGTGTTTATTTTGCTACGTAAAAATTTTGCTGTAAAAAAAATAAATAAATAAAAAATCTGTTATTGAACAGTTTCCGTATTTTGTGTGTTTTTTTGTTTATTTCCGGTTGTGATTTGCATTATGGGATGTCAATCTCTGCTCTGACTTTTGATGATGAAAATTCAACTCTACAGTTTAACAAAGTGACTTTTATTGACATTTTAGTGGTTTTAAATAATATATGAGACATAATATATAAGGAAATACACTTACTGGCCACAATATTAGGTACACCTGTCCAACTGCTCGTTAATGCAAATTTATAATCAGCCAATCAGATGGCAGCAACTCAATGCATTTAGGCATGTAGACATGGTCAACCTGCTGGATTTTAAAGCGAGCACCAGAATGGGAAAGAAAGGGGGTTTAAGTGACTTAACAGACGTGCTGCTCTGAGTATTTCAGAAACTGCTGATCTACTGGGATTTTCACGCACAACCATCTCTAGTGTTTACAGAGAATGGCCTGAAAGAGGAAATATCCAGTGAGCGGCAGTTCTGTGGGCGCAAATGCCTTGTTGATGCCAGAGGTCAGAGGAGAATGGCCAGACTGGTTCCAGCTAATAGAAAGGCAACAGTAACTCAAATAAGCACTCGCTACAAACGAGGTCTGCAGAAGAGCATCTCTGAACACACAACACGTCCAACCTTGAGGCGGATGGGCTACAGCAACAGAAGACCACACCGGGTGCCGCTCCTGTCAGCTAAGAACAGGAAACTGAGGCTACAATTCACACAGGCTCACCAAAACTGGACAATAGAAGATTGGAGAAACGTTGCCTGGTCTGATGAGTCTCCATTTCTGCTGCCACATTCAGATGGTCGGCTCAGAATTTAGTTATAAAGTATTAACATATAGTAGCCTACTCATCCAAACCTGGAAATTTTGCTTGGACCCTATAAATATAGTCTATAATGTCATCATATCCATATATAAACCATTTTTGATAATTTTTTAAATATATATGTTGCATGTACAGATGACACTTGTATATCTTTAAAATCTAAACATTAACTTTACATATTTACATATTTAAATTAGAAATTTAAATCTCAAAACTCAGGGCTTCTGGTAGTACCTAGATTAACAAAGTCAAGTAAAGGAGGTCGAGCCTTCTCATTTATAGCTCCTAAACTCTGGAATAGCCTACCTGATAACATCCAAGGCTCAGACACACTCTCCCAATTCAAAACTAGATTAAAGACCTATGTTTTTAGCAAAGCATACACTCAATGCATCACATGGCAGTATGATCCATGAATGTGCTCCACACAGGTTTCTGCATCTTGTTTATATACACTATGAACAGCAGCTACGCTAATTACTCTCTTTATTCCCTATTTCCACCTGGGGATACTCATCCCGAGGCCCTCAGAGATTATGCAGCGCCACTGAAGTGATCCAAGACCTGTGAAGAGATGATCCCAAGGTTTCCATAATCCTGGACCAGGCCGTAGCAGCTGCTGTGGTGGTCATGGAGGAGTAGAGAGCCTGAGACTGACTCCTGTGAGACTCCACGGACCGCCGAGTGTTCGCTGATGTCCAGCGTTCTCCAGCCTCCAGCGCCTAGACTGCAGCTCTGCACAAGACGGTTTGCCATAGGAGAAATGGTCATGCCCAACCGAGCCTGGTTTCTCCAGAGTATTTTTTTTTCCTTCACTTTCGTTTAGTTTTTTTTTCCTTGCCGCTGTCACCACTGGCTTGCATAGTTCGGGACTTCGAGTTGCGCATCAATGGATTACTCTTCAGTGTTTGGACTCTCAGCAGTGAATATTTTACCACACTGAACTGAACTAATCTAAACTGAACTGAACTTAAACTCTGAACTTAAACTGAACTACACTTCTAAGTGAAGCTGCTTTAACACAATACATTGTAAAAACACTACAGAAATCTAGATGAATTGAAAAAAAATTTGATCTGCTTACTGCGTGTCATTTTCAGTATGTTTCAGAAATACGAGTGATTAAATGCATAAAGCGATTGAGATCCCGTCTTAAGTGAACCATGGAGTTTGCATTAACCGCACACAGAGACTTTAATTATATTCAACCTCTAAGCTTCAAGATTGGTAAAGTTGCTTGAGTCTATGTTCTGTTTCCCACGCCGTTTTAATCACATCCAAATTAATAACTAAATCTGAGGAAACAAACTAAACCAAACGCCACACTGCTTTACAAAAACAAATAATTTTATATATCAAAAACACGCATTATTTTACACGACTACGAGCACACATTTAACACATTTGTAATAATTATTTTACCAATGATGCAGCATGGACAAAAAATTGATGAGTTTGCGTTTGAGTTTACTGAAATGCCAACACAAAAGCACCAGTCTGCAGAAGCACTTCTCTAGCGCATTTCTGCTCCACAAGCGCCGAGCGCCACTTTTTCTGCACTAAACTGGTAGATTTTTAGCAGTTGATGACTCGATGCACTAAAGTAAACATTATAATCACACCGGTGTGATCATGGGCTCCAGGGAACAGCTAATGCTGATCACATTGGTGCTATCGTACATGTCAAAGTTTGTAATTTTCTTTTATTATTCAACAATTCTTCCGCATATTACTAGAAGGAAGCCCACGTATCACAGTTTGAGAACCACTGGTATGGATAATACTAAGAGATGGTCAAATAGACATACACAAAAGCTCATTGGTTTTGCTGTTTTTGTGCAGATCATCCTCCTTGTTTCTGTGCGTGTGCTGGTAAATTAGTATTGAGGATGTGAAAACGCAGATAGACCTTATTTAGGGAAGGGGTTAAAACACACAAGACAAAAATAAAATCTCATCTGATCTTCTGATATCTGAAGAAAACACATTTAATTGTGCAAATAAAGGATGAATTTCACAACAACAACAACAAAACATTTGATTATAATTCTTATAATCCTGTCAGACATGCTAAAAATGTATGCATAGTCATTTATGTAAATGTTTTTTTTTTTTATTTAGGAGTAGACTATGCTATAAATCATAGTCAGTAAACCTTTAAAGAGGTTTGTGGGAATGAAAATTATCATCTGGATTTGTTTATATGGGAAAACACGTCTTTTTCACCAAAGGTGGTGCATACTGACTCCAAAAGCAGATACTGATAAGATTAGGCCCCGGTGTGTGGACTTCGGGGGGTTTACAATGTGGTCACATGTTGATTGGTCCGTTTAAATGTCTCAGTATTTGGGCTTTAGTCACATGGTCAAGAAAGATGCAAAAATAGTTGGTAAACTTTGATCTGCTTCTTTTCCTGGTCTGTCTTTTCCTGGTCTGCTCCGCCCCTGCTCTGGAGGCTATCTTCTCTGGCTCTACTGCTCTCAGGCTGTCTTTGAGGCCTACTTACTCTCTTTGTTTCTCTCTCTTTCCCCCTGTCTCTCAGGTAAGGTCATTTAATTTAAGCTGGGTATAATTATTATCATATGTTTTTCATTTTTTATCATTTTATACAATTATTTTGTAATTAATTCAGTTGTAACCATAGAGAATTGTCATTAAATCATCTAATTTTTAAGTATTTGTAAATTACTTTTGATTTAACATCAACAATTAATTGCTCCATATTGCATTACAACACAAATCACATAATATCAACGCTCTCCCACATTTATAGCTATTAATACTGCCCTTATTTCATTTTTGGTATGAGATTGCAGAAGGATGGTTTGACTAGAAATTTAGTTTTTTACCTTCAATACTGATAACTTTAGTTGCTCGGCAGAACTACAGTTCGAACCGCTGTGGTTTAAAACCTATTCTTACAGGTTAAATAAATTAATTAAATGAAAAATAAATCAGTAAAAACAGTCCACAATGAGTTTTGATTAATGTGTGATAAATTATGCGAATCTTTAGCTAATTCTAAAGAATCCATGTTTATTAATGTGCATTGCCTCTGTAAATAAATAAACTTGTAAATGTATCAGATATTCAGTGCTATTTCTGATTTATTGATCAAAAATATATCACATGATGTGACATTCTGCATTATACTGATAGTTATTATAAGTATATTAATGGGAGTTCAGTTCATTATCAAAGAGCTGCGCTGGATTATTCCTAAACGCTAAAATTATTTCAGGAAATCAGTGGAATTTTGATGCATTGCTTGTGATACTTCACACATTCAAGTACGTAAACAAATCCTGAACAGAGACTGGCAGTACCTATAGACGTTATATTAGATGGTGGCCGTGTTGACATGTCGAAGCAACGAAACTAAAGCAGACCATGCTTTCTATTATAATTAGGGATGCTCCGATCAGGATTTTTGCCGCCGATACCAAGTACTGATTCCTTGTCATGTCTTGAATGGTTATAAAAATTGTTATAGTCATTAAAATAAATTATAAAAATTTTAAAATAATTAGTTTAAAAATCTTCAATAATATTAATGACATGACGTAGTTCCGGAAACTTCCTATTTCTCTGTTTATCCATCTGATTTTACTGTCGCTTTCTTTGACCGCCCCCTGTTGTTTGAAAATTATCACAACGGCGAATGTGTCAAGTATAAAAGCATCCTCCATTTTGTGAGGTGCGCTCGCAGTCCACGACACGGCACCAGGCAAAAGTAGAAATCAGCCTTAAACTGATCAACAGTTTTATTTACATTACCTCATACTTCAGTTTCTCATCAAATCTTGACCAATCAAATGCTCTCTAGTGTCTGACATGCCCCGCCCACTTCTCATTTGATTTGCTTGGGCTCAACCACTCTCACTGGCAGAGCTGTGATAAAACAACACTATTGGCTGTTTATTTTAAAGGGGAGGAGCTACACTCAGTTCCACCCTCTCCATGTTCTGATTGAGATTACGTCAAACACTGAATGCACATTTCAAAGCACTTTACAGGACCTTTAAACATCTGCACACATATTATGGTATTTTTATGCTTTAGAAAAGTCAAAAAACTTCCTTAAACTCCGGTCAGAAATAAAAGGAGCTTATTAAAAAGCTAAACTAAAAACAAAGCCATCAGTGTCTATTCAGTTGGAGGGAGCTGAAAAGAAAACACGCAGCCTATCTGAGATATGACTTGTTTAGAAAAGACGGCGCTTAAAATCAGCGTAATGAAGCTGCAGTGTTGAAGGACCACCCGGAGCTTCCCACTGTCTTTAATAGGGCCATTTGTCAAGAGCGAAATGATAATGAACTCATTATCTGACCTGAGCAGAGAGATGTGTGTGTGTTTGATCGCTCAGCTTGTTTAAGACAAACACGACACTAACCCAGTTTGTCTTGTTTGTGCTCCAAAGCAAACACTGCAGATTAGAGGAGAGAAATGAGATAAAGGCGGTAAGGGGAGCACAGAAAGAAAGAAAAATGACCACTGAAAAAGATCATACTCAATTACCATTACTTGCTGAATAAATATAGTGCTAGTAGAAGTATCTGTTCTGAACTATAGGACTGCACTGTGAAAAATACCTGCAAATTAACAGTTTTATTTTATTTTTCCCCATTTATTTAGGCTTTTGAATGGCATTATCAGTCATTTAGATTGACTGGGATGACTTTGTAGGGGCAAGAAATATAAATATATTTTACGTTATTTATTTTACACTACCTGACACAAGTCTTGTCGCCTATCCAAGTTTTAGGAACAACAAATAACTTGACTTCTAGTTGATCATTTGGTATCAGAAGTGGCTCATATGAAAGGCCAAGGCCTCTAGATTACGCTTATTTGACCACAATACAATATGATCATGCCTTGATTTTTAATGATTTCATTAGGACAGTAAGGTCTGACTCTGCTTAGACAAAAGTCTTGCCACTGAACCTTCAATAATGTCCAGTATAGAATATGTGCTCATGCTGCAGTGGAAACAGAATGAATATTGTGTCTGACTCCATCATGAGCTTGGAGGACTGCATCCATACATCTCTGACATGACTCAAATCACTGATTAATAAAGTCACTGATTAATAAAGTCAGTCCGTTCTTGCAGGACTCCCAGAGTTCATCAAGATTCTCTGGGTTCATCCTCAATGCCTCCATCTTACACAACCATGCTTAATAATGTTCATGTCTGGTGACTGGACTGGCCAATCCTAGAGCACCTTGACGTTTAGGATCTTTGATGTGGAGGCTGAAGTATGAGAAGGAGTGCTATCCTGCTGGAGAATTTGCCCTCTCCTGTGGTTTGTAATGTAATGGGCAGCACAAATTTCTTGATACCTCAGGCTGTTGATGTTGATCATCCACTCTGCAGATCTCTCGCACACCCTCATACTGAATGGAACCCCAAATCATGATCTTTCCTTTATCAAACTTGACTGATTTCTGTTAGACTCTTGGTCCATGTGGGTTCCAGCAGGTCTTCTGCAGTATTTGTGATGATTGGGATGCAGATCAACAGATGATTCAGCTGAAAAATCCACCTTCTGACACTTTTACAAATGATAAACTAGAAGTTATTATTTGTTGGTCTTACAACAGAGATCGACGGCAGGACTTTTGTCAGGCAGTGTATGCATATAATAAACTATAGTCATAAATAAACACAATGGAGCAAATATTGGTATATAAATATTGGTAAATAAAGTGAAATAAGCAGTACTTTAGAGTTTTCTGAGGAGAGTCTAACAGTATTCAGCTACAGAAAGTGAACAATAAAATGTAAAACACTGCATAATCTTCATCATATAAAGAATTCAATCAAATTAATCTTTATCAAACTTCTTTATGCTTGATTAAATTGCTTTAGACTCTCTTAAAATGCAGTCATAGGCAGTGTCGGGGTAACACATTACAAGTTACGTTATTATATTGCGTTTATAAGTCACTGCATTACTTTTAAAAACAAAAAAGTAATAATATGAGTTACTTTTTCAAAAAATGAATTGAGTTAGTTTTTGGTTTAATAGTTAAAAAAATAAATTGCTGAATTAAAATTAATGTAGTCAAGAGCCTTACATGTCTGCTATAGGAGTTCTTATTTTGAGCACACTGGAGAAAAGGGAGATTATAGTCTCAATGGACAGAGATTTTACTTCACTAATAAGACAAAAAGAAGCAAACACATTGCTTTAAACTTTCATTAATCTGAATATTCAGCATGTGGATCTCTAAGCTTAGTAAATTCTCAGAAGA
This sequence comes from Danio aesculapii, assembly GCF_903798145.1. Taxonomy (NCBI): domain Eukaryota; kingdom Metazoa; phylum Chordata; class Actinopteri; order Cypriniformes; family Danionidae; genus Danio; species Danio aesculapii. Next base: position 52,866,624 of record NC_079454.1, on the reverse strand, counting down.
TAACATTATAACACATTATTATTTTTGTTTTTTTTTAAGGTAAATGAAGGTAATCCAGTGTGTTGTTTATTGCACAGCTCCTCTATTTACAAAAAGAAGGATGAAAAAACATGCAAGTTCTGAAAGAGATCAAGCCTCAGTGAAGATAAAAGAAATGTAAGAGATATAACTCAAGTTACGTAACACTACTTTCCATGCAACTAGTTACTTTTTGAGGGGAGTAACTCAATAGCGTAATGTATTTATATAACACATTTATTATGTATGGTCACACATCCAAAGCGCTTCACAATCATGAGGGGGGTCTCTCCACTCCACTACCAGTGTGCAGCTTGGATGATGCGACGGCAGCCACAGGACAACAGCTCCAGTGCGCTCACCACACACAAGCTATAGGTGGAGTGGAGAGACAGTGATAGAGCCAATTCTGTGGATGGGGATGATTGGGAGGCCATGATGGGCAAGGGTCGATGGAGAGAATTTAGCCAGGACACCGGTGGACTCTTTATGAGAAGTGACCACAGAGTCAGGACCTTGGTTTAACATCTCATCCGAAAGACAGCACTCACTGAGAGTATAGCGTTCTCTTCACTATATTGGGGTGTTAGGACTCACACAGACCACAGGTTGAGCGCCCCCTGCTAGTCTCACCAACACTACTCCCAACAGTAACCTAGTTTTCCCATGTGGTCTCCCATCCAGCTACCAGGCTCAGCCCTGCTTAGCTTCAGTGAGTAACCACTGCAGGGTGACATGGCTGTGGCGCTATAGGTGAACTCTGGTCACAGGCCTTAAAACACTCTATTATGGTCAAATTCAGCAGTGTCTCCACAAATCTCTTGTGTTTTGACCTGTGGATTCTGATCAACTATAATCCCAATACAACACTGCATATCCTGCAATGTGACTATTGTGGATGCACACATTGCGATATCCATGCTGAAACCGTAGATTGTGGAGTACGGTGGCCAGGAAGTGCAAAACAACATTACAAAGTGTGAAACACTTTTACGAAGCTCCAGACAAATTTAAATATTGGAAAACATTTTTACCTATAATAAGACACAATTACATTGGATAAACGATTTTACCAAGGCCCAAACTCATTTACATTTTAGAAAAAAAATTACCAAGACGCAAAACACTTTTACCAGTCCCAAATGTTGTAAACAAATTTACAATGATGCTCCAGAGACAGACGAGTCTTCGCTGAGGCCAGCTTCCAGCCTCCGCCACTGAGACTGCAGCTCTGCACAAGACGTTTGGCCAGCGGAGAAATTAAAATGGTCGTGCCCAACTGAGTCTGGTTTCTCTCAAGGTTTTTTTTCTTCACTTCCGCCTTTAGTGAAGTTTTTTTCCCTCTCCGCTGTCGCCACTGGCTTGCATGGTTGGGGATCTGTAGAGCTGCGCATCGTTGGATTTGCTCTTCAGTGTTTGGACTCTCAGTAGTGATTAGTAAACCACACTGAACTGAGCTCAACTGAACTGAACTTAAACACTACAAACTGAACTACACTGTTCCTATTTACTACGACCTTTTATGTGAAGCTGCTTTGACACAATCTACATTGTAAAAGCGCTATACAAATAAAGGGGAATTGAAATTTAATTGAATTGAATGACAGATTCTTTACAGAAAGGAAATGTACCACGCACCAGAATTGAATGTACCACACATTGGAAAATATCAGCTCGTACAGGTATGTGACTTTGTAGACACAGGTTAACACAAGTCCAAAGGCACAGGTTAACATGAGTCTACAACTATAATAAAACATGGTTTGACCAACTGATATAAAACATTGTTTTGTCATTTAGAGCTATTCTGAGAAAATATCAGCGTGAGAGCATGTAGAAGCATGGAAACACAAGCACATGGAAACAAGTTAACAAGTGCACAACCTCAACGCGTACTCCTGAATAGCTCAGTTATATAGGTCGCTTGATACTCGCGCTTAACCTTTTGACTTGGGTTCGAATCCCATTGATGACATGTCAATTAAAATTATTTCTGCTGTTCTGCCACACAAATATTAAAATTAATAATGTTTACAATGACACCAAGTGATGAGAATATTTATTCAGTATGTTTTGTTGCTGTGAAAAAGTGACGAATCTGCCAATCTGCAAACTGAATAGTTTCCATCTGGAAAGGGTCCCCAGTTAACACGGACACCAGTTAAACTGTAATACCAGTTCAAGTTTACTTTTAAGAGTCCTCAAGCAGACGTTTACACCGTGTAGACTTGACATCATGTCCAGGATTACAGCGTACGAGTGGCCCTCGTTAAAATATTGAACACATTGATTGAGTGATGCAGTATGTCTGGCGTTTTCGTCAGGTTCGCGTCCTTTAGAAACACCAAACACTGACCGCACGTACAGTGAAACCGCGTTAAGCCGCTCATGTGTTTGCCACAAAACAGGCAAAACAACCCTCGAATGTTTGATCGTCATAAACTTTATTTAAGCCATGTACACTAATTTACCGCGCTCACCACCAATGACAACACCACCTTTTCCCTGCGTCACTCCCGGTGTGTGGTACGTTCCCTTTCCGTAAGGAATCTGTAAATGTAAATTTGTTTTGAGACTGGTAAAAGTGTTTTACGTCTTGTTCATATTTTTCAAAATGTAAATTAGTCTCGAGCTTCGTAAAGTGTTTCAGAATTTATAATGTTGTTTTGCACGTCCCGGCCACCGTAATGGAGCCTTAGAAGTACCTCCATGTTAAAGGAAATTAGTGCAGTAAAAGTAAAGTCACTGATTCGATCCAAGACCAACGACGAGATGATCCCAAGGTTTCCATATCCTGGACCAGGCCGTATCCTGAGCAGCTACTGTGATGGTCATGGAAGAGTGGAGAACATGAGACTGTTTCCTGTGACGCTCCAGAGACAGACGAGTCTTCGCTGAGGCCAGCTTCCAGCCTCCGCCACTGAGACTGCAGCTCTGCACAAGACGTTTGGCCAGCGGAGAAATTAAAATGATCGTGCACAACTGAGCCTGGTTTCTCTCAAGGTTTTTTTCTTCACTTCCGCCATTAGTGAAGTTTTTTTCCCCTCTCCGCTGTCACCACTGGCTTGCATGGTTCAGGATCTGTAGAGCTGCGCATCGTTGGATTTGCTCTTCAGTGTTTGGACTCTCAGTAGTGATTATTAAACCACACTGAACTGAGCTAAACTGAGCTGAACTTAAACACTACAAACTGAACTACACTGTTCCTATTTACTATGACCCTTTATGTGAAGCTGCTTTGACACAATCTACATTGTATAAGCGCTATACAAATAAAGGGGAATTGAATTGAACACAATACTAAAAATGCACTCGAGTACACATTTTGTAAAAGACAATTTCTGAAGAAAAGCTAGCCTGTTACAGTAAGTAGAGCACTGTAAATGTGTGACTCACTGTAAATGCAGCTGCTGCTTTAGTGCTGTTCTGTTGTGTGAATAAACACGTCTGATTCACTGTTAATAACTCCACATTAAAGAGGAACCGCAAACATCATGTTATAAAAGTGTCAGTATCGCCCACAACAGAGCGTCAAGGGTCAGAGGTCACACAAACTGCAGAGTCTGCACCACTGAATCACAGATATCAATTCAGCTTACAAGAAATACAGTCTGTGTGTGTGTTTCCAGCAAAGCTCAGTTTCAGGAAGCAATGCGTCATAACGTGGCTATGCAAATAATACGCAATATGCACTTCAGGAATTTGTTCTAGTTAGCTGAACTAGAAGCATCAAAATAAGTGCACAACATACGTTACAACTAATAAATAAATCAAAATGTGAAAATTTGTGTTGTTTTAACCAAGATTTGAATATTACACAACAGTTTTAATAACTTATTTAATTTCTCTTTGCCATGATGACAGTATATTGTATTTTACTTGTTATTTTGAAAGACAATAGTATTCAAGCTTAAAGTGGCATTTGCATTTTCGAAATATTTGCAAAAGAATTAAAATTGTGTAGTGTGCACTAAGAGGTTTGCTTCGGTTCGGTCTATTCAATTATTCACAATTCACTTCTGATTTTGGCCTCAAATGACTGTGAAAAAAGCAATAATAGAAAATATTCAAATCAGATCCATCTCTTAAAGTGACAGTGCACTATATTCCTGCTTCTGTCTGCGTTTATCATAATCAAACATCAAAAATTAAAGAAAAAAAACATTGCAAAAGTGTGCGTTTACTTTTTTTTTAACCATTTAAATTACAAATATACACATACAGTATATATAAAGTTAAAATTAAAGCTAATTAATTAACTTGTATGTAAATATTTATAAGTCCAATGGTTGAAAATAAATTTGTAAATTGGCAATTTTGCATTATCTTCGAAATATATATAGCGTCTAAGACACATTTTACATACAGCGGGGGAAATAAGTATTGAACACGTCACTATTGTTCTCAGAAAACATATTCCTAAAGATGCGGTTGACTTGAAATGTTCACCGGATATTGGTAACAACAAAAGAAATCTTTATATGCAAAGAAAACAAAACTAAATTTACAAATGAAGTTATGCTTAATAAAATGGAGCATTGAACACATGAAGAAAGGAAGGAGTATTATGACAGTGAAAGCCCAGACAGTAGCTGAAATCTCTCAGTAGTTCTTCAGCAAGCCTCTGCCCTTCCTCGGTGTAAATGATTATCAGCTGCTTCAGTCCAACATCTACATTAGCAGGAGGATGAAGATGAAACCAGGGTGGACATTTCAGCAAGACAATGATCGAAAACACAGCCAAGGAGACTCTCAGATGCTTTCAGAGAAAGAAAAGCAAGCTGTAGAATGGCCCAGCCAATAACCTGACTCCAATGTAATAGAAAACACTAAATGAAGCTCAGATTTTAAAGATGAGACCCACAGAAGCATCAGGATTTTGACACTCTGTTGAAGTCTGTGAGAAACTCACACCTTAGCAATGCATGAGACTTCATTCTCCATATAAGAGGCGTCTTTTAGCTGCCATCATTAAAAAAGGCTTTTATATAAAGTGTTAAACACATTTCAGTAGTTCAGCACTTTCTCCTTCTGTCATTTAATCTTATAACACAGGACTCATCTTTCAGATTTGTTTTGTTTTATTTTTATGTTTGCATTGTTTGCATGGGTTTTCACCAAAATCTTCTTCAATTCCATGTCAACAGCTCCTTCAAAAATATTAACCTCAGGAAAAAAAACATGACGTGTTTAATACTCAGTTTCCCCCCGCTGTATGTGAAACCCAAATGTGAACTTATGTCAAACATGTAATTTGCAGATGTCTGTTTGTGTGGGTTTGACCTTCCACTTGAAATGTGCTGATGAAATTAGTTTAAACAGATTTTTTTCGAACACAATAAAGTCAAGACAATATTGCACGTTATATTAAAGCTGCAAAACTACACTATTTATTTATTTTTGATTTTTGCAGAATCCAGTGTTGCATGGGTCAATCATAATACCACCAATAAGGATGCAATAATGATTACTGTTCATCAGTGATGTAAAGTAACAAATTACAAACACTCAGACGACTGTAATTGAGTAGTTTTACTCAGAAACTGTAATTTATTTAGTAGTTTTATAAATGTGTGCTTTTACTTTCCCTTGAGTACATTTTTACTGCAGTATCTGTACTTTTACTCCACTATTTTCCTTCAACCTGCAGTCACTACTTTATTATTTCCTGTCTATGGGGATTAGAAATATCAGTCCTGCGAGTCCAATCAAATCACACATAGAAGGTAAATCACATCATAATGATCTACCTTAAGGCATGGGAGATTTATAAATGCAGCAAACTGTTTGGAAGCATTAAACGTGTCCAGGTAAATGTCTAAAATCTTTACACGCATTGACCCAGAGACTGTTTAGATGAAGATTACTGATGGGAAGATGACGGATGTTTACTGTATTATGACCAAAATGGCCTTAAACACCCAGCAGACATGACGTCAACATGACGTTGTGCCCAAACCTTGTGTGGACATTGCATTTTGTTTGGAAATGAAAATGACATTAGAATCCAACCTCAGGCTGACATCAATGTCCAACCTAAAATCAACCAAATATCAACGTTTAATGATGTTACAGCTTGACATTAAGTGGACCTAACCACTATGACGTGGATTTTGGTTGTCATACCTGACGAATAAATGTCAGTATATGACGTCAATATGATGTTGGTTTAAGATGCTGGCTCGATGTTGGATTTTGGTAACTTTTTAACACAACCTAAAAATCAACCAAATATCAACGTTTAATGATGTTACAGCTTGATATTGAGTGGATGTAACCACTATGACATCTATCAGATGTTAGATTTTGCTTGCCATACCTGACAAATAAATGTCAGTATGTTGGTTTAAGACTGGGGTGACAAACCCTGTTCCTGGAAATCTACCTTCCTGCAGATTTTAGTTGCAACCCATATTAAACACACCTGCCTGTAATTATCAACTGCTGTTCAGCTCCTAATTCATTGGTTCAGGTGTGTTTAAATAGGGTCAACGCTGAAATCTGCAGGAAGGTAGATCTCCAGGAACAGGGATGAGCACTGCTGGTTTAAGATGTTGGATTTTGGTCACTTTTTAACACAACCTAAAATCAACCAAATACCAACATCTAATGATGTTACAGCTTGACGCTATGTGGACGTTACCACTATGACGTCTATCAGATGTTGGATTTTGGTTGCCAAACCTGACGAATAAATGTCAGTATTTGACATTTGACATAACGTTGGATTTTGGTAACTTTTTAACACAACCTAAAATCAACCAAATATCAACGTCATTTGACATTGTTATTGAACATCAAAATAACGTCCTTATACACTGGCTTTTGGTCACCTGACATAACCTAAATCTAACCTAATATTGACGTCTTATGACGTTGTGTGCATGCTGGGCAATACCTAGATGCACTACACAATCTTACGTTTACACACATCCACAAATTACATGTAAATCCATCAGCTTTTTACAGCGTAATACTCACTACTCGAGTACTTTTAAAAGGTCTACTGTTTACTCATACTTGGAGTAATATTCACAACAGATACTTTGTCTAAATTTTAAGGCAAGTATTGATACTTTTACTTGAGTATGATTTTTCAGTACTCTTTCCACCACTGCTGTTCATAGACAGAAATAATAAGCTGTTTGCACTTACATGAGATACTGTATCCCACAATGCAGTGCATTTCTTGGCTCAAGCATTTCTAGTGTCATTTATTCTTTTTACTTCGTCCTCGTCCATTTATTCATCAGGGCTGGCCACAGTGGAACGAACCACCAACTATTCTAGCACATGTTTTCCGCAGCGGATGCCCTTCCAGCTGCAACGAAGTACTGGGATACACCTATACACACACACAATCATACACTATGGCCAATTTAATTAATCAATTCACCTATAGCACGTGTTTGGACTGTGGATGAAACTAGAGCACAGGGGGAGAGCATGCAAACTCCACACAGAAATGCTAGCTGACCCAGCCGGGGCTTAAATTACTCAGTCAATTTTGCACATATCAAATCAAAGCTGTACAGCTATATTTTTAGGTCTTGTTTAGGTGCTTTCCATAGCAGAACTTGTTGCAAAAGTCATGATAGTCAGGTTTTCACATCCCTCAATCATACAATAATACTACTGACAATTCACATTATGCGTGAGGTCATAAGAGCATTCATGGAGAGGCTTGTCACTCATTTTCCTAAGCCAAATTTAACCATTGTGTACTGTTCAAACGGACTCCCCTTTGGTTATTTTGGTGCTGTTTTTGCCCCATTGACTTCCATTATAATCACATTTATTGATTGCAAAGCCATGACAGCAGATAATCATGCATTCTTGATTGTTGCTGGTTTTCCCTGTTAGGAAGAGGGACGGTGTGTTACTTTTACTGTAGATCATCAGTTGTCAGCATTAACCCTTTAGATAAACCTGTGCAGAAGAGTTCCTGGCTTTTATATGGAGTTCAGTGGAATTATACAGCAGATTAAAGTGTGTGTGCAGAAATACACTTACTGTGTTTACGGTGTTCTGAGAGCTGAGGGGGTTATTTTCAAGTTCTCAGACATATCAAGGTAAGTGAAACTAAGCTTTTTTTGTACTGCAACTGCAGATCAACAGTAAAAATAACAAATATTACCTCTTTCCAACAGGGAAAACCAGTAACAACCAAGAATGCATGAGTATATGCTGCCATGGCTTTGCAATCAATAAATGTGATTATAATGGCACCAACATAAGATAAAGGGGAGTCAATTTACCCAGAGTGTATTGATGAGTTTATGAAAAGTTTCAAAGCATCTTCCCAAAATATGTCTCAAAATTAGATTATTTATTAAAAAAAATCATTGCAATTGATGAAATTCAATATATATATATAAATATATATATATATATATATATATATATATATATATATATATATATATATATATATATATATATATATATAAATTATTATCAGGAGAAGATGATGGAATAGAGAAAGTGTCTGGGGAGAGGGAAGTCTGGGGATCTCTCCTACGACTGCTGCCCCCACAACACCGGCCCAATTAAAATGAATGAATGAATAGGTGAATGAACTTAATTAGTTTTAATTAACCCTGTAAAGCTTGATGCATCAAAAAATAAGCTGAAAATTAAATTTTTTTTTTTTTTGGAACTTCAATGTTTATTAAATCTTCTTGTAAAAAAAAAAAAAAAAAAAAAAAGTAATTAAATATTTTGTATCGTATTTGACACATCAGCCATTTTGGCATCTTTTTGCTCACAGCAATGTTAATTTTACATATAGAAACACATTTTGCCCATAACATTTTCAAATCAGAGGACATTTCAGGCAGTTTTACCTATTTGTTTTTCTACATTTGACATCTTACAGTCTTTTTATTTCAGATTATTTACAGTCTTTATGTTGTGGTATTATTAAGTCTGTATTCATTTGTTTAAAATAGTTATTAATTTATTACAGTTTTTTTCTTAATGGTGTTATTCTGTAGGTGTTTACCCTTGCAAAACATTAATACTGTCATTATGATATTATGGGAAGCTGCTAATGTTCTTCGAAAATAAATTCCCGAATGTCTCTTGCAGAAATAAACACAGTTATGCACACGGTCTTCTAAGAATAGCATTCAGTATGCAAGCAATTCATTCTGCACATAGTGACCGGGACAGACATAACATCCCAGTGGATAAAATCAGTTTAATAGAGTCATCCAGCAGTGCCGGAGATTCCCAAATAAAGCATGTGAACTGTGACTCCAGAAGAAGAAGAAGGGTGTGTGTTTGTAAACTGACTGTACATGAGACGCCATTAATCCTGAACGCTAATAACTGTCAGCCGTGCTCACGTCTGGCCTGTGTGCGTTACAGCCTGTCAAATGAGGAATTTGTGAAGAGATGTGAAACCGAGTAACTTTCTAAAAATCGCTCACCTTCTTTTCCTTGCGTTTGGATGACAGTTTCTGTGGTAAAAGTCGAGCAGAAACTAATACACAGCTGACTTGTGCTGTACTGCTGCTGGATACACTTACAGACATGCACTGGAACTATTCTGAAAATGTGAACAATTTTGGTGTTTACAAAATAAATAAATAAATAAATAAATATCTATCCATCAATATATCTATATATCAATATCAATGTATATATCTATATATATATATCTATATATATGGATATATCTATATATATATCTATCTATATCTATATTTATAAATATCTATCTATATATATATCTATATATATATATATATATCTATATCTATATATATATATATATCTATATATATCTATATATATATATATATCTATATATATCTATATATATATATCTATATATATCTATATATATCTATATATATATCTATCTATATCTATATATTGTATCTATATACTGTATCTATATACTGTATGTATCTATCTATCGATCGATGGATAGATACATACAGTATATAGATAGATAGATACAGTACATAGATACAGTATATATATCTATATATCTATATATATATATATATATATATCTATATATATATATATATATATATATATATATATATATATATATATATATCTATATATATATAGATATATATATATATATATATATATATATATATATAGATATAGATATAGATAGATATAGATATAGATATATATATATATATATATATATCTATCTATATATATCTATCTATATATATCTATCTATATCTATATATATCTATATCTATATATATATATATATCTATATCTATCTATATCTATATATATATATCTATCTATATCTATATATATATCTATATATATATCTATATATATATATATATATATATCTATATCTATATATATATCTATATACTGTATCTATATACTGTATCTATCTATCTATATACTGTATCCATCCATCTATCTATCTATCTATCTATCTATCTATCTATCTATCTATCTATCTATCTATCTATCTATCTATCTATCTATCTATCTATCTATCTATCTATATATATATATATATATATATATATATATATATATATCTTTCATGCATTTTCATTTGGAGTTTCATTTTTAATTTGTCGACTTTAACTGCAGTTCAGTTTCACTGTCATTCGGGAACATTTCATGCATGCCCCCTGCGACAAATGAGATATTGGATGCGAGTATGAACCGCTGGAAGTGTGTTGTTTTAATGGAGTTTGATACCACAGGCTGTACAGGAAAAAAAACTCCTCATTTCGCAATGCAGGTGACTGTGGTCCTTCACTGACTTGGTAGGTGCAGAGAATAGTGTCAAACAGCCATGTGTGTATAGACTCCTGTCGCAAAATGCGTTATAGTTAGTATACTATAGTTAGTATTTAGCGTTATAAATAAGTTATAGTTTGACTGCGGTGTTAACATGTCTGTACTGCACTTCAATAATGCCACTAAATTCGGCATACTCCACATGTCTTAATTCCATTTCGGTTTAGTTCAATTATGACTTTAGTCAGATTAAATGAATCAAAAAGCAGTTCATTTACATGGACACCAATAATCCAATTTTAACATGATTAAGAAAATACTCTGATTAAGAGTCAACCATGTACACAGTGATTTCTAATGACCTTAATGCATATTCAAAGCACTTCAGGGGACCTTTAATGATTTTAATGCTTCTTGTTGGACATTACGTCATTCAATGAGACTACGCATGACTTTATGGAGAGCTTATGATCTACTAACTACGGTTTGCCTTAAGAACATGGGGTGCAACCAAAGTGAGAACAAATTTAGTAACAAACTAGCTAGTAGTTACTAAGCCCATAGTCTTGACTGCGTTCCAGTTTAATAAAGAACTTTCAAACAGTTTGTGCAACCCAGCTACCCAGGTGAAAATCCTAATGGTCAACCAAGTAGCATAAATCAACTTTCTAAAAATCGCTCACCTTCTTTTCCTTGTGCTTGGATGACAGTTTCTGTGGTAAAAGTAGAGCAGAAACCAATACAGCTGACCTGTGCAACAGAAAGCAATGGAAACATTCAGAGAAAGTGAATGAATTGGTGTTTAAAAAAAGTTTTAGAAAGTGACCACGTTTACATGGACATCAGTAATGGAATTATTTAATCTGAATAAGACAATAACATGATGAAGGTGTTTACATGAGTTGCTTTCTGAATGTTCCTTTCACGATCCTGTTTTATATGTTATAGCACATAATTCCATTAACCTCTTAAGGCCCAAGCTGTTTTTTTACATGCATTTTTTATTTCTCTTTGCTATTTGGGCTTATTAGAACCTAATCAGAATAAAACCTAAGTATCATCTTTTGATATGATGTACTTTTAGAGAAAAATGATGTCCATATATGTGGACTCGTGGTCTGAATTTACATAAAACACTTTTTTCCTGACTGTTATTTAATGCATACATAACATATACATTTTTTGAACATGTTTTGACTATCAGAGTAAAAACAAATTTTTTTTGCCCATTTTGACAATTAAAAATAGCGTTTGGGACATTTCGTATGCTGCAAAACAGATGCAGGATGACACCGTATGTCTGTGACAAAATAAATAAAACATTCAAAGTATTTTAAATAGCCACTTAAGAGCTAAAATGTGCTGTTCACGTATGTGGCCACTAAGCCCTCGGAGGTCAAGAACATGCCGTGCAACTGAAGAACAAATTTGAAGAAAGTCTAAGAAAGAACTTTGAAACAGCTTCTGCAACCCAGCTGAAAATCCTAATGGTCGGCCTTTTAAAGCAGCATAAATCCACTTTCCCAAAAAACAAAAAACAAAACCCGCTCACCATCGTTTCCTTGCGTTTATATGGCAGTTTCTGTGGTAAAAGCCAAGCAGAAACCAATTCAGTAGACCTGTGCAACAGAATACAATGAAAATAATTAGAAAATGTGAATGAATTGGTGTTAAAAAAAAAAAAAAAAATCAAATAAAAAGTGTTGAAAATCCTAGTATCCAGCCTTTCCTACCTAAAGTTTTTTATCTGGTTTCCAGTCCAAATATCTAAAGATTCTTCAATCAAGAGACACAGGAAAAATGCTTTTATTTTCAGAAACAGCTCAAAATTAAGCGTTTTTTTCTTAAGGTCTGAAAATGTGAAAGAATTTGTGTTAAACAAACTGTTTGCTAATAAAGTGTTATAGTTCTGGTGAAAATGCTAATGGTTGGCTTTTTAAAGCAGCATAAATCAACTTTCTAAAAAAATAAATAAATAAAAATGCTTACCTTTTTATGCTTGTGTTTGGATGACAGTTTCTGTGGTAAAAGTTGAGCAGAATCTAATACTTAGCTGACCTGTGCAACAGAATGCAATAGAATTATTAAGAAAATGTGAATGAATTGGTGTTAAACAAAACATCTGCTAATAAAGTGTAATAATTCTGGTAAAAATCCCACTGATCAGCCTTTTAAAAGCAGCATAAACTACTATAACGAGACATTCATTTTGTTTTTGAACATCTCTGCTTACCGATGTTATATATATATATATATATATATATATATATATATATATATATATATATATATATATATATATATATATATATATATATATATATATATATATATATATATATATACATACACACACACACACACACACACACACACACACACATACACACATATATATACACACTATAAATACTATAGTAATTTATAGTAAATACTACAGTGTTTCTTTAACTATACTGACACTGACACCTCTAATAGAGATAGAGATGTTGCACAATCAGCTAAAACATTGTTAGACATGATTTTAATGTACAGGCGATATATATTGCATCACCAAAAATGACTGAGCTCATGTTCATGTGTTGTGCCATGAGTCCAGATATTGATTATTATGACAGGCCTAGTAATGAACACCCAGCTATTGTGTTGTCTGACTTGGTAAACACTAATAGTGTATCATCACGTCGCTCCTCAATCTCCAGGACCTGAAGGAGAGCAGGTGTGTGTTTTCAAAGCCAGCGATCCATCACAGCAGCACCTTCACAAGAGTTACAAACAAGCGTGTTATTAAAGGGTGTGTGAAGCTCTGCTGAAACGCAGATAAAGTGGGATTCCAGACATGAAGGGAGTCATGTTTATATATGTGTGTGTGTGTGTCTGCTAACGGGTCAGATGGGGTTCAGAGACGCACCAATCCTCCTCCGAGCCGTTAAGTGTACAGAATTGAGCCTCAATCTTTGGCCTGTCCAAATAAATAAGCCGAAGTGGCACTCGAGACGCTGCAGTGCATGATGGTTTCCGCTCGGGGTTTCCTGCAGTCGGATTTGTTGGCGGCGCGGGTGGGTTTTCCTCAGTGTGGCGGGTCGAGACCTGAGGTTGTAATGATTATCTGATGGATGTTACGCGTCTGAGCTCAAACATGTGTCGGAGGACAGAGATAGAGAGAGATAAAGCAGAGCCGCGTGAAGGACTGATGTTTATTTGACAGCAAACTGTTTGTTTTGATTCACCTTTTAAATGCGGCATCTTGTAGGGATTGGATGTGCGGCTCGGGGTCGAGGTTTTGATGGGAAAATAATGCAGAAAAAAGGCTTATTATAGAAAGCACAATTGATAGTTGTTTTTCTAGCACACATTGCAAAAAATGCTTCTCTTATTTATTTATTTTGTCTCGTTTCTAGTTTAAATTACTAAAAAAAAGTCAAGAAGCATTTTCTAGACAAGCGAAACATATAGTCTTGTTTTCACAAATAATATGCCAAAATTAAGTGAGTTTTTCCTTAAAACAAGCCAAATAATCTGCCAATGGGGTGAGCAAAATAATCTAGTTTTTCCTTTTGACATGAGATAATTCTGCTTAGCTCATGCTTCAGATGCCAAGCACAGCCTACTAGAGATGGCATAAGTACACACATCCTTTACTCAAGCAGAAGTACAAATACTCATGTTTAAAACGACTCTATTTGTTGTACTGACTACACCTTTTTACTCTAGTAGAAGTACCTTATTTTGCATAAGAGAATCAAGCGAAGACTGCAGGTAAGTAGTTCCTTCATCAAGCTGCATACTACTTCTTGTAATGTCTTTTCTCCTACTCTAGATTCTTCCAAAGCTCTCTTGAAAGAAGAAAACATTGAAGAGTTAGCATCGTCAAACATTGCCTTAACTTCATTGCATGTCTGTTTGAAGTTCCACTGTAAAGCTTCAATTGTATGTTTAATAAACTCAGAAAGAGCATCCAAAAATTCAGTATTCTTCAGTAACGTTTACTTAGGAACTCGATGAGTACAAAGTTTAGTATTTTTAAGGAGCCTTTTTTTTCGCCAGGCTACTGTATCTACAAATACATTTTTAAGAGAATCAATTGCCTGGGAAAATCATCCGATTTTCAGAGGAGAGGAGTGGAGCCCCAAGAAACGGCTGTTCTAACTCAGTATCCTCATCTAATAATGATCGGTCATTATTGTGGAGTAAAAGGACTGTTATGAGATGGGCCCTCACAACCATCATCTTCTGCATCAGGGAATTTAATAAAGTTATCAGCTACCATTATTAAATAAAGATTACAAAAGACCACTAAATATTTAGCACATCTCAGAGCCCCATGTTGGGTGCCAAATCTGTAGCAGTAGTTGGGCGCCAGGGGTAAAAAAGCAAAAAAAAAAAATTTAAGAATTAAATTAAATTAATTTAATTTAATTTAACTTAAATAATTTAATTAAATAAGAAATTAAAGTTTCAACAAATGCATGATTTAATCAAGTAAACGAAAATCAAATATTTAATCAAACAAACCAATCAATGTATTATTAAAGGAGAAATCAAACAAAATAAAAATAACAACAAAGCAAACAAGCTTTAACTTCAACACATTTTAGTTAAACTCATCATAAACCAAACAAACTTAAAATTTTCCAGGCCCAGGCACAATACCTATTAATTACCTTTTACAAAACAATCAACGGGTTATAAATTAAACAACCATCAAAATATAAATCAAGCAAATCTCTCCAGAATATACAAAAGCCAATATTAATCACATTTTCCCACAAACAAATAATAATAATAATAACAGAGATGTATAGTAACGAAGTAGAACTACTTCACTACTGTACTTAAGTACTAAAAGGCAGTATCTGTACTTTACTGGAGTATTGTTTTTTTCTCCTACTTCCACTTTTACTTAAGTACATATTTTCGATGAGTTTAATACTTTTACTCCGATAGATTTTTTATGAGCTGCATCGTTACTCGTTACTAGAGGTGTCAAAATGGTCGATATCGGTTCAGTAATAGATCATAACGGGTTATTACGTACTGACGTCATTTATCTCCTATGTGCGGTGTCGCAATACTATGGCGAAGGACGGAGGCGCGAGGGCGAGTGAAGGCGGCACAGCACACGAGCTGCTATTTCACTACTACAGAGAAATGTTGTGAGACTCCATCTCTGCCTCTCTCACTTTGGACATTTGACCCGCTGGCCTGGTAGGCGTGTATGAGGTGCAAGTTTTCTCCACTGTGTCTATTATAGATTACCTGTGATAACCGCGTATTATACATACATAGACTGTAACCGCGGCTGTTCTTCCCGCCATCAGTGAACAACGCTTTCATTTCTAAAGCCGATAGCAGCCCTTTCTGTTCAGAAGGTGAAGACAATAACCAAAGGGGTGTAAGACCTCGCCTGTCAGCGTTTAAAAAGCAGGCGGGAGAATATTTACATTAGTTTATTTGCTATAAATGCTCATGCTGTCTTCTGTGCATGAGTTTTGTTTGATACATTCAGAAAGAGTGTTTTCTTTGAGCGGGTCAAATTAAAGGTACAGTTCATATATCTTACTGCTGTATTAAAGGACACAATTATATTACAAGTAACCATTTAACTGTTACACCAAGAAAAAAAACAATAGAATTTATTATTTATTGTATTTCTTAATTCCTAATGTCGCTAGTTAACACAATCAATACATTTTCCCCCAACACATCCCATAATTTCTAAAATATCAGCCTCTACCAAATGGTTGAGATGTTGGTTTATGGTAAAAGTACCAGAATGAATAAATATACTATAAAAATATGAAGTTTAAGACCAATTTAATTAAAACATAATCAAAATGAAACATTTTTGAATACTAAATCATAGCCATAAGCCATAAAATATTTCAGATTTTCATTTAACACAGTAATATACACGTTTTCTTTTTTTTACAATAAAATCAAAATCAAGTGAATTAGAACATTCGTTTACAGCGTTTACAACCAGTAATTTGTGCTCCGAAAATGGGTTTCAATAGCGTTTTGAGTGGATTATGGACTGTTTTTGTGACACACAACTTTGAAAGGTGTGTGTTAAAGCTGTTATAATCTGTCAGATCTGTGGTTCAAGCGTGAGAGAAAAACAGTATTGTAAGTCATGTTTCTTTTCATTCTGCTTAATGACGTGCCCCCAAAAAAGAGATTTAAAATAAACAAAACAATATGATGTCTTTTGACTGCATTCTTTAATAACTACATGACACAATACTTGTACTTTTACTTTCAGTACTTGAGTAGTAAATTTTGAAATAAACTACTTGCAATACTTAAGTACAAAACATGTTGAATACTTTAGTACTTCCACTTAAGTATGGTGCTTAAAGAGCACTTTTACTTCTACTCAAGTCACTTTTTGATAGAGTACTTGTACTTTTACTTAAGTCTGGGTCTCTAGTACTTTATACATCTCTGAATAATAATAATAATAATAATAATTCAAGGCCAAAATCATTACACATTAACAAACTTATTTAACTCAATTTTACACTTCTTTACATAGTAGATTTTCCATTTGTGCACGCTGAATCAATCGTGTAATCCATACACTTTGAAATGTTCAATAATGTTCATGAAATGTGTGCACGCTGACTCAATCATGCACTCAATGTATAACATTTATTATATTTTTGTTTAGCCTCAAAAATGTACTCAAGTAAAAGGTACCCATTACTACTAACTGTTTTAGTTTCATGCTGGCTACTAGACACCTCACATCGTATCCATACATAAAACAAAATAACTTGCCTTTCTGATTTTGATGTAAAAATTGTTGCGAATTCTCAGCAGGAAAGTAGCCAAGCAGCATCACACTTTATAATATTGCAAAACGACACTGTTCACAAATCTGTGCATCAACATCCTGACACAAACTCACAGCACTCTGCATGTAATTTTGCTGCTTTTAGATCAAGAACAAAAACTGCCATTCATTTCTATCCTTACACACACTGACAAAAAAAAGAAAGCCTACATCTTCACAAATAACACACGTCTTCAATTAACACTTCATTTTGTCCAAAACATCTTTTTTTTTCTTTTGCTATAATAAATACTTAATATATTTGACTATTTTGGCGATTAGGCTAAAGCTGCTTTATTCTCTTTAAAACTAAAATCAAAATACTCCATGTTTTCAGTGTTTCTTTATTTTTTCAGAGTAGATTTTCTTTCGTGGATGGTCATTAAAGCTGTTAATACAGTTATACTACGCAAGAAAACACCAAACACATGGAAACAAAAGTAATGAGTCTGGTTTAAAAATGTGAGTAGAAAGTACAGATATTTATGTAAAAAATGTAAGTAGTAAAAGTAAAAAGTTGTTAGTAAAATAAATAGTGGAGTAAAGTACTTGTACCAGTAACGAAGTATTTGTACTCTGCAGCCTATGGATCCTTAGGCTAAACTTCTAATTCTACACTAACTGACAAAAGTTCCTATACAAGTTTTATGAACAACAAACAATAACTTGACTTCTAGTTGATCATTTGGTATCAGAAGTGGCTCATATGAAAGGCAAAGGCCTCTAGATGACGCTTATTTGACCACAATAAAACAATCATGCCTTGATTTTTAATGAATTCATTAGGACAGTAAGTCTCTTTACTGAACCTTCAATAATGTCCAGTATAGAATATGTGGTCATGCTGCAGTGGAAACAGAATGAATATTGTGTCTGACTCCATCATGAGCTTGGAGGACTGCATCCATACATCTCTGCAATGACTCAAATCACTGATTAATAAAGTCATCTGGAATGGCAAAGAAAGCCTTCTTGCAGGACTCCCAGAGATCATCAAGTCTCTTTGGGTTCACCTCCATCTTACCCCAGACATGCTCAATAATATTCATGTCTGGTGGTTGGGCTGGCCAATCCTGGAGCACCTTGACCTTCTTTGCTTTCAGGAGCTTTGATGTGGAGGCTGAAGTATGAGGAGCGCTATCCTGCTGGAGAATTGTCCCTCTCCTGTGGTTTGTAATGTAATGGGCAGCACAAATATCTTGATACCTCAGGCTGTTGATGTTGATCATCCACTCTGCAGATCTCTCGCACACCCCCATACTGAATGGAACCCCAAACCATGATCTTTCCTTTATCAAACTTGACTGATTTCTGTTAGAATCTTGGTCCATGTGGGTTCCAGTAGGTCTTCTGCAGTATTTGTGATGATTGGGATGCAGATCAACAGATGATTCAGCAGAAAAATCCACCTTCTGACACTTTTCCAAATGATCAACAAGAAGTCAAGTTATTATAAAAGACTTTTGTCAGGAAGAAGCATTAACATTTATTTCAAATAACACACATTTAAATAAAATAAAAATGTACATAAACAATATGCTTAAACATTTATCAAAAATAAAAGAAATTGTATTTAAATTAAAATAAAAAAAAATGTACTGGTTCAACAGTGGTGCACGAACTGAAGCTAGTGAAAAGAGAAGGCCAGGCTCTGACAGGGACTTCAGACCCACAATGCCTTTCTGCTGACTGACTTATGACCGCTGTGTTGAGAAACTGACCCCGTGTCTGCTTCAGTATCAGCGCTCGCAGCTCATTGGGAAACTGTGTCTGTGTGTTCATATGGCGATGTGTGAAAAGCTGCCCACACTATTCACTGTAATCAAAGAGGGAAGTCCTGCAAGACACCAGAAAATGAAGAGCAATTAAATACCATTTCTGAGAACTACAACTAACCACCGTCATACTCCAACTGGCTGCTTTTACTTTGTTTTTTAAAATAAGAGTCTGGATTTGGTCAACTAAACCTGGTCTTGGGTGTTTATTATTTTTGTGTAGGCATGTTCACTGTGAATCAACTGTAAATGACATGTTAATCATCTTAATATAAAGACATGTCAAGAAAAATATAGTCTTATGTTAGAGTTTTAGGTTTTTATAATGACTTTTCTAATTTGATCAAATTAAATGTCCCTTTTAAACGTCATCTGTTGTTTTCTTAAACCTTTATTTACATGCTTTTTGCATTTTACAAAACTACATTAAAAAGAGAGAGAACAAAACCCAATACAATCATTTGTTTTATAATAATAATAATAATAATAATAATAATAATAATAATAATAATAAATATATAAGATGCAACAGTTTCTGTGCCGGTCAATCGGGTTTTCGTGGTCCTAAACCTTCGACCACCACCCGTTCTACAATGCACCGCCCCTTACAGCTCCCCCTGCAGGTGGTGGGGCTGCAGGAAGATGGTCTCACATCGCTCCTTCAGGCTGAGCCTGGCCGGGTTCCGTGGGCTAAAATCCAGCCACCAAACACTCGCATAACAGCCCCAAACCCAGGCTTGGCCCCAGGCTGCACCATACTGGGTGACGTTGTGGTCCTTGCTGTTTTTGTGCTCATAAAGGGTTTTTGAACCGCACTTAGTCTGACCTGTCACCTAAGACCTTTTTGCCTTGGGAGAAAACATCGCTTTTAGGATCACTCAAACCCCTCCACCACGATAAGGTGGCGGTTCATAAAGAAGTACCTATGGTCATTCCCTTCCATGGTCTCAGCTTTGGTCATGAGCTTTGGGTCATGACCGAAAGGACAAGATCTCAGATACAAGCGGCTGAAATGAGTTTCCTTCACAGGGTGGCAGGGCGCACTCTTATAGATAGAGTGAGGAGCTCAGCTGAGGTGGCTCGAGAAGTCAGCTGAGGTGGCTCGAGCATCTGTTTCAGATGCCTCCTGGACACCTACCAGTGTTCCAGGCATGTCCCACCGGGAGGAGGCCTTGGGGTAGACCCAGGACATGCTGGAGGGACTATGTCTCTTGGCTGGCCTGGGAAAGCCTCAGGATCCCTCCAGAGGAGATGGAGGAAGTGTCTGGGGAGAGGGAAGTGTGGGGTTCTCTCCTAAGACTGCTGCCTCCGTGATCCGGCCCAGAAAAATGGATTAGAATGAATGAATGAACGAATAAATAAAATAAAACACATAAAAGCACTAACCTATGACAGAACACAGAGGGACAAATGCACACAAAGTAAAATGTAATTTGGCTGATCAGGTACTGTTACGCATAA
The DNA here is from genome assembly GCF_903798145.1 of Danio aesculapii. Taxonomy (NCBI): domain Eukaryota; kingdom Metazoa; phylum Chordata; class Actinopteri; order Cypriniformes; family Danionidae; genus Danio; species Danio aesculapii. The sequence goes on along the minus strand of NC_079454.1, from coordinate 52,845,786 downwards.
ATAAAAGTAATTATAAAGTAACATTGTTCTTATATTAGAAAAATGCATTATCCTGACTATGATTGTATTGTCAAATAATAGTTTGGGCACATTATTAAAAACATTATAGATTGTGAATATCAATTACACTCAATCTTTAATTGCTATCTTACTGACAGGGGTCATTGCTAGGCTCACACGAAATCAGCATGCGCAGATTTCTGCAGATTTTTAGCCCATTGAGTCTATATACTTGTGCAAATGTTTATAAATTTATATTTATTCAGTTTTTAAATGAATTTCAGTGATATTATTGAGTAATATGAAAATATTTATTTAATTTATTTTACAACACAGTCTGTAAAGAAACATTTTGTCTTTTAGTAAATATATTATATGAGAGTCTTGTTTTCTTTACCAAATAAGTGCATCTAAATGGATTTACATTGTAAAGATTAAACATTTGGTAACACTTGATTTTGATAGTCCATTTGAGTATTAGTAGACTGTCTGGTTAATATCTGCTGATACTGCTCCTTCAACAGACATTTAACTGATTATAAGACCTTTGCAAGTAAATATCAACTTTCACTAACCCTAATCTAACAGTCTACTTATAATCTAATGAGAATTAGTTGGCATGTTACTTAAATTCAACAAACGGACCATCAAAATAAAGCGAGACTGTTATTTTTTATTTCATATATTATGTTTTTAGTTATGCAGGGTATATACCGGAATCAGAGGGTAAAATTCAATACCTTTTAAGACCTTTAAGACTCTTTTGATACATTTTAAGACCTCATTGCCACTTTAAGTCTGAACAGGTAACATTGGCGACATTTTATTTATATTCACTAAATACTGATTGTAAGAAACTAATCCTAAACTAAAACATTATTCATATACTTTATTAAAATGTTAATCCAGGAAGTTTCGCCTATAGAACAGCAGAAATAATGGTGCTGCCTTGGTTACTGCAGCAGTGTGACATCAAATATAGCAGGATATTATTGATTTCATAAACTACACAGCATCCCAACGTTTCAAACTTTAGCACTTAACTATAATTATAAAACTGTATAATCAAAAAATGATGCAAGATTTATTACCTTGTAACAGCATTTAAGACTTTTTAAGGGCCTTCAAGAGTTCAGTCTTAGCTGATGATTGGTTATAAAGCTTGTTTGGCATGCTGTCCCGGGAGAGAGCCTTGAGCTCATAAGATTCTTGAGCCCGGGGCTCCCTCCCGTTTGCAAGGCGAGAGGGGAGTTTGAGCTCAGGTAGATCTCGAGAACTCCTTCTGCTGTAGTAGCTAATAAACAGATAGTGATTGCTCTTAAGACATAACTTACTAGGAGCATGTCTATGGTGCCGATTTGGATTAGTCAATTAGCTTAAGTTGCATGTTTTTGGATGGTGGGAGATAACCGGGGGAAACCCACGTGAGCACGGGGAGAACGTCTAAACTCCGCACAGAAAGGTCAGCTGGCTTGGTAAGGAGAACCTGTGATGTTCTTGCTGTGAGGCAACAGTGCTAACCACCAAGCCACTGTGCCACCCATCTAGGAAAGGAGGAGGAGTAGGGGTGGAAGGGGGGATTCTTCAAAACGAAGATGGCTGTGATAAGGAAGGGTCTTTATATAAGGGAGGATATTTATAGTGGCTTAGGAATCCTCTGATTGGTGAATCATAAATTGGATAATGCGGGACCAGCTGTGATCAATCATAAGCACGGGATCCTCTCGAAATTAGTTTAGAAATAAACTTCACTTAAATTTCTCTATCAACTTTTAATACTTTAAGACCCCGCGGACACCCTGTTATGGTACTCCCAAAATGATTCTGCATAAATCCACAGATTCTGCACAGAAAACAAAGCATGTCTGCAGATTCGGTCTGTCCCTAGTCATCGGTTATGCTTGCAATTCTTCCAGTGCATTAATGTGTTCAAATATCAGTCTCCATGTTTTATCAAATATCTAAAATTTATCATTATTGATACATCTCAACCTCTCCAAAGCAAGCATGTTTACGAAACATGGCAATTACCATCCCAAATAACATGGCTTGTCTTTCATATATATTAAACAAGTTACTAAATATCCCAACAACAGCTATAAGTGGATTATTCACCATGTCATAAAGCGTGAATCATCTCAGACATGACAATGAGTTCACTGTACTCAAATGGCCACCACAGTCACCAGAGCTCAATCCAATATAGCACCTTTGGGATGTGGTGGAACGGGAGATTGGCATCATGGATGTGCAGCTGACAAATCTGCAGCAACTGCATGATGCTATCATGTCAATATGGAGCAAAATCTCTGAGGAATATTTCCAGTAGCTTGTTGAATCTATGCCACAAAGGATTAAGGCAGTTCTTAAGTCAAAGCGGGTCCAACCCGATACTAGTAAGGTGTACCTAATAAAGTGGCCGGTGAGTGTATATTTTGATTTATGTATTCTAATACTGATATTTACATCAAATAAAATCATTCAATTGTACTTAACAGCTCCAGTTGACCAGTTAATAATTAACAACATCAGATTGAAAGTCGGCAAATGCTTGCTGGGTTAAAAAAACTGCATAAAAAATAAATTCCCTCTTCATCTAGGCACTAACACACACGTTCAACTTATTACAAACTCCTGTAGCATCATCTACAAGAAATGAGCCAGAAAAATGCCTGAAAAAAGAAAAAGGCATCTGCAAAAATCTGGCTGCAACTGCGATTACATAAACAGAAATGCTTCAATTGAAGATAACATTAAATAGTGAGCAGCAGAAAAGGTAGTTTACATTCTTAGCCGAGCGTCTTGATAACAGGCCAAGAGAAATATGAGACATCTCAAATGTGTGCATTAACATTATTTATTGGGCTCCTACTAAGCTCAAGTGTTCTTCACAGTTGTCTTTATTTTCTGGAGCCGGAGACAAATGACGGACCCCGCCTCCAGAGCGGATGGGAGTAAGAAATCACCTAATCGCTTAAAACAACACTATATTTACCGAGTAATAAGCAGCCAGCGTTCCAGGCCGTTCCCTCCCTCTGACTGGGATTTGGGACCGCCGAGGAAAAAGCTCAGCTTGATTTACGGCAGGTTATTTGGGAACGTCTTCATTCAGAATCAGGATTGGAGGAAACAAAGACGGGGGGAGATTTCAGAACTCGGTATGTCTGGAAGTGTTCCGAACATTCCAATTTAGAACCAGTTTACATATGAGTGGAATGAGCACAGAATTAACCATGAAGACCTGAATTTCATGCATGTATATGGAGTCAGAATTATTAGCCCTCGTGTATAAGTTTTTCCCCAATTTCTGTTTAACGGAGAGAAGATCTTTTTCAACACATTCCTAAACACAAGTTTTAATAACTCATCTATAATAACTGATTTATTTTCTCTTTGTCATGATGACTAAATAATATTAGACTAGATATTCTTCAAGACACTTCTATACAGCTTAAAGTGACATTTAAAGGCTTTACTAGGTTAATTAGGGTAAAGTTAGGGTAATTAGGCAAGTCATTGTATAACAGTGGTTTGTTCTGGAGACAATCCGAAACAAATATTACTTAAGGGGGTTAATAATATTGACCTTAAAATGATTTTGAAAAAAATAAAATGTAAAACTGCTTTTATTCTAGCCAAAATAAAGCAAAGACTTTAATGTTTTAGCAAACACTGTGAAAAATTCCTTGCTCTGTTAAACATAATTTAGGAAATATTGATGCTAACCATTGATGACCTCAAGGACAGGATAACACAAAAAGATAATGCCAATCATCGAGGACAACACATACACCTAATACACAAATACACTTCATTAAATGTACACATTAGACATCACCTACAGTATATGCTATAAAACTCCAGGTTTACTATGTCTTTATATAATGATTTAAATTTGATTGCAACTTCAACCTAATTTGATTGTAATGCAATAATGTGCAGTAATATTATCACTGTAAAAAAGCGCTATACAAATAAACTTGTATTGAAATATTTGGAAAAGAAAAATTCACGTGGCGCCTAATAATTTTGACTTCAACTGTATATTTGGTTTTAAAACCAATATCACACAGCCCTACTAGTATTCAGCTTAAAGTGTGATTTAAACTACACAAAAAGTATTTTGCTGCTTGTTTAAAATACTTAAAAATAAACTTATTTAAAACAAACTAAAACAACTAATTTTTTTTGTGACAACAATTATTTTATGTTCAATCCACTTACATTTGTTATGCTAACTCACTCAATTAATGTTGGTGCAACATGACTGAATTTTGTGGCAACATGAAGGAATTAAGCTAACTTAATTGTTTCTACAAATTTAAGTGGATAGAACATAAAACGATTAAGTAGCAAACAGTACTCAAGAATTGTGCTGTTTAAGCTCATTTTAAATAAGTAGTTTGAACAGTGTTCACTTGTTCAAATTAATTTTTTATTATTAGTTGAATCAACACAATTATTAACTTTTTTTGTTGGGGAAGAGGAAACTTGGTTGCTTTACGTTCGATATACTTAAATTTGTAAAATGATTAAGTTAACTCAATTGATTTGTGTTGAGAAAACATGAATGAATTGTGCGGATCCCAGCATTTTGACAGAGCACTGTAAAAAATGCTGGGTTCCACGCAATTGACTTATGTTAGGACAACATGAGGGAATTAAGTTAGCTTAGTAGTTTTTACAAATTTAAGTGGACAAAACATAAAACAATTAAGTTGTCTCCAAAAAAAAACCTCAAGAACAGTGTTGTTTCAGCTCATTTTAAATAAGTACACTGTAAAAATATCTGTAAGTTTATTCAGTTTTCCTTATTTTGTGATTCATGTTTTTTTTCTCTCTCACTTATTTCTGCTTTTGCATTGCATTATGGGTCTTGATCTTTCTTTCAGCAACTTTTAACCTTGAAAATGATGGAAAAGTGCCTTTTATGAACATTTTTAATGGTGTTAATGCTATATTGGCTGGGTTGGTGTTGTATATTTTTTTGTCTTATTTCTTTTTGTTTGGTTGGAATAAAAATTTAAGGTCAATATTCTTATCTCCTTTAAGGAATTGTCAGAACAAACATCTGTTGTCCAACTTTCCTTAAAAAGACTGGGCTCCACACAATCGATTTGTGTTGGGATAACATGAAGGAATTAAGTTAGCATAGTAGTTTTTACAAATGTAATGGATTAAACATAAAACAATTAAGTTGTCCTCAACAACTGTGTTGTTTCAGTTTATTATTAAATAAATACACTGGAAAAATATCTGTAAATTGACAGTTTTCCTCATTTTGACATTCATGTTTTTTTCTCTTTCACTTATTTCTGCTTTTGCATTGCATTATGGGTCTTGATCTTTATTTCAGCAACTTTTAACCTTGAAAAGGTTGGAAAAGTGCCTTGTATGAACATTTTAATGGTGTTAAATGCTATATTGTCTGAGTTGGTGTTGTATATTTTTTTGTCTTATTTCTTTTTGTTTGGCTGGAATAAAAACTTTTTTTAAGATCAATATTCTTATCTCCCTTATGGAATTGTCAGAACAAACATCTGTTGTTCAACTTGCCTTAAAAAGACTGAGCTCCACACAATCGATTTGTGTTGGGATAACATGAAGGAATTAAGTTAGCTTAATTGTTTTATGTTTAATCCATTAAATTTATAAAAACTACTAAGTTGTCCTCAAGAACTGTGTTGTTTCAGTTCGTTATTAAATAAGTACACTGTAAAAATATCTGTAAATTGACAGTTTTCCTCATTTTGAGATTTATGTTTTTTTCTCTTTCACTTATTTCTGCTTTTGCATTGCATTATGGGAGCTTGATCTTTCTTTCAGCAACTTTTAACCTTGAAAAGTTTGGAAAAGCGACTTATGAACATTTGTAATAGTCTGCAGTGCTATATCGTCTGGGTTGGTGTTGTGTATTACGTTACAAACACCTTGTGATAAACTGCAGCACATTTTCTGTTATTTTACAGACTTATTTCTCTACATATTTCTTATACGTTATATTATTTTAAATGACTAACAGGTCAATAAAAGTCACTTTGTTTACTTTTGATGTTGAAAAGTTCATTCTACAGTTTAACAGAGCAGAGATCAACATCCCATAATGCAATTCACAACCAGAAATAAACAGAAAACTAAACTATACAAACTATTAATTAGCAGATGTTTTTTCACAGTGTAGTACAAACAGCAAACTATTTTTTTGAGAGGAGAAAGTCTTATTTCTTTTTGTTTGGCTGGAGTAAAAGCATTTGTATGGTCAAAATTAGTAACTCTATTAAGGAATAGTTTTTCCCCTATTAGCTACAGAACAGACCTCTGTTGTCCTGCTTGCCCAGAAGAAAAAAAATAGAGGAAATACAGTCGAAAAAAAAAGTCTTGATCTTTTAAACATCACTTATCTGAATAAGATTTTAATATCACAGTAGGGCGAATAATCACGCTTCAGCTGTGTGTCTGGAAGTGTTCCGCACATTCCGATTTAGAACCAATTTACGTCCGAGCGGAATGACCTCCAAATTAATGAGGTTCTCGCCTCCAGTTCCAGAGCTGCCGAGCTCAAATAAATCATCCGTCCCGACTCCAATCGGCCCTTCTACACGATAACAGACAGACAGAAAGCCACCTCATCCACACGTTCTGTCCATCCGCCGGGATATATTTCACCAGGCACTGCAAACGGGGCTTTTAAGGGAGTTTTCGGGCCGGTGATGAACGAGCGGCGGCTCAGCGTGGAGGTCAGAGGTCACCATCTCAGCTTCACATTTGTTGATGTTACGCGCATTTCTCTCTCTGGGGGCTTTTCTCTTTCCAGATTACATTAAAAGTTTTATTCGTGTGATTTAGGAGCTCTTTTTAGAATTAACATCTTCGAGAGGTAATTGCTAAATCATCCAGGGCACATTTATCCGGCGTAAAAATGATGAGATCATACACTAAACCGAATTTATCCGCAGTGGAAATAAATCCCACGCTTTTTTTTATTTTTAACATGGCAAAATGAAGGGATTTACAGTACATTCGGTGTATTCTGAAGATAGGGTTTTACAGCGGAGAGGAAAAAGAATGACTGCATTTCCCTCCGGGAGATTTTCAGGGCTAATATTTGCAGGCTAGCTGCTATTAGCGCACGATTTACAAGAGCTGCGTTTGGCCAGAGTGGATTACCTACTGCACTGCTGTAGGTGAACATTATAAACATGCTAGCTAATCGTCATTTAAACATATACACGTCACCAATTAAATGGTTTATACCGTTCAGAGAATCAGAAGTGCCAACATTTACAGACTACACGCAAGTGATCTTTTGATTTCATATAACAAACAGGCATATTAATAATTAAAGGTCGCTGCTTCGAGTGCCGGCTGGGTCCGTTGGAATTTCTGTGTGGAGTTTGCATGTTCTCCCCGTGTTGGTGTAGGTTTCCTCCGGGTGCTCCGGTTTCCCCCACAGTCCAAACACATGCGCTATAGGAGAATTGATGAACTGAATTGGCTGTAGTGTGAGTAAATGAGTGTGTATGGATGTTTCCCTGTACTGGGATGCGGCTGGAAGGGCATCCGCTGTGTAAAACCATAAGCTAGAATAGTTGGCGGTTCATTCCGCTGTGGCAACCACTGATGAATAAAGGGGCTAAGCCAAAGGAAAATAAATGAATGAATGAATGAATGAATGAATGAATTAGAGATAAATCTCCATCGCTTAGTTAATTCTTGGGAACGTCTTACCCGTGTTTTACACACAAAGAAACAGAACATTTTGTCAAAGTTTGGACTCCATATTCGGATTATATCATACTGAAAGAAATATTGTAACTGTATTATTATCATCTGGAAAATAAGCTATGTTTTGACCCCTTTTTCTGATCGGTTATATTTGAGGTAATCCTGTTTTATATGTAATCTGAGCTTTTGTTTTGACATTTTATTTGCATGTCTTTCGAAGATGTATTATCATCATCTCTGTATTATTGTGAAAATTTAATAAACATAATTATTTTAAAAAGTTTAGTAATGTTCAGCTTAATTTGTTTCTTGATATTAAACTGTTTGCAACCACTTACCTTGAAAACATTCAGTAAATGCTTTAATCATTTGCTTCATCATATCAAAGCGCACTACTTTTTTTTTCCATCTGATCACATTTACGGGGCGATTCAACAAATTGCTTTCCTCCAGCAAAGTTTGGTACGCCGTGGCGTTTTGTTGTAGTATTACTCTCCGAGTAGCGGTTAAGCAGATTTATAGATGAGCCCTCCTGACAGTTGTCTGTATAAATCTGCCCCGTCTGCAATTACAGCCATTACATACTTCAGGCACTTTAAAATAAACTACAGCATGATGTCAGTCGGGGCTTCTGAGATTAAGCAGCGTTTTTCTGGCCGCCGTTTCCACGGGAACGCCTTGATGGCTATAATTACTGTCATGTTTCGGGAGTGATGAGAGACACCAGAGGTCCAAATAAAACGTAAAATGCTTTCGATATAATAGATGGGTATCTCTTTGTTTAGAAATTCCAACAGGCCATCTGCCGCACATTTGGGAGCACGAGTGTTTCTCTGTGCATGGCGCTCGCTGCTGCTCAACTGATGAAGTGCTTTAAAATGTAGACCTTATCAGATCAGTTCATTTTTCATTTACTCTATATACAGTTGAACTCAGAATTATTAGCCCTCCTGTATATTCCTCCCCAGTTTCTGTTTAATGGAGACCTGATTTTTTCAGCTCATTTCTAATCATAATAGTTTTAATAACTCATCTCTAATAACTGATTTATTTTATCTTTGCCATGATGACAGTAAATAATATTAGACTAGATATTCTTCAAGACACTTCTATACAGCTTAAAGTGGCATTTAAAGGCTTAACTAGGTTAATTAGGGTAAAGTTAGGGTAATTAGGCAAGTCATTGTATAACAGGGGTTTATTCTGTAAACAATCCAAAACTAATCTAGCTTGAGGGGGCTAATAATTTTGACCTTAAAATGGGTTTCAAAAATTAAAAACTGCTTTTATTCTAGCTGAAATAAAACAAACAAGACTTTCTCCAGAAGAAACAATATTATAGGAAATACTGTGAAAATTCCTGAATCTGTTCAACATCATTAGGAAAATATTAGAGGAAAAAGGAGGGAGGATAATTGTGACACTCAAATTTTGCTCGTTTAAACTACTTATTTACGAGCAGAAACAACACAATTCTGGAGATTTTTGGGGGGAATCTTAATTGTTTTAGGTTCGATCCACTTAAGTTTGTTAAGTTAACTTAATCGATTTGCACTGGCACGACATGAAGGGATTGTGTGTAACCCTGCATTTTTTTTTACAGTGAATTTACATGAAAGCCCAGCCTGATCTCACTAGAAAACGTAAGTATTTTACGTTTTGACAGTTTAGTGGCTAATTCGTACGAATTCGTACGAGTTCAGTCGTACGAAATGGTACGATTTTAAAAAGGAGGCGTGGCACCTAACCCCGCCCCTAAACCCAACGGTCATTGGAGGATGAGCAAATCGTACTAAATTGTACGAATTAGATCGCACGAATTTGTACGAATTAGCCACTAAAAAAAAAAGTTCAGAATTGCCGTGAGATTGTGTTGGAAAGCCACATGAAAGAAAAACTAGCTGCTTGTTCAAACTACTCCTTTAAAATAAGGTGAAACATGAGTTGAAAAATCACAATGAGTTTTTTTTGACATCTTGATTGTTTTACGTCACTGTAAAAATGCAGGGTTTCACATAATTCCTTCATGTTGTCCCAACATCATTGATTAAGTTAACTTGATTGTTTTTATAAATTTAAGTGGCTTGAACATAAAACAATCAAGTCGTCCAAAAAACCTCAAGAGTTGTGTTGTTGCAGCTCACTTTAAACAAGTAGTTTAAACACGCAGTAAAAGTCTTTTTCAGAATCAGAATCAGTTTTATTGCCAAGTGTGCTTCTCACACACAAGGAATTTGCTTTGGCTACAGAAGCTTCCAGTGTACATAAAGTGACAAGTGACCAACACTAAATAAATATGAAAAAAAAGACGATAAACATTAAACTGAGATGCAGTCAAAAAAATCTGGATGTTGAATTGTGTGTACAGATTTGTTATAAATATACAGGTTATAAGGTGCTGTGTACAAATGCGAATGGAGAAGGTATTGCATTGTATATTGAGATAAGGTGCTGTGTACAAGTGCGTATGAGAAAGTATTGCACATATTTATTGCACAGTAGGGGAATATTTAACTGTTCATAACATGCTTGGTGCTCTGAAGCGCCGACCGGACGGTAACAGTTGGAACAGGTAGTGTGCTGGGTGTGAGGCGTCTAGAGTGATTTTGCGAGCCCTTTTACTCACTCTGGAAGTATTTTTGAATGTACTTGATTGACTCTCACATAAATCCATATAGCAGGAAAAAACACTACTAAAAACTCTCAACTTTCATTCATTTTCCTTCGGCTTAGTCTCTTATCATGCACAGCCATCTCTAGGGTTTACAGGGAATGGCCTGAAACAGGAAATATCCAGTGAGCGTTAGTTCTGTGGGCGCAAATGCCTTGTTGATGCCAGAGGTCAGAGGAGAATGGCCAGACTGGTTCCAGCTGATAGAAAGGCAACAGTAACTCAAATAAGCACTTGCTACAACTGAGGTGGAGAAGGGCATCTCTGAACACACAACACGTCCAACCTTGAGGCGGATGGGCTACAGCAGCAGAAGACCACACCGGGTGCCGCTCCTGTCAGCTAAGAACAGGAAACTGGAGGCTACAATTCACACAGGCTCACCAAAACTGGACAATAGAAGATTGGAGAAACGTTGCCTGGTCTGATGAGTCTCCATTTCTGCTGCCACATTTGGATGGTCGGGTCAGAATTTGGCATCAACAACATGAAAGCATGGATCCATCCTGCCTTGTATCATTGGTTCAGGCTGGTGGTGTAATGGTGTGGGGGAGATTTTCTTGACACACTTTGGGCTCATTAGTACCAATTGAGCATCGTGTCAACACCACAGCCTACATGAGTATTGTTACTGACCATGTCCATCCCTTTATGAGCACAGTGTCTCCATCTTCTGATGGTTTCTTCCAGCAGGATAACGCACCATGTCATAAAGCGTGAATCATATCAGACTGGTTTCATGAACATGACAATGAGTTCACTGTACTCAAATGGCCTCCACAGTCACCAGAGCTCAATCCAATAGAGCACCTTTAGGATGTGGTGAAACGGGAGATTGGCATCATGGATGTGCAGCCGACAAATCTGCAGCAACAGCGTGATGATATCATGACAATATGGAGCAAAATCTGAGGAATATTTCCAGTAGCTTGTTGAATCTATGCCACTAAGGATTAGGGCAGATCTGAAGGCAAAAAGGGGTCCAACCCGGTACTAGTAAGGTGTACCTAATAAAGTGGCCGGTGAGTGTATAGATATAGTTTTATATATACAATATTAAATGTAATTTACATTTTTAAAAACCATTTTACGGTCAACATTGTTAGCCCTCTTAAGCAATATTCGTTTTGGATTGTCTCCAGAACAAACCACTGTTATACAATGACTTGCCTAATTACCCTAACTTTACCCTAATTAACCTAGTTAAGCCTTTAAATGTCACTTTAAGCTGAATACTAGTATCTTGAAGAATATCTAGTATATTATTACTGTCTTCATGGCAAAGATAAAAGAAATCACTTTTTAGACATTAGTTATTAAAACTATCATGTTATAATGTTATGATTATGTTAGATTTGCATTGCAAAAAATAAGTTCTTCATTTAATTTCATGCGTTTAGTTTTGATACTCATTCCGCATAAATCCAGATTTTTTTTTCCCAATACCAACACAACCAAACTTAAGGTCCAGCCGGTGGTTTATTGCAGGAGCGTTGCGTATGTTTTAGTGTTGCTGGGACCCTCGGCGCTCGCTTTGATGATCCACTGATGCCAGTTAAATGCAGTCTGACGAATGTGAAGGGTTTGTTTATGGAGCTGCAGGATGGTGTTGGCAGAGGCTCACTGTCATCTGCTGCTCCACTGCCTAAAATGGATCGGACAAAAGGCTCCAGAAGAGCGACAGGCCCTTGAAAACACGAGGACAGGCCAGAACGCAGACTATCCTCCTGGGTGCAATTAGATGGCGATTAACACACTTCAAAGATGATTTAAATTGAGGCCGCTCGCTTGTCACCTGACTGCGGATTAATCACACGCCAGAGAAACATGAGCTACATTTGCATCCGTCTAAAGACAATAATATACTGTTGGCTGAATGCAATATTACAATTTACCAACACTAATAAACACCAATGATCTAAAACAAAAAAAGATTTGTAAACAATTCAAGGCCACTCATGTAGGTTTGCAATGGAAATGTTTAGATCAATACATAAATATGTACTAATCATAAAAATGTGTGTGTTTTTGCAATGCAAGTATGTGTGTAACTATTTATCAACAAATAAAAGCAGGACCACAATATGATGTTGACTACGCTGTAAAAAAAATCTGGGTTCCACACAGTGGATTTATGTTCGGACAACATGTAAAAATTAAGTTAACTTAATAGTTTTTACAAATTTAAGTAGATTGAATATAAAATAATTAAGTTGTCCCCAAAACAAAACTCAAAAAGTGTGTTGATTCAGCCTAATTTAATGTAGTAGTTTGAACAAACAAGCAATTGTCCTTTCTTAAGTGTAGATTGTAAAAGATGTTTCACACAATACATTGATGTTGTCCTAACACAGATCGACTAAATGTAGCGTTAAAAAATTTTACGTTAACGTAACCTATTTAAGTGGATTGAACATAAAACAATTAAGTTGTCCCCCAAAAAAATCAAGAATTGTGTTGTTTCAACTCATTTTACCCAAGTAGTTCAACAAGCATCAAAAATAACATCTAGAGTGTATGCAATGCAAAAGTGTACGTAAACATTGACATATACATTTAAAATAATAATAAAAGCTGCAATCCGATAGATTAATACAAATATTTCTACATTAATATACACTTCAAAAGATGATGTAAATTGAGTCCACTCACTCATCACCTGCGGATTAATCACACGCCAGAGAAACATGAGCAACATTTACTGTACATCCGTCTGAAGACAATTATATACTGTTGGCCAGATGTAATATTACAATTTACCAATACAAATAAATAAACACCAATAATCTAAAACAAAAAATGTTTTATTTGTAAACAATTCAAGGCCACTCATATAGGTTTGCAATGCAATAAATACATAAATTTGTACCAATCATAAAAATCTGTGTGTTTTTGCAATGCAAGTATGTGTGTAACTATTTATCAACAAAAAAAGCAGGACCACAATACGATTAGTTGACTATACGCTGTTAAAAAAACCTGGATTCCACTCAATCGATTTGTGTTCAGACAACATGAAAAAATTAAGTTAACCTAAATTATTCATTTATTCATTCATTTTCTTTTCGGTTTAGTCCCTTCATTATTCTGGGGTCGCCACAGCGGAATGAACCGGCAACTTATCCAGCACGTTTTAGGCAGCGGATGCCCTTCCAGCTGCAACCCACCTCTGGGAAACAGTCATACACTACGCACAATTTAGCCTACCCAATTCACCTGTACCACATGTGTTTGGACTGTGAGGGAAACCGGAGCACCCGGAGGAAACCCACGCGAACGCAGGGAGAACATGCAAACTCCACACAGAAATGCCAACTGACCCAGCTGAGGCTCAAACCAGCAACCTTCTTGCTGTGAGGCGACAGCACTACCTACTGCGCCACTCCGTTGCCAACTTAAATTAAGGATAACATGAAGGAATTAAGTTAGCTTAGTAGTTTTTTCAAATTTAAGTGGATTGAACATAAAATAATTAAGTTGTCCCCAAAACATGCTCAGCCTAATTTAAATTAGTAGGTTTGAACAAACAGCAAATGTCGTTTGAGAGTACATTGTAAAAGATGTTTCACACAATACATTCATGTTGTCCTAAAACAAATCGATTAACGTAACATTAACAAATCAAATTTAACGTAATAAATTTAAGTGGATTGAACATAAAACACATTAGTTGTCCCAAAAAATCTCAAGAATTGTGCAGTTTCAACTCATTGAACAAGCATCAAAAATATTATTTTGAGAGTATGCAAAGCAAAAACGTATGTAAACATTGACATATACATTTAAAATAATAATAAAAGCTTACAATATTGGCCATCTACTATAGATTAGATTAATACAACGATAGATTAATACAAATATTTATACATTAATACACAAAAACACAAAAATAAATGTATTTGGTCTCCTTAGTAAGACTAAATTAAGATGCAAAAATACAAATTCTAAAGAGGGCTAATAATATTGTCCTTAAATTGTTGAGAAAAAATAAAACTGCTTTTATTTCAGCCAAACTAAAAGACGTTCATCAGAAAAACAAGAAAACATTATAGGAAATAGCATGAAAATTTCCTATTTAACCGCCGATTTGAATGTTATCACTTTGAATGGGTGTTATAAGCGGTTATCAGCTGACAGATATGGGCCAGTAGGGGCCTTCCTCACCTACTGGTAGGCTCAGAAGGCTGTTATCATCCATCCACAAAGTTAATCAGCTATAGATCACATATGGCTGCGGCTGGAAGCTAACGAGAATTATTTTTAATATTTATTAAATTTCTCAGTTGTATTTTATTAACGTCTACCGCCACCACCAACCCTAAACCCAACCGTCACAGTAATGTAAAAACAGATCTGGAGCTGGAGTCTTCTCTATAAGTATAGCTGATTAACCATGTGGATGGATAACAGCCTTCTGAGCCTACCAGGCCCCTACTGGCCCATATCTACTAGCTGATAACCACTGATAACGGCCATGATGACAAAACAGATGGGATTTGTTTGTCCAAGCTTTTAACTTGGAAATTAAACATGTTGGCGGTAAAGATAACGGTAAAGATGGCTGATGCAATGTCACGTACTACCATATGGTGATGGGTGGTGTCTTGTTTATGCATTTTTGTTTTGTTCACCAGTCACCATTTTGGGGGTGGAGGTGTTGCGTGTGGCGTTTCCTCCTGCCTTTAATTATTACTTCCAATTGAACTTGTCTGTTTTTTTTTTCCTTTTCAGTTCTCTATTGGTTGATTTGTTGGCGTCAGGCCTTTAAAACAGACAGAAGTGGACTTCTCGCGATCCCTCATTCCTCCACGCCACCACAGTTTTGACGGCTTTACTGTCGTGTTCTCCTTTATGCTTTCCTTTTGATATTTGTTTGGAGTGGGGAGCTCCAACCCGCTTTAGGTTTGTTTGGTTGTTATTTATTATGTTGTTGGGCTCCCCATCTCTTGTCATTTTGCAATCTGGTTATGTTAATAAATAATTTAGCTGGAGCATTTTGGCTGTTGTTAATTTATGTTACGTTGTCTTTGGTTCACGAGTTGTATTTAAATTAGGGACCGTAACACTGACATTTTAAGATTATAAGGCTGAACAGCATGAAATGTCATCAGTCTACAGAGATTTCACAGTATTTATGGTGGCTTGAAAAGCCAGCATACTGTTATCTATCTTAAACTTCTTCTTCTTCTTCTTCTTCTTCTTCTTCTTCTTCTTCTGAGACTAATTTCTAAGTGTATCTCCTCCTAGGCCTTTCAAGCTACATACTTCAAACTTTCGTCAAACTTTCAAACTGGTCTGACTCGGGTTGCTATATCTTTTCTAACTGATCCGACCTTGGGTTTTCCGAAAAACGACCCAGAAAAATCCCAAAAGTCCCATTGACTTAACATTGGGTCAAACTTTGTGAGCTCATAACTCTGCATCAGACTGTCAGACTGTCCTACAGACTTCTTACTGGACTCATTTAACTCAGTCTAGCCAGCAGCCAATAACTGATGACTTTTTAACTTACTAGCCACTCCCTAGCAACCACTTACAGCACCCTAGCAACTGTCCCATAGACTTCCATTGTAAAAGACTCCCATTTACTTAACATTGGATCAACCTTTGTGAGCTCATAACTCTGCATCAGACGGTCCTACAGACTAGAGTCTGGCCTCATTCAACTTGGTCTAGCCAGCAGCCAATCACTGATTACTTTTAAACTTACTAGCCACTCCCTAGCAACCAATTTCAGCACCCTAGCAACTGTCCCAGAGACTGTGACTAGCTTTTCTAACACATGCTAACAGTTTAAACTTCCTACTGACATGCTAATCTTGCTAGAAAGGTGCTAGCAACACGATAGTGACATGCTAGTCATGCTAGTGACATGCTAATTCATGCTAGAATCATGCTAACATCATGCTAATTCCTGCTAGAAACAAGCTGATTCATGCTAGAATCATGCTAGTAACATGCTAGTTACATGCTAATTAATGCTAGAATCATGCTAGTTACATGCTAATTCATGCTAGAAACATGCTAATTCATGCTAGAATCATGCTAACAACATGCTAATTCATGCTAGAATCATGCTAACAACATGCTAATTCATGCTAGAAACATGCTAGTAACATGCTAATTCATGCTAGAAACATGCTAGTAACATGCTAGAATCATGCTAGTAACATGCTAATTCATGCTAGAAACATGCTAGTAACATGCTAATTCATGCTAGAATCATGCTAGTAACATGCTAATTCATGCTAGAATCATGCTAGTAACATGCTAATTCATGCTAGAATCATGCTAATAACATGCTAATTCATGCTAGAATCATGCTAGTAACATGCTAATTCATGCTAGAATCATGCTAGTAACATGCTAATTCATGCTAGAAACATGCTAGTAACATGCTAATTCATGCTAGAAACATGCTAGTAACATGCTAATTCATGCTAGAATCATGCTAATTCATGCTAGAATCATGTTAATTCATGCTAGAAACATGCTAATTAATGCTAGAATCATGCTAATTGATGTTAGCAACTGCCTAGCAACCACTCAGAATACTTTAGCAACCGCCTAGCAACAACCTAGAAACATGCTAACATATATGTACTTATCTATGCCGACTGTTTCAAACTTCATAAAAACTGCTTCAGTTATTTACACTTTAAAACGACTTCAAACTTTTAGACTCGGCTTTTCAAGCCACCATAAAGTTTGTCCTCAAACTTTAATATCTAGTTCTCTGTTACAATCAGGATATCACAATAATAAACCCCGAAAAACTAAGCAAACACTAGCAGATTACTACGGTATAAAAACAGCAACATACAAAAGAGAGAGATCGACTACAATGTCCCTTGTTTTATAATGATTTGTTCAGCTGTAGCTAGAAGCTTACATTGAGTTTTTCTCCCTCTAATGACTTATGCAATCTGTCGCCATCTTGTGGCAGAATGTCAACTGTCAGTTTCTTTGGTCTGCTCAGACAGGCTGATGGCAGCCGATGCACTGAATCTGAATCTCTGAAATGATAAATATTTAAAATAGGCACTATCCTTATAAATAAATGGTATAGTTGCAATCTAAACAACTACATTCTTGCCTTAAAAAGCCTCAAAAGTACATTACGTTGCCCAACAGCTGCACTATTTGTCAAACTGTAGTGTCCTCTGCTTATATGTGGGCAGAATAATACACAAGGGTGAAGAGGCTGTACGAGTGCTGTTACTTGCAGAATATCGCACTGCTATCAGCCAATCAGATTCAAGAACCAGACAGAACTGTTACATATATTATATCAAATTTATATCATATTTACAGAGGCTTTAACGATTTACAAGTTTAGCACTTCAGATCATCAGAGAGTAGCAGTATATAAATGCGCTGACGAGCTTAAGTTATTAAATCTTCAACTCTAATTATGTTGCTGTATTAAGCATATAGAGAGGAGAGAGTGTTTCCTACAGGTGGTTTGTCAAGCCCACTCATCTCTAAAGCACACTAAGAATTCACTTTATTTACCAAGTATCCCTTTAGCATTTAGATCAGGGATGGGCAAACTCGATCCTGGAGGGCTGGTGTCCCTGCAGAGTTTTGCTCCAACCCTAATCAAACACACCTGCTTGTAGATTTCTAGTGGTCTTGAAGACACTAATTAGGGTGTTTAGGTGTGTTTGATTAGTGTTGGAGCAAAACTCTGCAGGGACACCGGCCCTCGAGGATCGAGTTTGCCCATGCCTGATTTAGATCATTAATACACACTGAAATAAATGATTATTAAGATTAATGAGAATTATTTTAAGGTAGGTGGTTGCAAACTATTTATATGAGCTGAATATAAATTAAATTTAGTAATGGTCAACTTAATTTGTTTGTTTAAACTCAGCTCATTTGAATTGCTTTGCAACCACTTACCTTAAAATAATGTAGTAAATCCAATGAATCACTTGTTTCAGTGCACATCAGAAATAGTAAGTTAACAGCTAATGCATTGTGAACTAGCATGAACAACTGTGTCTGTATTTATAAGATGCATGACCTAAAGTGACCATGATGCATCTGTCCACATCAGGACTAATAAAGAGCGTTTAAGACGGAGCAGATTTACCTGACGGAGCCTCAGAATGGTCTGGAAAAGCTCCATTTATTTGCTAGTTTTGGCTGCTGAATACAGGGAATCTGCAGGAGCGTTTAAGTCTGAGGTGGTTTGACAGATCAGTCATTTTGCAGCCCAAAACCACTATTTGATGTTGCCTTTCATAAGCGTTTCTATTTAGGGATCTTCTGGCCACATTGGGAGCATCCACTTAGAGGAATTTGCCTGTGGAAATATTATTTAGCCCTTCTTGGAAACATTACGTGGTGCAGTGAAGTAGGGATGCACACTATATTGCAGAATTATCATTGTCAAGGTAATTGTACACGTATTATGTGTGTCGCACAGATGATAGGATTACATTTATTTTGTGCACATGTAAAAAAAGACATGCTTGTATTTATATTTTCCCCACATATTTATGCTTTTGTATTGAATTATGGGATCTTGATCTTTCTTATAACAGCTTTCAGCATTGAAATTTTTAAAGTGACCTTTATGAACATTTGTAATAGTTTGCAGTGATTTGTTTACTGGGATGGTGTTGTATATTATGCTACAGAGACCTTGTAATAAACTGCCAGTACATTTTCTGTCATTTAACAGACACATTTCTCTATATATTACTGCTTACACTGTACATTATATTATTTCAAATGACTAAAATGTAATTAAAAGTCACTTTGTTAAACTTTAGAGTTGAATTTTCAAAATCTAAAGTCGACAGATCAACATCCCATAGTGCAATTCACAACCACAAATAAACTGAAAACATTCGTGAATCACAACATATTGAAACAATCCAATCAGATAGAGCCCTTACTATTTCTAGCCCCTCCTCCCTATTAAGTGCTGTTCTGCTATTGATTGGAGTAATACAAATGTGAATATAGAGCTGAAATAATAGCAGAAGTCGAGAAAATGACATCAGTCAATCAAAGTCAGAATATCTTCACTCATTCATAGTGTTTTAAAGGCCCTGGTATACTTAAAACGAAATCGATAATAGAACTGAAATTATGTCATTATAGGAGCTTTTTGCTCATGAAGGTTTTGTTTCTTCAGTCTGAGCGGTTTCAAAATTGGTGAATTTTTCCAGATGTAAGACCTGTTATTAATTAAATAATTGTATTTATTCATTCATTGTAATGGAAGGACGTGGCCAGAGTGGCTTTTTGGTTTCTTTTCTTGTGCATCCAGCCGCTAGCACCCCATCTGAAAGAGTTTTAGCATATGGGGTAATGTAGTCCAATTTGACATTTTGTAATGTTGCAGTATGTATTTGAATAATGATGGCTGGTTCCTTTACTTTAAAGCTCAGATTTGATTATCATAATTTGTTTTGTTTATAGAGTTTGAGGTTTACTGTCTTATTATTATTATTATTTTTGTTATTATTATTATCAGAATCAGAAAGAGCTTTATTGCCAGGTATGTTCACACATACGAGGAATTTGTTTTGGTGACAGAGCTTCTACAGTGCAACAGTAATACAGAGACAGGACAAAAAACTGATCATAAATATATTTTTTTAAAATTAGAAAAAATAAATAAATAGATAGATATTAAAAATAGACAAAAAATATTATTATTTTTATTATTATTATTATTATTATTATTATTATTATTTACACCTTAAAGTTTGCTTTGATTGTTCAGTATTTACACTTTACCATTGCATGCACTTTGTAACATTTTATTCAAGTTTAAGAGTCTCTGTAACACTTTTGTTTATAAATTATAATATAATAATATAAAATTATAATATAATAATAATAATAATAATAATAATAATAATATATATATATATATATATATATATATATATATATATATATATATATATATATATATATATATATATATATATATATATATATATATATATATATATATATATATATATATATATATATATGTTTTTCCTTTGGCTACAAAACAAACATTTTAAGCCTTTTAAATGTCACTTTAGCTGCATTTACACTGCAGATCTTGATGGTCAATTCCGACCCAATTTTTTTATGACCTGCTTACATCATCTTTAAGCGGAGTATCTTGAAAAATAACTACCAAAGCATTATGCACTGTCATCAATACAAAGACAAAAGAAATCAGTTATTAAAACTACTGTTTAAAAACATGTTGAAAAAAAATCTCTTCATTAAAAACACTTGGGAAATATTTAAAAACAATTCAAAGAAATTCAAAGGCTAATCATTTATTCTTGGACTGTATATCAAGCTCAGCTGCCAAACAGAACATTAAAAACAAACATTTGCAACAAGCCCGTCCTCTTATGTTGTGTCTTATTTCTTATTAAAACTGCTCAGGCCTACAACAACTGCAACAAAAATGATGACGCAGAGCAAGGATTTTCCAATACTCTGATCAGGGAGAAAATACAGCCATGATCTGTGCAAGAAAAGCCCCCGGCGGAGAACGATCCCTCTTTCAGCAGAGATCCCTGATCGATCTCTTATTTCATAAAGAGGCAGCCAAAGGAGGACTCATTCAGAGAGAAAGTATTAGTGTCTTTCAGTCTCTCCTAAAGTGTTTTAGCATCATCAAATCATTAATTTAATCATTAACAAAGTTTTTACATGTTAAAAGTTCTGTTTAACAGAGCAAAGACATTCACAGCATTTCCTATTATACCGTTTTCTTGTAAAGAAAGCCTTTTTTTAAATTTGGCTAGAATAAAAGCTGTTTTTAAATATTTACAAATCAAAATTATCATCCTCAAGAAGTTATGTTTTTTCCTTTGGCTACAGAACAAATATTTTTAGCTTTTAAACTACCCTTTATGCTGAACATCTTGCAAAACAACTACCAAAATATTATGCACTGTCATCATAAAGACAACATTGATTATTAAATGTTTTAGTTTAAAAAAAAAAACCTTCATTTAAAACACTTGGGAAATACACAAACCGGCCACTTTATTAGGTACATCTTACCAGTATCGCGTTGGACCCTTTTGCCGTCAGAACTGCTTTAATGCTCCATGGCACAGATTCAACAAGGCACTGGAAAGATTTGTCAGCTGCTCATCCATGATGCAACTCTCCCACCACATCCAAAAGGTGATCAGGTACTGTAGGCTTTGTCATTAACATGATGCTCAATTGGTACTAATGGCCCCAAAGTGTCCTAAGAAAATATCCCGCACACCATTACACCACCACCAGCCTGAACTGCTGGTACAAGGCAGGATGGATCAATGCTTTCATGTTATTGACGCCCAATTCTGAGCCGACCATCTGAATGTGGCAGCAGAAATGGAGACTCATCAGACCAGGCAACGTTTCTCCAATCTTCTATTGTCCAGTTTTGGTGAGCCTGTGTGAATTGTAGCCTCAGTTTCCTGTTCTTAGCTGACAGGAGCGGTACCCGGTGTGGTCTTCAGCTGCTGTAGCCCATCCGCTTCAAGGTTGGACATGTTGTGTGTTCAGAGATGCTCTTCTGCAGACCTCGGTTGTAACGAGTGCTTATTTGAGTTACTGTTGCCTTTCTATCAGCTGGAACCAGTCTGGCCATTCTCCTCTGACCTCTGGCATCAACAAGGCCTTTGCGTCCACTGAACTGCCGCTCACTGGATATTTCCTCTTTGTCGGACCATTCTCTGTAAACCCTAGAGATGGTTGTGCGTGAAAATCCCAGTAGATCAGCAGTTTCTGAAATACTCAGAGCAGCACGTCTGACACCAACAACCATGCCACATTCAAAGTCACTTAAATCCCCTTTCTTCCCCATTCTGATGCTCTTTGAACTGCAGCAGATTGTCTTGACCATGTCTACATACTTAAATGCATTGAGTTGCTGCCATGTGATTAGCTGATTAGAAATGTGCATTAACAAGCAGATGGACGGGTGTACCTAATAAAGTGGCCGGTGAGTGTATTTGAAAAAGAATAAAAACATTCACATGAAGCCAAATAATTTCCTCTTGGACTGTATATCATCAAGCTCAGCTGCCAAACAAACCCCGAAAAACATACATTTGCAACAAGTGAATACGAGCCAAACATGTACCCGTCCTCTTAATTCTCATTCCTTATAAAAACCGTTCCAGGTCACAATGACTGTTTGACAACAAAAATGATGACACAGAGCGAGGATTTTCCATTTCTCTGATCAGGGAGAAAATACTTGTGCAAGAAAAGCCCCCGGCGGAGGACGATCCCTCTTTCAGCACACATCCCCGATCGATCTCTTATTTCAGAAAAAGAGGCAGCCAATGAAGGGCTCATTCAGAGAGAAACGGCACCACTGCTGAGACAAAAAAAAGCCATTCAAAACCGCAGCTATGATTTATGAATGGGGACCAGAGACCAGCACAAAATTAATTGTAGGAAATGCAAGGCTCGGCCAGAGATACGTCCAAGATATACTTTCCCTGGCTCCTGGACCTATGGAAAGCCTGGGTGGCCCTTTATGACCGCTTCCTTTGGTTTTCGATGGTAATGTCATTTCTTGGGTCTGCATGACACCCTGATCGCACACATAAGTGGGGCTGAAGGATAAATTGCATGCGATTGTCGAGCGCATTTGTCTATAAAGCCATCTCTGTAATCAGCTGTGAATCTCCAGAACGTGTGTTCAGCAAGACATGGGGCGATAACCAGTTTTAAAGTTTACGGCGGCTTGGAAAAGTCAACGTATTGAAACTGCTAACAATTTCTGTAATGGCGTTCCTACGGTATACAGACGTTTTAGGGCTATTTTTGCATTTTTTTAATGACTATTTTATTGGCTGCAGCTCAAAGGTGAATATGGAGCTGAAAATAAACAGTAATGGCAGAAGTCGAGACAAGAGAGGAAAATGACAACAGCCAATCAGAGTCAGAATATCTGCTGAATCAACGTCATTTCCAATTATGAAAGTATTGCATTACAATATTGAGTTACGCCCAAGCGGCAACCTCCCGCTCTCCCTCGAGAAGCAAACACAGAAGTAACTGAAACTGCAATTCATCAAAATTCCACTAGTCCTGGCTCCATAATAGAGCAGATTTCTATTGAGCCCACTGTTAAAATGGCCGACTTTTTTTTGGTGCATATAGCTAATATTACCCTTCATGACAACTGTGAGGGGGTCAATTTTTTTTAGAACTTATCAGTTTTGTTTATATTAAGTTAAATTAAGTCTGCATAATTAAGGGCGTGGCTACTTGAGTGACAGCAAGGTCTCGCTGGTCATCATTTCACTGATTCACTGATTCCGGCTGATTAGCCGCTGAACTCGCCATATTCATCGTATATTTGTGTTGTTTTATGTTTCTTTACACAGCCAATTGCCTTTAGGAATTATTTCCTACAATTATCAGATGATATGGCGTGCTGTGTGCACTTAATTGAGCTCACAAACCATTCACATGGCCTCCATTTCCCAGGTGAGTGAAATTATATACTTATATACCATCTCTATAAATGTATTTGTTTTAAGATCATTTATATTGTTCTTTAGAGCTGTAAAGCACTCCAGAATCTGACAGATTGATTAGCTGTAGGCTCTAGAACAGTCATCTGAAGCGTTGTCATACATGGATTTCATCAATAGCCCTGCATTTACTAACACACACTATATCTGAAGTGTTTGGAAGTAATTCGTGTTTTCCTCCTGTAGAAAAACGTCATAAGAACAATGTTTAGTGGCTTATTACTACAGTGTTTTTAAAACGTTAAACACTTTATTAATATAGTAAACAACCAAGCACATGTGTTCAGAACACAAACGAGTCGCAGGTAATGAAGTATTAAACATTTCACCCAAAGAAACACCCATCTAAGCAAAATTCTAGCAGTCATCTATAGCGCTGGCTCTTTGCCGTTATTTGGTATCCCCCGGTCAGTGCAACGACATGCGAACAAAATACTTGTAGCTTCTTTTTTGCGTTTTTCAGAAACCTATGTGTGATGTTACGAACACTACGTCCATATCTTTTAGAGTCTATGGTTATGCCCCCAAAATGAGTTGCGATACTTAGTTACTTGTTATAGTAAGTAATGCATTATGTTACTTTTACTTTGTTGGACCTGTCTGGAGAGGGTTCTGGCTGCAGACTCTGTGCAGATGTTATCTGAGCTGCTTCCAATGCATTTTAATGCACTCACCTAACCCTACCCATCACAGTGACATCACTAGCTCCATTAAGTGCTTGATCTCTTTCAGAACTTGCAGGGTTTTTTTCTTTTCTTTTACTTAAATTTTCAAATAGAAGAGCTCTGTAATTAACAACACACTGTATAACCTTCATTTACCTTTAAAAAAACACACAAATTATGTAGGATAACATTATCTTTGGAGAACTTTCTAAGCTCTACGTGCAGTATATGCAGATTATTGAAAGTTTAAAGCAGTGTGTTTGCTACTTTTGTACTTTTTGTCTTATTTAAAAGTAAAATCACTTTCCATTCAGATAATCCTTGTATCATTTTCTTCCATGTGTTCAAAATAATACGAATATTTCTAAATCGCAGAAATATAAACCTCTGCCATCTTCATTTTCTGTCTGTTCCTGCATTCTCTCATTGACTGCAGGAGTCAGCATGACTACATTCATTTTAATTCAGCAATGTATTTTTCAACTTTAAAAAATTAACTTAAAAGCAACTCGCAATGTTTTTTTAAAAAGTCAAATATCATTACTTAATTTTTAAAATGTGCTAACTTTTGGACCCTTAACAAGTGAGAAGCACATGCGCAAAATGCAAACTGCTGTAATTCCTACAGCGTTCACCTGATTTAGATGTAACTACCCTCAAATTAAAGCTAATAATCTGCAGTTATGTATAGAGCCAAAAATGTTAGAACTGTGTTGATGTCCCAATATTTATGGACCTAACTGTTTGCATGCATATGTATGTATGCATGTACTGTATGCATGTATGTTGGCATGTATGTTGGCATGTATATGTTGTGTGATTTTAATTTGCTGTGACTTTTGAGACAGTCAGTTTGCAATCAATTATTACTGGTATTGTTAGACAATACTATCAGCCCCGTCATTTTCAATATTTCATGTTATTTACAGAAGTTATGGGAAACTTTTTTTTTACACATTTTTAAACAGTTCTAATAATTTTGTCCTTGCCATGATGATAGCACAATTCAATTTAATTCATATTCATGCTGTGAAAATGTTCTTGCTCTATTAAACATCACTTATCACATTATCAAAATAATTTTGTCTATACTTTATGTCTTGATGAAAGGAACTGCCGAGAGAGATCCTTCAGTTAAACAAGCAATAAAAAAGTGAGATGACAGTTGATGCAATTTTTCATTTTTATTGGTCATTAGCTGTCAAAAATACTTTAGCACTTTGTTTATAAAGTTGCGTCAGTGTCAAAAACTTAAGCATTCCCCCACATCTCTATTGCAATTTACAATTGTTTGGATAAATGTGTGTGTGTGTGTGTGTGTGTGTGTGTGTGTGTGTGTGTGTGTGTTTGTGACTGGCAAACATTCTGATGCGTGCCGTTATGTTCAAATAAATGCACAGCTAAAGTAGTTCCGGCAGGTTTTGAGTGCATTGCCGCTCCATATCACTCCGCTGAGTTATTTCACAGCTACAACAGTCAAAAATCACATCAGAACACGAGAGTAGGCTTTGGAGGAGATGTGTGAGAAACTAGTTCAATTGTCAAAATGTTAAATTTGTGACAATTCTCTGTTTAAAAGATCATGTTTTGAGCGTGCTATATGGCTTGTTGCGTGCACATTAATGATTTTGCACACAGAAAAAATCATGACCATGAAAATTGGTTTGTTGTTCATTCTGAGCTCAAACGATCTTGTTTTGAGGTTTTTGTGGTCACTTTTGTGCACATCGCTTGCTCAACATAAACATTGTGACACTGGTTTTGTGTCGACAAATAATTTTAACAATTGATAACAATTGAGTCGGGCCGACGTTTCATGTGCATGAAAGGGACCAAAAATACCTTGAAACAGATTTAACATGTGCACAACAAGCAATTTTGTGAATAATGTGTACAATACTTTGTGTGCAGAATGGTTAGCGCGTTCACAGGTCATTTAGAGTGCACGTGATCTTTTGCACACAGAATTGTGTCGCAAATATAACGCCATAGCCCTGACACAGGAGCAGTTTGAGGACAAAAACCTGACAAATGTCTAAAATAATGTCTAAAATGCTTGATTCTGATTGGCTGATGAGCGTTGTTCTTTTCAGATAAAGTAGTTCCGGCAGGTTTTTCAGTGCATTACAGCTCCATATCCCTCTACTGAATGAGTTGTTTCACTGCTACAACAGTCAAAAATCACATCAGAACACAACAGAAGGCTTTGGAGGAGACGTGTGAGAAAGTAGTGCTGCACACAGGAGCAGTTCTAGGACAAAAACCTGACAATACAACATCTGAACAGTGAATTTATCTGTGGAGACCAGAGTTTAACCATGACTAATTGAGACTCTGAGGCATTGAGATTAAAAAAAAATAAAAATGCATAGCCATTTTGCATCATGCAAGTCGTTGCCGACGTTTCATGTGCACAAAAGGGACCACAAATACCTCAAAACGGATTTAACATGTGCACAACAAGCCATTTTGTGCACTCAAAACAATACTTTGCGTGTAGAATGGTTAGTGCGTTCACAGGTTATTTAGAGTGCACACGATCTTTTGCGTCGCAAATATAACGCCATAGCCCTGACACAGGAGCAGTTTGAGGACAAAAACCTGACAAATGTCTAAAATAATGTCTAAAATGCTTGATTATGATTGGCTGATGAGCGTTGTTCTTTTCAGATAAAGTAGTTCCGGCAGGTTTTGAGTGCATTACAGCTCCATATCCCTCTACTGAATGATTTGAGTTGTTTCACTGCTACAATAGTCAAAAATCCCATCAGAACACAACAGAAGGCTTTGGAGGAGACGTGTGAGAAACTAGTGCTGCACACAGGAGCAGTTTGAGGACAAAAACCTGACAATACAACATCTGAATAGTGAATTTATCTGTGGAGACCAGAGTTTAACCTGACTAATTGAGACTCTGAGGCAATGAAAAAAAAATGCACAGCCATTTTGCATCATGGCCACATCAGATGTGCATTATTTTCTAATAATTCAACAGCCTCCATTTCTTTCATATCCCTTGGACATACCTGCAGTAAAATATAATAATAATTTGAAAGTCAAAATCTCTGCAACTGAATAACATGGTAATTTGTGGCTAACAGTTTCCATTAGCATTGTTAGTTTTGTGACGGATTCATATTGTGGAAAGCCACAGCGGTCGCTACGGTCGGCTGAAAACACTTCATAGTTCCTCATGACCGCTGCAGAGTATTGGTCAGAGGGCTTTGTTTTGGATCGACTGGCTGTCGAGTGATTTTTATTCGCTGTGACGTTTAGCTGAGGTGTAATTGCAGGCCAGCGGGTGAGAGGACACAGTCAGAAATATTAGAAAGCTAGCATTTACTCAAAAAATAGTTAACTACTTATTTAAAATGAGCTGAAATAACACAATTGGTGGCACGGTGGCGCAGTGGTTAGCACTCTCACCTCACTGCACTGGTTGAGTCCCAGCTGGGTCAGTTGGCGTTTCTGTGTGGAGTTTGCATGTTCTCCCCGTGTTGGTGTGGGTTTCCTCCAGATGCTCCGGTTTCCCCCACAGTCCAAACACATGCGCTATAGGGGAATTGATGAACTAAATTTGCCTTAGTGTATGAGTGTGTGTGAATGTGAGAGTTTATGGGTGTTTCCCAGTACTGGGTTGCAGCTGGAAGGGCATTCGCTGCATAAAACATATGCTGGAATAGTTGGCGGTTCATTCCACGGTGGCAACACCTGAAATAGAGACTAAGCCAAAGGAAAATGAATGAATAACACGATTCTTGAGATTTTTTTGGGAGGACAGCTTAAATGTTTTATGTTTAATCAACTTAAAATGGTAAAAACCATTACGTTAACTTAATTGATTTGCATTGGGATGTCATGAAGGGATTGTGTGGAACACAGTATTTTTTACAGTGTTAAATCATTACTGTTGCTACAGTCATTAGTGCTTGATATGAAAGGCTTTGCAGAGGAAAAATAACTCCAGTTTAACAGCCGATAGAAAATAAACAGAATAAAAATAGTACAATAATTCATAATACTGTAGATTTAAAGCAATACAAAATAAAGCATTAGGTCATCAGACCATCTGCATTTCTCGTATTGTGAAATTTGAAAGTATATTCAAATGTAGTCATTCATTCATTTTTTTTCCCGATTTGTCTCTTTATTAATCTGGGGCCGCCACAGCGGAATGAACCGCCAACTTCTCCAGCATGTTTTACGCAGCAGATGTCCTTCCAGCTGCAACCTATCACTTGGAAACACCCATATACACTCTTTCACACACATACACTATGAACAATTTAGCCTACCGAACTCACCTACAGCACATGTGTCAGGACTGTGGGGGAAACCGGAGCACCCGGAGGAAACCCATGCCAACACGGGGAGAACATGCTATCTCCACACAAAAATGCCAACTGACCCAAACGAGGTTCGAACTAGCAACCTTCTTGTTGTGAGGGGACAGCGCTACCAGGGCCGGAGTGGGACTCCTTTTCAGCCCTGGAGTTTGAAGCCTTAGACCGGCCCACCTCAGTTCACAACTGACTATATTAAAATAAGGTCATTTCCAATTCAGTTTCTAATGACACTATCATGTCTTTTTCAAGGAAACAGCGGCTTTAGAACGTCAAATGTTTTTCATAAATATGAGAACATTAAAGGGGAGCTAAATCTCCAACACTATTCTCTATAACATCACAATGTCCTTTCCTGCAATATCTGAATATATATTCTGTGCTAATTACTTTATAGATATCCAGTCCTTTGTAACGGTGGTCACACAAAAAATTAAAATAAAATATGTACACATATAGAAGTAACCCAAACAGTATTATACGTCTTAACACAAAAAAAAAAAATACTCAGACAAGATTCAAACCCTGGTCAGCGGCATCATAACACAACATGCTGACCACTGGACCACAATGGCGCTGTTATGTTAGTGAGTGTGGAGTAAAGAATAAAACAAGTATTGCAGTTTTACATTCTTACCACACTTTCTATTGATGGCTTAATCTTTTTCTCCCCTTTTTAGATTTCTGATAAAGTTATGTCAGATTTATTAATGTAGTGATTTTCACTGAGCAGGTGTAATATCCATTAATTCAGGGTATATTTTGTGCTGGATCACACAGGATCCAGTACCCCTGAAATCGGATCCGGCACCTCATTTTACCGATCCCCCTCCTCAACTGCCCTCCTCCCCCGTCCGCTGTTCACTTTCACTTTCGCGACTCCCCAAACCTCTCCCCTTTCGTCCACGACAGCCAATAACGTTATATTTGCTCACGGGGCTGCGAGAAAATAAATAAAAAGAGCAGAGCTGCGGTAAAACAATGAATAAAAAGAGAGAGGCTGTGGTCAAATAAATAAATAAATGAAAAAAGTGTGACTGCTGAGAGTGCAAGCAGCTAGGGACACCAGCCCTCCTGGCCAAAAAAATGGACCGGCCCAACGAGAATTCTTCCGGTCCTCCCGATTAGCCAATCAGGGCCCCGAGCGCTACCCACTGCTCCATCGCACTGTTCAAATGTAGTTTAATCACTTATTTTATATGTTATTAAATGCTAATCAGAATCGGTGTCATTTTTAACTAAACGCTAAATGATAATAGAGTAATAAACAGAAAAAAATGATAATAAACACTGAATAATAATACTGATAACAGTATTTCAGTTAAATTTTGCTGAAGTTATTATAGTTATTTATAGTTACGTTATTTGCAACATTAACAGACAGTATTTAACTAATTTCTGTTGACAGCTGTTCACACACAATGAATAGTTCTATCAACATTATATAAAGTTCTATAAACGTTCTACAAACATGTTCTGTGAAGTTTTGTACACATATATTGTATAGACTAACATAACAGTGATGAAGTGAAATATACAGTTTTTACAATAGAAGTAAATTTAAGTCAAGGTAATCTCCAGAATTAGGAAATTTAATGTAACCAGAAAATCAGAGCACATCACACCTGTCCTCAGGTCTTTACACTGATTTCCAGTCACATTCAGAATAGATTTTAAAGTGTTATTACTGCTCTATAAATCACTAAATGGTCTAGGACCTCAATACACTACAGATATGCTCACTGAATACAAACCTAATAGATCACTCAGATCTTTAGGATCAAATAAACTAGAAATTCCAAGAGTTCAGTCAAAGCAGGGTGAATTGGCCTTCAGCTACTAACAGCGCCCCCTGCTGCTGGAATCAGCTTCCAGAAATGATCAGATGTGCTCCAACATTAGACACATTCACATCAAGACTGAAAACACATCTGTTTAGCTGTGCCTTTACTGAATGAGCACTGTGCTACGTCTGTAAGATCGCACGATCATGTTTTTCTCTTTTTCATTCTTTTATAACACATTTTATCTGCTTTTATGCTTTTCTTTACCATTTTTATTATTTGTTTTTATTTCTCTTATACTTGTTTCTTTTATTTCCTGTTTATGTAAAGCACTTTGAATTGCCACTGTGTATGAAATGTGCTATAGAAATAAACTTGCCTTGCCTAACCAGCCAAATCCTTACAAATATTTCATGTGAGGACATCCATTAAAAATGCGCAGCTTTGAAGCCTATACATTAAAAACCAACAAGGTATTTTCTTCATTTAACAGGCTAGAACACTTCTAATAGGTGAATGGGCCAGCTTTTGGCGGACTATTTTAATAGGCTATACACTTATTTAACAACACACTTTACATGCCAATTTGCACATAACAGCTGCACATATAACGTTGTATATAGTAATAAACAAGTACATACACTAACGTACATACATTAAATATACTTCATTTGTATATTTGCACTCACTACTTCTATTTTTTTTTAAATATATTTATGATCTGTTTTTTTTGTCCTGTCTCTGTTATCCTGTTGCACTGTAGAAGCTCTGTCACCAAAACAAATTCCTCGTACGTGTGAACATACCTGGCAATAAAGCTCTTTCTGATTCTTCTGATTCAGAATTATGTTAAAATAAAAAAATATTTATTTGACATATTTATTAGTTTTTGTTGTAAGTGCTTTGTTTCTGCTCTAGTCCTTTATGCATGCGTCCTTGCATCTTATACTTTTGTTTTTTTATATTTTTGTAAAGTACTTTGAGATGCTAATTTTAAAGATGCAACATAAAATAAAGCTTATCATTTTTAAAAGCATACACTATAAAACACATCCATAAGTTAGCGGTTTTCCTTATTTTGTGATTCATGTTCTTATTTTTATCCCCATTTATTTCTGCTTTTGAATTGCATTATGGGAGCTTCATCAGAATCAGAACCAGAAAGAGCTTTATTGCCAGGTATGTTCACACATACGAGGAATTTGTTTTGGTGACAGAGCTTCTACAGTGCAACAAGATAACAGAGACAGGACAAAAAACATGATAACAAATATATATATAAAAAAAGTAGTAAGTAGTGAATGCAAATATACAGATTGACAAGTGTATGTACATGTTTATTACTATATACAATGTTATATGTGCAGCTGTTATGTGCAAATTGGCATGTAAAGTGTGCTGTTAAATAAGTGTATATGTGTATAAAAGTGTATAGCAAGTAGTGATGTTGGTTTCACAATTATTATCATCAAGTGTTGATCTTTCTTCCAACAACTTTTAACCTTGAAATGTTAAAAAAAAGTGACTTTTATGAACATTTGTAATAGTTTGCAGTGCTATATTATCTGTGTTTGTTCTGTATATTACACTCAAAAACCTTTTAATAAACTGCCAGTACATTTTCTGTTATTTTACAAACTTATTTCGCTATAAATAATATACTATACATTATGTAAGGGTCCATCTATAGGTGCAATGATGAAAATAAAAGCACGGGTAAAGGTTAAATGCATCTTAGCCTTTTCTAGCACATCTGAAAAGAAAAAAAAAAAAGATTTGTTAGAATTTATTTTGTTGGTTCAGGTCCACATTTAAGATATCCTGATCACATTCATAAATAAAGAATGCATTTAGATATTTGACTACAATTTAAATCAACTCATCTTTTCATTTAATGGTTCATCGTTTACTCGAAGTCGCTTAGAGTCAGTATGCTGGCCAGTTACATCTGCTCACGGACCGATCCTCGCCAGTTCTGGTTCTTAAAGGAAATAAGTTAACAGTTCCTCTAAGTAATATTAGGCCACCCTATGCTTGCATACATAAAGAAATGTTGATTTAGCCACTAGATTATATCAAACCAAGTCAGTGATTGTCAGAAATCAACAGGTCTTATATGCTGCGTTTATGCTTCATCCATTACATTATTGTAAATGACTAAAAATGTCAATAAAAGTCACTGTTAAACTGTAGAGTTGCACTTTCAGCATCAAAAGTCGACAGTGCAGAGTTGAACATCCCATAATGCAATTCCCAACCACAAATAAACACTTGTGAATCACAAAATACAGCAACTGTTAATTAATATATATATATATTTTACAGTGTGTAACATGTTCAGCTCAGCTCCTGCTGATGTCACTACGGGCCTTCGCTCAGCCGTCCGCCAAAAGCTGGCACCATTCACTGAGCCTCATGTTTTGTGAAATAACAGAGGATGTAAGGCCCATTACTCTATATTTGTAATATTGTAAAGAGGTAAGTGGAAGCCAGTGGAACATTTTGTAAATCTGGAGTCGCCCTCAAACCGCCGCGTGGACGATAAATGCGCTCGACTCTCCAACAGGATTTCCCTTTAGACCTGCTCACGCTCTCGCCGCAGCAGTGATGAGAATAACAGAGGGGCATTATTTTTCCTCAACAGTTCGGGAAGGTGATAAAGGGCTCTCAAATCCTCTCACAGGGTGCAGCGGTACACACACATTAATCCACATCCACAAAAAAACCTCCGCTTCCCTTTACACAAGCGTTTTCCCTACCACTTTAAGCAATTCGCAGTCATCTAGCGTGGTGGCGCTAGGCTACTATTGTACCTAACACCCTGTGCTATCTGGACGTTACATAAACATCACACAGAAGTCCATAAAAGCCACATTTCCACAACAATTTAGCCTGCATGAGCTAAATGCAAAGAGAGAGAGAGAGAGAGAAAGAGAGGTACTGAAAAAAAACTAACAGCAGACAGACGGATAGAACGGCAGACAGACGGATAGAACGGCAGACAGACGGATAGAAGGGCAGACAGACGGATAGAACGGCAGACAGACGGATAGAACGGCAGACAGACGGATAGAACGGCAGACAGACGGATAGAACGGCAGACAGACGGATAGAACGGCAGACCGACGGATAGAACGGCAGACCGACGGATAGAACGGCAGACCGACGGATAGAACGGCAGACCGACGGATAGAACGGCAGACCGACGGATAGAACGGCAGACCGACGGATAGAACGGCAGACCGACGGATAGAACGGCAGACCGACGGATAGAACGGCAGACCGACGGATAGAAGGCAGACAGACGGATAGAAGGCAGACAGACGGATAGAAGGCAGACAGACGGATAGAAGGGCAGACAGACGGATAGAACGGCAGACAGACGGATAGAACGGCAGACAGACGGATAGAACGGCAGACAGACGGATAGAACGGCAGACAGACGGATAGAACGGCAGACAGACGGATAGAACGGCAGACAGACGGATAGAACGGCAGACAGACGGATAGAAGGCAGATAGACGGATAGAAGGCAGATAGACGGATAGAAGGCAGATAGACGGATAGAACGGCAGACAGACGGATAGAACGGCAGACAGACGGATAGAACGGCAGACAGACGGATAGAAGGCAGACAGACGGATAGAAGGCAGACAGACGGATAGAAGGCAGACAGACGGATAGAAGGGCAGACAGACGGATAGAAGGGCAGACAGACGGATAGAACGGCAGACAGACGGATAGAACGGCAGACAGACGGATAGAACGGCAGACAGACGGATAGAACGGCAGACAGACGGATAGAACGGCAGACAGACGGATAGAAGGCAGATAGACGGATAGAACGGCAGACAGACGGATAGAACGGCAGATAGACGGATAGAACGGCAGATAGACGGATAGAACGGCAGACAGACGGATAGAACGGCAGATAGACAGATAGACGGCAGTTAGACGGATAGACGGCAGATAGAACAACATCACCAATTCATTTAACTAACTCAATTACATTTACACACATTTTTAAATAAACAGTTGTATAAAGTTATAAAAAACTATATAACTTTCTATAAAGTTCTATAAACCAATGCTGTGAAGATTTATAAACATTCATTAAAGTTCTATATTTTATAAAGGTCTATAAACAGATTCTGCGAAGATCTATTAACATTCTATAAAGTTCTACATTCTCTAAAGTTCTATAAAAATATGCTGTGAAGTTCTATACACATTCTAAAGAGTTCTACAATCTATAAATTTCCATAAACATATTCTGTTAAGATCTATTGCCATTATGTAAAGTTCTATATTCTAAGGTTCTATATTTTATAAAGTTCTATATTCTAAAAAGTTATATAAACCTATTATAAAGATATAATATACATATAAACATTCTATAAAGTTCTACATTCTAGAAAAAAAATATAAAC
Source organism: Danio aesculapii (assembly GCF_903798145.1). Lineage (NCBI taxonomy): Eukaryota > Metazoa > Chordata > Actinopteri > Cypriniformes > Danionidae > Danio > Danio aesculapii. The sequence continues at coordinate 52,810,639 of NC_079454.1, read as the reverse complement.
TTTCTATAAAGTTCTATAAACATATTTGTGGAATATCTATTGACTTTTTGTAAAGTTCTACAAAGAAAACTGATTCTGTGAAGATTCTGTAAAGTCTGTAAATTAAAGTCTGTAAAGTTCCATAAACATTTAATAAAAGTTCTAAAAGCCTATTCTGTTAGAACTGGTTTATAGAGATCTATTAACATTCTACAAAGTTCTATAGTCATTAAAAGTTCTATATGCTCTAAAGTTCTATAGCCCTATTCTGTGAAGACCTATTAACACTCTGTAAAGTTCTATAAACATAATGAGATTTATTAACATTCTGTAAAGTTCTGCAAACATTCAGTGGAGTTCTATAAAGTTCTATGTTCTTTAAAGTCCTATAAACTTATTCTGTGAAGATCTAACATTCTTTAAAAGTTCTATAAATATTCTGTAAAGTTGTAAAAACCTATTCTATTAAAATAAATTTATAGATTATCATTCTACGAAGTTCTATTCTCTAAAGTTCTATTCTCCAAAGTTCGAGATTCTCCAAAGTTCGAGATTCTCCAAAGTTCGATACTCTCCAAAGTTCGATACTCTCCAAAGTTCGATACTCTCCAAAGTTCGATACTGTCCAAAGTTTGATACTGTCCAAAGTTCGAGATTCTCCAAAGTTCGAGATTCTCCAAAGTTCGAGATTCTCCAAAGTTCGAGATTCTCCAAAGTTCTATACTCTCCAAAGTTCTATACTCTCCAAAGTTCGAGATTCTCCAAAGTTCAATACTCTCCAAAGTTCGATACTCTCCAAAGTTCGAGATTCTCCAAAGTTCGATACTCTCCAAAGTTCGATACTCTCCAAAGTTCGATACTCTCCAAAGTTCGATACTCTCCAAAGTTCTATATTCTTTAAAGTTTTATATTCTCTAAAGTTCTATATTCTCCGAAGTTCTATATTCTCCAAAGTTGTATAGACCTATTCTATGGAGACCTATTAACATTGTTCTATATTCTATAAATTTCTATTTTCTAAAAAGTTGTACACTCTATAAAGTTCTATAAACCCCTCCTGTGAAGATCTATTAACATTCTGTAAAGTTCTATATTTTATAAAGTACTATAAACATTTTGTGAAGACCTAAACACTATAAAGTTCTTTAAACATTCTGTAAAGTTCTACAAACATTCATATATAATTATTATTAGTTTTAGTTCATTTACGCTTTTGAATTGCATTATGGGAGCTTGGTCATTTACGCTTTTGAATTGCATTATGGGTGCTTGATCTTTCCTCTGACAACTTTTGATGTTGAAACGTTTGAAAAAGTGACTTTTATTGACAGTTTTAATAGTTTGAATTAATATGTTAAAGTTAATGAACTGCCAGTGCTTTCTCTGTCATTGTATTCATTTCATTCTGTGACTCTGAAGAACTGAGCCAGTATTACTCTGCATGGGTATTTGTAGAAACATCCAACAATACATTGCAAGAGTCAAAATGATCTGTTTTTTTTTCATGTCGGAAAATCATACAATTTGTTAAACTTTCGACTTGTTTAGTGGTAATTTTCTCAATATTTAGATTTTTTTTTAAACCCCCAGCTTTAAAATATTGGAATCTCAGCCAAACACTGTCCTAACAAACCATACATCAATGGGAAGAATCTAAATGCTGATTAAATAATATGTAAAAATCTCTAAAAACTGACCCTCATGACCAATTGTACGGTTCAGGGTCAAATATATTTTATTTCTTATGCAATACATTCTTTCAAACTACTAAAATGTCAATAAATGTCACTTTGTTAAACAGCAATGAAGATTTTTCAACATCAATAGTCCCCAAAATGTCATTCATAACCATAAATATTCAAATAAACAATGAATTACAAGATACGCAAGATGTTTTTTACAGTACAGATGCATTTGAACTATGCTGACATTAGCAGTGATTATTACTGAACTGAATCAACACTGAACTAAATACGAAGTTGCTTTAAAGCTGAATCAAATTCATCACTAATGACATTCAGTTGAATAATGACACCATTGTCTTCTGTAGAGCTGATTTACAGCCAACTTCATAATTGATCAACAGCAAGAATAACACTGTCACAGAACTGAATCAACACTGAACTGAGTTGAATAATGACAGCATTGTTTCATGTAGCGCTGATCTGCATCTGAAACTGAACTGGTTTTAAAATTGATGAGTTTTCCAAAACAATGTTATAGACTGATCTGAATCGACATTAAATTGTATTTGGATGTGAAATGACACTAAATTTGAACTAAATCAACACTGAATTGAGCTGAATTACATTACTGCATACTGTAATCAATGATGAATCAATTGTCACAATAAGAGATTAATTTTAAAGCTTTCATTTTTTTCATTTTCCAGTTATTACTGTAAATGTAAAGCTATAGTAAAACTACCTGCACTGTGTAAATTGTTATATGAAGTAATGTGATTTGATTATAGTCTCAATGTTAGTAAATGGAGCCTTAGTTTAAATTCTTAACCAGCAACAGCCCAACATTCAGAGCATTTTGACCAGTATGTCAAAAGCTAGACTGTGAAAAGGGTTTAAAAAAAAGCATTCAGAGCTGTGAAGAACACAATCATGTGCAACCCAAGCTCATTGGAGATATGTGCCCAGAGCTACATTTTTGAGAACTGACAAATATGTACCCAGGGCTGAGTCTGCTCGGACATAAATCCACCAGAGGCCGCTGTGTAAATTTCTGCCAATCTCAACATCCTTCTCACCCATTTCTGTAAAGACCTGCTCACACTCTGCATCTCTCAGAAATAAAAGGTACGCGAGCTGTCACTGGGGTGGTACCTTTTCAAAAGGTGCAAATTTGAACCGGAAAGGTCCATATTAATACCTCAAGGGTACATATTAGTACCTAAAGATTTTAAGAGGGACACTTTTGTACTTTTTAGGTACTAATATGTACCCTTGAGGTATTAATATGGACCTTTTAGGTGCCAAAATTTGTACCTTTTGAAAAGGTACCACCCCAGTGACAGCTTGGATACCTTTATTTAAATCTTAAGCTAAAATCTGTGATCTTTGATGGTTCAATGGTTGTTGCGATCAGATTTTCCCTCAGATGAAGTTCTGGCAGATTCAGAATATTTCAGATGCTTTTCTGCAGTGTTATTCAGCTGCGATGAGCGTCAATCCAAGAACTCATAGGAGCACCGAATCTGATGACACAGTCCAAGCGATAACTTCAAACCACCGCGGGGAAATGTCAAAACCGTTTTATTATTAAGACATGCCATGTGCAAAATTACCGCTATGGATTATGTTTGCTGTGAGGAATCATTTCAGAATATGGGATATTGAAAGTGTCACAGATGGATGACGTCAAACTCTGGTGAGTTTTCTTCTGTGTTTGGCGCGTCTCATCATCGCTCAGTCTGACAGCTGAGGTCTCGCAGTGACATTAGAGGAGGGGTCTCAAACTCAATTTACCTGGGAGCCGCTGGAGTCTGGACCGCATCAGGTTTTCAACAAGAAGTTAATTATATTTTTAATTATTAATTAATTTATTTATTTTTTCCTCTTAATTTGTGTTAAAAATAAAAATTGTAAAAAAATTATATTTTCTGAAATCTCTTTTAACACAAAATAACATGTAATTAATTTAACAATAACAAAACAACACAAACTTAATTTTAAAATAACACAAATTAAGATGAAAAATTAAACAAATTAAAAATTCAATCAGTAATAAATAATAATAATAACAATTAGATTTACTGTTATCCGCCGTGCTGTTGTTACAGGAAAAATAAGCAACACTGTGTTGTGGTCACTTGTTTTGACTACTTTTACATCATATAGAAATATATGCAATGTTTATTGTGTGAGGCAACGCAAATACAATGCAAATAGAGTGATGCAAATGACCCACAAGAAACAGTGCGACTCAATAATTGGCCCAGGTTACCGATACTCTTATTGCTGATGGACAGGTGTCGATATGTGACTGCAGACCACTACATTAGGCTGCATTGAGTTCCTTACTTTTCTTTTCCGATCCATTCTCCATCCCAAGTCAGACGCTGTTCATTGAGAGCTATATATGAGGGGGAAAAGTCAGTGGTACCACCCTGTAGCATTTATTTGACGCAAAAAAAAAAAAAAAAAAATGCAGCCATCGTGTACCTTTAAGCACATATTTCTCGGTTCTCAAAAATGTAGCCCTGGGCACATATTCCCAATGAGTCTGTGATAATCTGAATATTCTTTAAAAAAAATGCAATAATTATTCTTCACAGTATTTAGAAATGCCCACAATAGCAATATGATGTTCATTATAATGATATAACGTATTATGTATAATGGCACGTCGAATTTGCATATTTGCAGCATCACTGTGACTTAATGAACACACGAACTTAAACACTACAAACTGAACTGCACTGTTCCAATTTACTATGACCTTTTATGTGAAGCTGCTTTGACACAATCTACAAAAGCGCTATACGAATAAAGGTGAATTGAATTGAACACACTGCAGCACTCAGTGGCTAAACCCACAAATAAATTAGTCTCAAACAATTCTTTACCCAGGGTTAAAAGCAAAGTTTAAAATGGCAATAACCCTGGGTAAAGTTTAAAGTTACTGACTTTTTTAATAGTTTGAATTAATATGTTGTCTTGTAAAATACAGTACAAAAATCTAGTAGTCTCGGTTGTTGTACGAATTTAATTCTATATTAATAGAATACAATTAACTATCATATTAGGCTGCACAGGTAAATTTGTTGGAATATCCAATAACACGTTGTATGAATCAAATTATCATTTTTATTTTATGCCAAAAATAATAATAATTTGAATATTAACTTCTTAATATGATTAAAACTTTACAGACAATAATATCATGTTCGTAAAGTATAAATATTTAAAAACCTTTTAGTAAATTGTCTCCCACAAATAAACGAACACGTAATTTTTAATTAGTAATATGCATTGCAAAGAGCTTAATTTCTCCATGTTTAGATTATTTCAACTCTCAGATTGCAGATTTTAAATATACTGTCCAAACAAATCATACGTCAGTGGAGAGCTTGTTTAATCAGCTTGAATGACAATAACCCGTGAGCTAAGTGAAGTGTGAAAAACCACTGCACAGAAAACACATTACTACTCCATCCAAAAAATAAATAAAGTGGTTTTTATTACCGACTCCAAATATTAAACCAGCATGCCATAAAAGAATTTATCATGGAAGAATTGGAAAAAACATTTTGGATCATTTGTAATCCAGACTCAAGAAGGGAAAGCATTTCCTAAAAACTCAAAGTCTCATTCCTGTGGCTTTTTATCTTGGGTTTCCCCCCTGTAATCCTCATATAGGAGATTCATTATTGCAGGAAGTTGTTCTTCTTCTTAAGTATAGTCAGTTGAAAATATTTGTTTTCTTTGTGTTTTCTCCGAGCTCATTTTACAGGCACTAGTAGCACAAATGACCCTTTTTTTTCCAACTCTGAGGTAAAAACACTCATAAACGATCATTTTACCTGTGGGATGTCAGATTGTTTTTCCCTTCTGGAAGCCTCGAGTATGAAATATTTGGCAAACCATCTGCTAAAATTATTACAAGACGTGACTTCCTTTGAAAAAGTGCCTGCTGCTCAAAACACTGTTTGTCAATGGACTCGCTGCCTATTTGCTCCATGCATCTTCCTGTCATCTGCTCGCTTATGAATATTACAAATCTCTATTTAACTATTAAATGTAAGATCTACAGAAACATGTTTGATGGTTGCATGATTTACGTTCCTTTCTGAAACAGGATGCTTTAATCCAGAGTGACCATAATTAATGGTCATTGTTTGCGAGCGGCGTACAGCAAGCGTGCCAGGATGATGATTTGTGTACTTCAATATAACCTTAGTACAAAAAAAGCATCTGCTTGGAATATGAATGTAAAAGTGGAGTTGCATTTCAACTATTTTTCAGGTTTGTCATGATGTCACGTCGCTGCTAATGTCATTATGTTTCTGAATTATCTGCTGACTGAAGATTTAACTTTGTTAAAGTAACATTATGAACTGTACACACTGTACAGACAATCCAATCTGGGCCATTTTAATACAATTCCTTAACTTGCACTGTGAAAAATAACTATACACTGTGAAAAATGCTGGGTTCCACAAATTTCCTTCATGTTGTCCCAACACAAAATGATTAAGTAAACCTAATTGTTCTTACAAATTAAAGTGGATTGAACATAAAACAGTTAAGTAGAGCCAAAAAAGCTGATGTTTCATCTCATTTTAAACAAGCAGATTGAACAAGCAGCAAAAACTGTGTATGACAAAGTCAATAAATGAGTTTAATACAGTTAGTATTAGCCCCCCTGTTTTTATTTTCCTCAATTTCTGTTTAACGGAGAGAAGATTAAAGGACAAATTTCTAATCATAATAGTTTTAATAACTCATTTATAATATCTGATTTATTTCATCTTTGTCATGATGACAGTAAATAATATTAGACTAGATATTTTTCCATACAGCTTAAAGAAGGGGTCTCAAACTCAAATTGGCGTGGGGCCATATCAGCGACTGACGATTCATAGGAGGAACTTTTTATATATACACTTGTTTTACTAATGCACATTTTTTATACAAATCTTAATATGCATATGAGGTAAATCTATTAAATGAGATCAGACCATTTGAATCCAATTTTAGCAAAATTATCATATTTACACCACCATCATAACATGCCATGGAAATGTGTTCGTCCAACACAATACAGGTGGTATAAAACTAATTATAATCAAATGACCCTTGAATATTTACAAAAATAGAGCTTTAGTAAAAATAGAGCTCTTACAGGCATATATTTTAACGTTTAAATCAACCCCAGAAATAATTTGCATGTGCGTTACTTCAGAGAGAAACCGAAAGTAACCCGAACATATTACAGTACTTTTTTAAATGTCCAGTACGAGGCGGGTCAAAACCTCAAGTGGCTAAATCTGACTACACAACAATGATGGTGATAAAAAAAATTTGCGGGCCGAATCTCGTTATATTTTTGACGCATGCTGCAGGCTGGAGGGAGGAGAAGGCGGGGCCACAAATGGCCTGCAGGCCAGCTGTTTGAGACCCCTGGCTTAAAGTGACATTTAAATGCTTAACTAGATTAATTACGTTAACTAGGCAGGATATGGTAATTAGGCAAGTCATTGTATTACAGTGGTTTCTTTTGTAGACTAATCGAAAAAAATATATAGTTTAAAGGGGATAATAATATATTGACCTTATATTAGTTTTTAAAAAATAAAAACTTGCTTTTACTCTAGCCAAGATAAAGCTAATAAGGTTATATACTAATAAATATTATAGAAAATACTGTGAAAAATTCCTGAATCTGTTAAACATCATTTGGGAAATATGTAAAAAATAAATAAATAAATAAAAATAAAAATAAAAGGGGGCTAATAATTCTGACTTGTAGGTAATCAGGTTAATTTGTTTAGATATAAAGCCTGACTTAATATTTTAGGTAAGTTTGACTTATGAATAGAAAACCTAAGTTAGGTGTTTCCCAATACTGTGTTGCAGCAAGAAGGGCTTCCGCTGTGTAAAATATATGCTGGAATAGAAAAAAAACATACAATTTATCTAAAAATTATAATTACAACAACAAAAATAAAGGCAAATGAGTTGATTGACTGTAAAATATCAGTACACAATCAGAAATGATCAGTTTACAGTAGATGCCATTTATTTTATTACATGAAGCTTTGTGTCATTTAAATAAAATAATTAATTATTTAATGTTTCTCTAGCTCTCACGGCATGCAGTCAGCTGCGAAGCCAAACGAAAGTATACCAGGCCTAAATAAAAAGAGCAATGCAAAAACGCATAAAATTAACAACAGCTTTAGAAAACAAAAGCAAACATTATAGGAGATTTAGAAACTACAACCCAATGCATTTTTAAGTCCCAAAAAGATGTGCTTCTGTGGGTCTCTGCACAGCATACAGGTCTGCAGTCTGCCCAGGTTTAGACTATCGCTGTTTCTCAAAGTGCATTCTTCAGCATTGTTGTATTCCTGCGTCATCACCAACAGCCAAATTTCAGCTCTAAAACTCAACACTGCAAGAATAGAGGATGCACCGATGCAGACTTGAGCACCGAACTCATTCTAGAAGCGCCAGAAGTCATTGCTGCTAAATAAAGGAGGTGGGAAGAGCAGTATTTAATATAGATTTATTATTAAAGTTCAGAGATATAACTTGTATGTCTCAGGAGTTCCCCTATTCCCTAACATGAAAATCTTTATAAAAGATATAAACACATTAAGGGTGTTTATTTGCTGAAATTCTTATTAAAATCGGTTTTATTTGTACTGTGCAACGTTAATCTGTAAGATCTTTATGCATGGTACATATTGTGAAAAGGGGAAAAACAATTAATGGTAGTCTGTTCTCTGTGTTCTTGGAATTGAGAAACAGCCTTTGTGTGGGAAGCACTGACTGATGATGCCTAGAAAAGTTAAGTTGATTCAACTAAAAACAAAATGAGGGCAGCAATAATATTGTACAGACTGCAGTACTATTTTGTTTACGCTAAGAAATGATACAATCAAAGTGTCATGGTGACTTATGATTTTATTTGCATAATTTATTTTAGGAAGTTAATCAGGTTTTGACTTACAAAGTATAACTTTAATTGATTTTAATTGCGAGCTTAAATGACTTATAGTCTTAAGACTTATAGACTTAAGTTAGTTTGCTTCAACTTTAAACTACTTTTTTTACAGTGTACTTGGTCAATCGTCAGTTTCTGAACTGCTCCAAATGAGGACTTCACAGACAGCTGATGAAATAAATGCTAGGGTAAGAAATTAAAAGGAGTTAAGAGGCATAAATGCTACTGAAATGTGCAAAAATTAGCCAGAAATTCAAGATAAGGGGAAAAATTCCCCTGTGCAACAAAACTAAACAGCTGCAGCTGTCATGCCTGAAGTCAAATGTTAAAACCAGAGAGAAAATCTGCACACGCTGCTTTCAGATTCAGCATATTTGAACTTTTTTTATTTTTTTTGCAGCTCTGATTATTATAACCTATTATAAACATTTCTGTTGAGCTTATGAACGCAGCAGCTGCACAGAGGCGTTTAATAATATAAAATGCTTCTTGAGGATCATGTGACACTGAAGGCTGGAGTTAGGGCAGCTGAAAATTCAGATTTAAAGTAACACGAATCGATTACATTTTAAAATATAATTAAGCAGAAAAATCGCTTTTTTATTATTAACGAAATATTAAGGTTTATTTTTAGATTTTACTGAATTTTTGATCAGATGAATGCACTGTTCATTATTATTATTATTATTCAATTTTACATGCAGCAAATGCTTTAAATAACAGATTTAAAATACATAAGGCACCCTTGCTTGCATATTAGTTTGTAGTGGCTGATATGGGCAAAGGATTTGCATTCATTTTTAATACTATTATTTTATGTTAAAATGTTTTAGCAGTGTTGTACTGTAAATAACAGATTTTAATATACAAGGTGCTCTTGCATGTAGGCATGGAGAGATTCTGACAGTATGATAACCTTGGATAAAAATATCACGGTTTCACGGTATTGTGAATCCTGCTCTAAAATATGTTCTTTTAAAGGGCACCTAGGTTAGCCCTTTTTTCAGATTTAATATAAGTGTTTTGCATCTCCAGAATGTGTCTGTAAAGTTTCTGCTCAAAACACCCATCAGATTTTTTATTGTACCTTTTATTAAAGTCCTATTTATAAATTTTTTCACTGGGTGGCGGTTTCAGTGTACTGTGCCTTTAAGGCTAGTCCTCTCCGCCTACCGCTTCTACGTGCCTTTCTGCATGCCTTAATCTCCTCCCTCAGACAACAGACAGACAAAGGAAGCAGATCTCACGTAGCGTTTGTGAGAAATACTACAGTAAGAACTTTACCAATGAGTATTTGTTATGCAGGTGCATTGATGAGTCACACAAAGTTCGCGCAAGCGCACACGCACACGCACACAGAGACAGACAGAGCGCCGGTTTAGCTTTGCACTCTTTTTGCACGCATATGTGACAGGATACAGGTTAATCTGTGATGACGATCCTAGCGAACTGAACACACCTTTTATTCCCGGTTGCCTTGCGCACGTCTGGTCTTGTTGATATGATTATACACGTGACTACCGGGACATGTTAATACGCGCAGCTGTCAATCAATTAGGTGGGCGGGGCGACCGCACTCCTACGTAAAGTTGCGGTCGATCTGAAAACCTCTCCAATTGGTCCACCGTTTTTATGTTGTTAAATTGAAAAAAAAAAAAGGACTGGGTGTGTTTATTTCACCCCTGATGACGGTCTATACACTATACATGCACATATGTCTGTCCAAACAGCTTGAAAAGTAGATTTTTCACCATAGGTGCCCTTTAAAATGTTTGGGTAAAAAAAACAACACATTTTTTCCCCTTTAAAAACAATAAATATGTCAGCGCCAGTGGTGTAGTGGTTAGTGCGTCGACACATGCACTCCAGTGCTCACGGCGACCCAAGTTCGATTCCCGCCTCACGGTCCTATGCCGATCCTTTCCCTCTCTCTTCTCCCCATGCTATCCTGTCAATACTCTCTACTGTCCTATCTAATAAAGGTGAAAACCCCTAAAAAAATACATTTAATTTTTTGAAGATTTAAAATATTTACGAGCAGTAAATAATACAGGCTAAACAATGAAAATAAATCATTGACTTCTGCCGTCTTCATTAGTTTCAAAAACACAGATTTCTTTACAATTAAAAATGGCAATGGCAATATTCATCTTCATCCAATGGAGATGCTGTTGTCATAAAAAAATAAGGAAATAAAAAAAATCTTACACATACCCCTAGAAACGGAATAACAGGAAATTTTGGCAGTTTTAAAACCTTGACTTTTCCAAACCGTGGTATACCGTGAAAACGGTTATCATCCCATGCCTACTTGCATGCATATTAGTTTAGGGTCTGATATGGACAAAATTTAAGACTTCAAACAAGTTGCATTTGTTAAAATAAGATCGTAAATCTGTCACATAAGCTTGCATTGTTTACATTTACTAGAGTCTGATGATATTCTATACCTTTATCTGCACTGAAATAGATTTAATTCATTCACTCACCTTCCTTTGGCTTAGTCCCTTTATTCATCAGGGGTCGCCACCGCGGAATGAACCGACAACTTATCCAGCATATGTTTTACGCAGCGGATGACCATCCAACTGCACCCCAGTACTGGAAAACACCTATTCACTCTCACATTCACAAACTACGGCCAATTTAGTTCATCAATTCCCCTATAGCGCATGTGTTTGGACTGTGAGGGAAACCGGAGCACCCGGAGGAAACCCACGCAAACTCCACACAGAAATGCCAACTGGCCCAGCCGGGACTCGAACCAGAGACCTTCTTGCTGTGAGGCGACAGTGCGAACCACTGAGCCACCCCATTATTATATGTATTATTTCTACTTCTATTAGTAATAAAACTTACAGGCAGCAAAAACTTTAACAGTGTTGTACTGTAAATAACACATTTATATAAGACACTCTTGCATGCATATAATTTGTAGGGTCTAATACAGGCAAAAGATAAGGTTGAAAACAAACTGCATTTTAGGGCTGGGCGATATTGCAAAAAACGTATCACGATAGCATGCTTCATATCATTCGATATCAATAATTATTGAATATTTTTTAACAATACATTTTAAAATATTTGGATTTTAACCACTTTAAATTTACCAACATTACTAAGGCAAATAGTTTTAAGTCAAAAACAAAAATATTAAAACAAAATATCAGATCACATCATAATAAAATAAACAAGTGTTGTAGAGACTCTTAAACTTGCTAAATAAAATGTTACAAAGTGTGTGCAATGGTAAAGGTAGATCAACATCTGTAAGGTTTCAATAATAATGATACAGTAAACCTCAAACGGGAACCAAACAAATTATGATCATCAAATCTGAGCTTTTAAGTAAAGGAACCGATCATCATTATTCAAATACAGACTGCAACATTACAGATTGTGAAGTTGAATGACTACATTACCCCCCACACAAAAAAAAATCTTACAGATCGGGAGCTAGTGGCTGGGAAAAGAAAAGAAACCAAAAAGCCACTCTGGCGACATCCTTACAGCCTTTTATTATTTACAGTCTCCTCACTGCTGCTATACGGCACTCATTTTAGCATGTGTTGTTATTCTGACCTAAAGTGACAAGCGTGAGCTTGTGCTTTCCTTCACCATTTTCTATGGCTTCTCTCATAACCAGGCGACCATCAACCGTTTTCTCAGAGGATGACAAATGGACAAATTTCAGCATTTCCAATGCAAGTTTATGATGAAAAGTAAAGTGTGCAGTAAACCGCTGCAGTGTTTGGATGTGCCGTGTTTGTCTCTCGTAATTAGTCGTTACTAAAATGTGTATATTCCATTAAAAGTGTGAAGCAGATTGGTTAGTTGTACTAGCATGAATTGCGCTGCGCTCACGTCATTCAGAAAAGTTCAGATGCATTCGCGCTTGGAAAATGCCCGCATGTCACATGTGCGCTGCTCATGCAAGTCACACGCCTCCATTGGAAATGACAAACTTGCACCCTAAGCTTATTGGCACTGCTTCCAAAGCGCGCGCTCATCAACTCACTTCATACCAAATCTTTTTTTCAATATTGACAATGGTGTTTGATCAAATATCGATACTGATTTTATTGCCCAGCCCTACTGCATTTGTTAAAATAAAATCAGAAATCTGTCACATAAGCTTGCATTGTTTACATTTACTGGAGTTTGATGATTATCAATACATTAATTGGCACAAAAATAAATTTGATTAACCTTTGAATGCTAATTATAATATTTAATAGGGAATGAAGGTCAACTTAGGGCTGTGCAATTAATCGAAAATTGGTTTCGATTTCTATTTTGGCTTCTAACAATTATGAAAAAACATTAATCGAGAAAAAACTATTATTGCATTATACATTGCCCCATTTCCAGGTGTACACAATTGTTGCTCTGCAAAGCTCAGGTTCACGTGAAAATGACTAAAAGCATGTACTGTAACGTAACTTTCGCAGCACGGGATGCGCATCGTTCATTGATGTATATTTAAATCCTTCATGTTTTTAAAAGCGCATGCTATTGTGTGTGTGCGTGCGCTAACCTCAGAGACAAGCAGAGCACACACATCTAAAGTCATCTTAATGCGAGTGCTTTAATGGTCAAATACATGCACACTTGTGTCAAAACGTGTTCAGTGATTAGTCATATTAACCCTCATTTGTGTAATAAACAAACGAGCTGAGAATCAAAAGACACCAAAACCATAAATCAGAACCATACTGCTCTTAAAGTGACAGCGCCCAATAATCCTGCTGCAGACTGTTTCATCATTAATCAAAAAACAAAAGGAGAAAACCCCTCACTGCTCTTGATTGAAGGACTTTTGTAGCTGTAATTAAAGTGTTTTTCTTACAGTGAAGATGCTTAAAGCACAGTCGGTTTCATTTTTTTTTTTCTATTGTATTTATTTGCCTTAATTACAGGGAGGAAAATAACTGCATATATACAGTTGAAGTCAGAATTATTAGCCTTCGTGAATTATTAGCGACCATTTCCCCCCAATTTCTGTTAAACAGAAAGAAGATTTATTTTCAACACATTTTAAACATAATAGTTTTAATAACTCATTTCTAATAACTGATTTATTTTATTTTTGCTAGATACTTTTCAAGATACTAGTATTCAGCTGAAAGTGCGATTCAAAGGCTAAATTAGGCTGATCGTTGTATAACAGTAGTTTCTTCTGCAGACAAATCAAAAATATATATTGCTTAATGGGGCTAATAATATTGACCTTAAAATAGGTTTTAAAATATTTAAAACTGATTTTATTCTAGCCAAAATAAAACAAATAAGCCTTTCTCCAGAAGAAAAAATATTATAGGAAATACTGTGAAAAATTCCTCTGTTAAACACCATTTGGGAAATATTGATTTAAAAAAAAATATTAATTAAAAATTGACTTCAACTGATAATCGTTTTGAATAATCGTGATTACAATTATGACCAAAAAAAAATCATGATTATGAATTTTCCCCATAATCGAGCAGCCCTAGGTCGACTTATACTTGAAATAACTTACAGAAAGCATGTTTCACAAAGCTGAACTATTAAAGGCCCTCAAATATGAATAGAAAATTCTGATGAAGTGCTAATAATTTCTTAACACTGCCTTAGAAACACACTTCCTCAATTCGCCTCCGCCAAAAACACACAGTTAATGACTGTGTGTGTGATAATCACTGGATGTGCAAAGACTCAGATAAAGAGAAACAGGAAGATGAGACAATGTGTCATTTCCAGAATAGGGAAGTTCATTCGCCACAGTGGTATTAATACAGTTGCTTGGAGAAAAGCTGGAACAATCACTGTGGTTTCGCTAATCGAAGACCTTCAGACAACTCAATGAGTGTTTTCTATGGATATCTCGAGGCCGGGCGTGCCAATATGGGAGATAAAACTAAAAATGCAATGGTGCATAATTAACATGCATGCTTTTTCACTCCAACAAGTGGACTTCAAAGGGAAAAAAAAAAATCTCTTTCTCCTTTGGTTACCTGATGCTCGGCTCATTTAGAGAAGTTACAACCACTTTCACACAGTAAGAAACCAAAGAGATGTACACATAGGCAGCTGCCTACTCTAAAATGAGGGGTTTCAGTTCTCTTTCGAGACACCTCCAATAAGTTGCAACACCGCTGGACAGCCGTTGAAATGTTTAGATCGTATCGTAAGAGTTGCGACACTAACAAAACAAACCGCAATTATTGTGAAGATGTGTCACTGTAGTCTGGGCAAGGCGGAATGGTTGGTTCTATAAAATGGGAAGTTCTTGGCATTTCATAAACGTGTATAAATACGCACAGGCTGTGTGAACAAAGTCTCGCAGCACTTGCTTTCGACAGCTATAATATACTAATAAGGGTGATAAATACCTGAAGAGTGACTGCAGTTAATCAGGACTCACTGTATTGAATCAGATCTGTTTATTGTAATCTGATTCAAGTACATTTTTATTTGTGCTTCTGTGTTTAAGCTAAATTTGGTTTAATGTAGATTTAAAAACAAGAAGCATTGTTTTTGTATTTTAAAAGGCGCCTATTATGCAAAGATGATTTTTATGAGGGGTTAAACACAGTTGTGTGGCAGCAGAGTGCGAATATAACCAGCCCCTAATGATAAAAATTTATTAATTCTATTGTTTCTAATCAGACTTGATATAAACAGTCTGCAGAAACTCTTTACTGACATTCTCCCTTTGTACGCGTCATCAGAGGGGGAAAGCCCCGCCCACTAGTGACCATCTCTCACTCATTAGGAGAGCAGCCGTCCATTAGTCAGAGTTTTCACCTGCTGAAGATAATCTTAACCTGCCTTCTTCTGAGACACTTCACATTTTCAGGTTTTACACACAGATAACATTAGTCTTCCGAGTTCAACGCTAAGGATTTTTTCTACTGGCTTGATCGGGCCAGTGGTTCTGATTTTTTCTTGCCCAGCCAAATTGTTCAAATTTTCAAAAAAAAAAAAAGTTAATAGCTATTTCTTAGCCACATATTTTAAATAATAGGGCTGCACGGTTAATCAAAAAAAGATCACGATCTGGATTCGACTCTACACACGATCTTAATTCAGCTTTTCTACGATTCAGCCAATGATATTTTCAAGGTCAGGAGAGAAGCAGGGCAGTCGCACAAGTCTTCACAGCAACATCGACACCTTCAAATGGTGTTAAAAGTGTCACATACTGTATTTATAGGGTATAATTCACCCAGAAATGTAATTTCTGTCTAAATGTAATCACATAGTGCTGTGCATGAAATTAATGTTTACTGGGTCAGTATAACTACTCTAGCCTATATATAATGCTGAATATAATGCAAGAAGGAATCTGATAATGACAAATGTCTGATTTTACCAGTGAAAACAAATGGTGTAATACTGTTGTCAATGACAAACGACAAGCACATGTCTTAAACATAATAAATCAACTTTATAATTATGAATAGTTTTATTCTGACGTCATCATTTTACTGTGAATTATCAGACAGGACATATTGAAAGTCTGTTCAAGTCCACCATAATGACGGTACAAAATTGAGCATTTTAAGCAACAGTAGACCTACACACAGGCCTAATATTATTATTGTTTTTTTAACCATATCGTCACTTTAGAATTAAAAGGTTCTAGCTGACATTTGTCAAAATTGAGTTATTGACATTCTTATTAAATGACAGCTTATTTACATTATGGAATGTTTTTTTATAAGTTGTTTACATTTTAAG
>NC_079454.1:52456753-52486753 GCF_903798145.1 Danio aesculapii | reverse complement strand
TATGTTTACATCCAAAGATGCAAATTAAATTTATGTGCAAAACTTGAATATCGCATTAAAGACGTCCAACGAGTCAAAGAGAACAAAATCGTCACTTCCTGATTAACTGGCGTCAAATATTAACAGTAAAAACTGAATTTGCTGTAGTAGGAGATGCTGCATCAATCTTTTCTTTATCTAATAAATTACTTGTGCCTCAGAAGACAATGCGGACACGCAATAAATGTGTGGTGAAGGCGTGAGACGCGGAGCACAGACACTCTTGACCATTCTGGAGGTCATTAATAGTATAATAACACTACTACTGAAATGGTTAAGGTGGTTTAGAATGACCACAATAGCATTTCAGATGTTTTACAATGTGCTCAGCCTGCTGGTTTGTCCATTCACACACATTTTTATCATCACATGATCTTTTATAACAAAATAACATGACTTTTTTTTAACGCACATACTGGAATTTGTTCGGTAAAAGTGTTTCCATCATAGTTTATGCGCATTTTTATTAGAGAGTAGAATAGTATTTTTGTTCCTACTATAGGCTGCTATTATCCAGCATTCTTCAGAATATCTAGTTTTGTGTCCAACAGAAGAAATTCATACAATTTTGGAAGTGAGAGTAAATGATGGGAAAATGTTCATTTTTGGGTGAACTGTCCCTTTAACTCTAATCTCATTGTGTTTGTGTTTAGATACACTCATTACAAGACTGACCTGTAAGGCTGCACTTCGCATTTCAAGGCATGTGGCAAACTTTCCCAAGGTTTTCTTAAAAATAAAAAAATTATAAATATTAGCAGATCTAAAAAACAACAAAAAAAAACAGTGAAAAGGTGAAAATTGGTTGTTTTTGCGTTATTTCGAGCAAATTCGTTCCTCCGTTTCGAAAATAAATTTTGAAGCTGCGTCGCGGCGATGAGATCGTTTAAATTTCAGCGTGGAGACTGAATGTCTGTACCAGCCCGTACAACGTGACGTCTTTGAGTTCTCAGCATTAATTCATGAGAAAGACTTCGAACCAATCAGCTATCTCTATTGTGTATGCGGTGTAACTTCATTAGTATGCATGATAGCTTCGAAGATTGTTTTTACCTGCTACAGTGTTCAGATGGCAGAGAGACGCCACGTTGTGTTGCCAACCGTAATTAAAACAAGCGGAAGAAGAAGAATTGTTTGGAGACATGGGTCGTCAGTGTTGCGTTTATAAATGTGCAGCAATAAAAGGTTTTGTTTTCATTTTCCTGCAATGAGAGCACCGCTGCGAGTGGGCCCACATTTGTGGATTACAGTGGTCTGCTAACACGCGACAGAAATATGAGTGTAAGGAACATTTTTTTACCCGAGCGCTTTGCACATCTGGAAATGGTGAAATCCGGATTTACCGCTCATCTCCTTTTAAAAAAGACGCGGCTATAGTTGGTGTTGATTGTCCTGTCTCTACAGATGTGGTAAGTGAGAGATCAGTGGTTTTTGTTTATGTTTATTCAGATGGCACAGTTAGTTAGTATCGTCAGCAGTACTCTTTCAGTTTTTAAAGACAGCCCTTAGTCAAAATGATTTAGTAACTCAGTTTACAGTACGTTAATATCACTACAATATTATAGACTGAAAGATCCGCTGTAAAGGCTGCTCTCCAAGTGTAAACATGTAAACACAGCAATCAAACTATTACTGTCATGTAGGATTTGCCACGTATGATTTTCACTGCATTTTGTGACAGGATAGTCCATACACACACAGCTGTTTAATGCTATTCTTTGTACCTCAGTGTCTCTGCATCTAAGTTACCGAGAAATGCGGAGGGTTTTTTTTCTCCCATAAGTCATGTCAAAAATTTCATTAAAACTACACTCTTCCAGCAGTTCCTCGCATCCAATATCTTGTTTGTCACGGGGGGCATGCATGAAATGTTCCCGAATGAAAGTGAAAGAGCCAAACTGCAGTTAGAGTCGACAAATTAAGAATGAAACACCCGAAATTACATGAAACTCCGGAGGAAATGTGGATAGCGCGGTGACACAATGATGATAATCGAATTATGTGTTATTACATGTACAACGGGATCATGAAAGGAACATTGAAAATGCAACTCATGTAAACACCTTTATCATATTATTGTCTTATTCAGATTAAGCTAAATAATTTGATTACTGATGTCCATGTAAACATAGTCACTGTCTATCTCCCCTGCGTCTGTGTTTGTGTTGCCGCTGTGAAAATCAGCGTGTGCATGTACTGAAACTCCCCTTTTCATGCAAACCATTCCCTCTTTCGCCACTTGACACTCCCACCTAAACAGAGTTGGACTCACCCACTTTCCTGACTTTTTTCAAACTAGAGGTGTGAAAACACCCTGCTGAGACATTCGGAGTGTACCATATATATATACACCACCTTCCTGAAAACCCTCTACCATCAGATTTAATAGTTTTAAGATTTAATAAACAAGAGCATGTTAAAGTCCACATAAAATCAAAATAAACCCTGCCTATTCTGCTAACGCACATTGATAGTCTTGAACAATTAATCTGTGCAAGTTAATCCACTGAAAATAATAGTGTGTTTTGGTAATCTTCAATCAAAATCTGAGCATCTGCTTCTGCTCTGGAACAGCAGTCCTTCTCTGATTGGGCGAAATATACTTAGCCACGCCTATGAAGGTAAATCAGTAGCAAAGCTATTTTATGAGAAGATTTTTGTTAAATATCATTAATTCTACAGAAATGTATTTACAGTACCAGTAAAAGAGCGGCAAAGTTAGACTAGAGTCAGCAATCCGAGAGTAAGTTTTAGTTTTTGGTAATCATTTATATGTTTAATACTGTGTTTTGATTATTGTCTGTGTGTTCAAATCAAGAGATTCAGCTTTTCACGTCAGAGCTGTGAGTGTAAATTTCAAACTACACACTAAAACATTATTATCTCAAGTTCTCACATTTAGATTTGCAAGCTCTCGAGGTTTGCTACTGATTTACCTTCATACACGCCCCTTCAAACGTTAGAGGGAAAGATGATTGGAAGAGCGCAAAAGTAAACCCCACCCCCTACTTAATATTCCACTAACTTATATATAATTAATATATTAACACTAAAATTAATATTAACACAAAAAAGTTACATCAGAACAGCTTTATTTCATAAATAGAGGCCCAAATTTACCCAAAATTCGGAGTGTGTAATGCTTCAAAACGTGCCCTTTTAAAGTCTTGACTTGTGATTAACAGCTGTCAGTCAAACACACATACATACCTTCTGCTCCTCTGTGAAATCGTGTGAGTTTGAAGACTGCACTTCTTTCTGAAGCTGCCTGGCGAGTCTGATGAAACATCACAATAACACTATTAATTAACCACTAAATGTGTTTTATACATTTTATATTTAATTACTAGTTCTTCTGCAATGCAACTTACAAGTTAGAACAACAGGAATAATCAAAGAAACAAAGTAAAAGTATGTAACAGGGCTGCATGATAATTGCGATAGTTTGGTTTGTTTTGACAAATTGGTTTGTTTTTAATGGACATGATCACTAGATTAATAGTAGTCAGTCCAATTCAAGGCAGCTGCTTTTTTGGTCATCTCCGGTTGTCCTGTCAGGTTCATTTATTAAAGAAAAGGCTCAAATACTCAGCAGTTGTAAAAAAATGCCTTAAGAATTCAGGAGCTTTGAATCTGTGTGTTTTAAAAAATAAATAAAATATATATATTCTATATTTAATTATATACATTTAATTATATATATATATATATATATATATATATATATATATATATATATATATATACACACACACATACATATACATACACATTTAATTATTTATATACACACATTTAATTATAAAATGCTGTAGGAAAATAATAGTATAAGGCAAAAGAAATGTTTTGCTAATAAATAAAGGTTTAAAATAAGCATTTTCTATAGACAGTCGGTTTAAGAAAAAATGTCAGATGTGGGCCTTCAAAACATTTTCGCAGAAGTAGGTGAGCCCCGAAGTGAAAAAGGTTGAGAACCCCTGGTCTATATAGTGTGTGTTGGTGTCTCTGTATGCAAATAAAGAAAGGATAATAGAGTGTTTGCATTAGATTTGTATTAGAAAATTGTAGATTTAATAGTGATAGTGTTTAATTGCATGCATTAAAACAGCACAACATATTATATAGGTGGTGCTGTGGCTCAGTGGTTAGCACCTCACAGCAAGAAGGTCGCTTGTTCGAGTCCCGGCTGGGTCAGTTGGCATTTCTGTGTGGAGTTTGCATGTTCTCCCCGTGTTGGCGTGGGTTTCCTCCGGGTGCTCTGGTTTCCCCAACAGTCCAAACACATGCGCTATAGGGGAATTGAACTAAATTGGCCATAGTGTATCAGTGTGTATGAATGAGTATGTATGGGTGTTTCCCTCTACTGAGTTGCAGCTTGAATGGCATCTGCTGTGTAAAACATATGCTGGAATAGTTGGCGGTTCATTTCGCTGTGGTGACTTACGCAGAAAAAAAAATAACGATGAAAAATTATATTAAAATTATCAATAAAACATATACAGGCTTTCAGCTTTCATAACAATATCTTCCTTCTTGTTCGGTAGAAAAAGGAATGTAACCACTTGAAGGAGATTAGCCTGTAAAATAGAGATTACATTTGATTTTTGGGGTGAACTAGCCCTTTAAGTCTGACAGAATAATATAACGGGACATTTCAGGAAAAGTGACCTAAATGGCAGTCATCCAGACAGTAAACTCCACCCAGAGCTGGAGGGTGTGGCGCTCAACATAACGCCAACAACAGGCTGTCAAACACTGCACGTCTTCATGTCTTGATTTATTTACTCCCTCAGACATGCATAAACACAATAAAGCAGAGAAGCGCACACAAACCACAATGCGCTCTTATTATAGGAAACAAACACGCAACTTTGAGTATCTGCGATCCGTTAGTTATCATGTAAGGAGCTCCGTTTGTTTTGTATTCTGACTGAACCCAATCAGCTCTAAACTATTTGGATCATCTCTTAGATATTATTTTTCATCATAAATGCGCGACTTACATTTGATATTCATCGATGGCTTCCACCAGCTGCCCCCACGAATCAAAGTCCGTGCCTTTTTTAAAGCTGGCGTGCCATTTCTGCACGGTCTTGTTGACATCTGACATCTTCTCGGGTTAAATGTGACTTTAAAAGCTCTGTCTGACATCTCCGGGGAGTTTCAGTCTTCGTTTTATCTCCAGCAGCGCCGCATTGTTGCGCTCGGCCGGGGAAATGCACGCACTGGGCTCCGGATGCTCCGGTGGCACCGCCGCACACCGACGCAGGCCTGCTGCGAGTGCAACCGAACTACCTGCGGCTCTACCGGAACCGCCCATCAAGAGCGGTTTTCAAAATAAAAGTCTTAAGACTAGAAGGGACATTACAGCGGATTATCAACCGTTTATTAGGAGTCATCTTTTATTTTCAGTTAAATTCATCTTTATTTCTCTAGCGCTTTTACAATGTAAATTATGTCAAAGCAGCTTTGTCAGTCCAGTTTTCAGTGTTGAAAATGAGTTTAGTTCAGTTCAGTGTGATTTAATTTTCACTGCTGAAAGTCCAAACACTGAAGAGTAAATCCAGCTCCACAAGACTCAAAGCAAGCAAGCCAGTGGCGACAGTGGAGGAACAAACTTCACCAATTGACCAAAGTGAAGGAAAAAACCTCGAGAGAAACCAGGCTCAGTTGGGCACGACCATTTCTCCTCTGGCCAAACTTCTTGTGCAGAGCTGCAGTCTAGACGCCGGAGGCTGGAGAACGCCGGACGTCCATCGTAGAGAAGTTGCAGATGTGAGTAGGTCACCAGCGGGTGTTCAGGCTGGCCCACAGATCAATGTGGAGACTTGTCTGTTACCGGGGTCTTTCAGGAATCAGTGTCATGCTCTCCACTCCTTCATGACCACCACGGCATCAGCTCAGGATACGGACTGGTCCAGGATTATGGTGACCTCTAGAAGTCCTCTATGGTTGCCATAATCTCTTGACAGGTCACAATCTTTAAAGGCCTTGGCATGAGTATCCCCGGTGGAAATAGAGAACAAAGAACAAAGATGATTTTCTGAGAAGTCAGTTGAGGTGAGAAGTCAGCTGAGGTGGCTTGGGCATCTGTTTCGGATGCCTCCTGGATGCCTACCTAGGGAGGTGTTCCCGGCATGTCCCACCGGGAGGAGGCCTTGGGGAAGACCCAGGACACACTGGAGGTCACGGAGGAGGACACGCTTTGTCTCGGCTGGCCTGGGAACGCCTCGGGATCCCCCAGGAGGAGCTGGAGGAAGTGTCTGGGGTAAGGGAAGTCTGGGGTTCTCTCCTAAGACTGCTGCCCCTGTGACCCGGCCCTGGATATGCGTGTGTGTTGTGTTTTTTTATCATCTTTGCATAATGACCTGTCAATCTTTTATTTTCATTCATTCATTCATTTTATTTTCGGTCTAGTCCCTTTATTAATCTGGGGTCGCTACAGCAGAACGAACCGCCAACTTATCCAGCACATGTTTTACGCAGCGGATGCCCTTCCAGCCGCAACCCATCAATGGAAAACATCCATACACACTCATTCACACACACACACACACTCATACACAAAGGTCAATTTTAGCATCCTTTTCAACGACCTTCTTGCTGTGGGGCGAACATGCTACCCACTGCGCCACCACATCGCTCATTAGGAGAATCATCTAAAACATATATATTCTATCATTTTGTTACAGCATTGTGAAAACAAAAATAGCAACTTTTAGCCAAAATACATGGAGAATGGGTATTGATTTGTTTTATTTTTCATTGTTTGAACTGACAGTACAAGAACATCAGAACAAAAGCAAGGGATCCCACACAGATTGTCACGCTCTCAGAAAATCGTCTTTGTTCCCCGTCTTTTATTTTATATTTTAAAATATGCATCAGCAAAAAGATACAAAACATTTTATTTTATTATTGTTTTTTTTTTTATTAATGCGTGAATGACATATACAAAACAATGCCAGAAGTGTACATAGAGTTATATAAAAGCACAAAAACTCAAAAGGTGAATCAAAATAGAATAAAATAACAAAAACAAAAAAAAAAAAATATATATATATATATATATATATATACATATTACAAATAATGCATGGCCTTGCTAACTCACAATAACTTAAAAGTGTCAAACAGTCTTGACAGCTTTTTTATTTGTACTCTCCTTAATCATATTTATATAAATATCTAGTTCTTTATGTACCACTGAGAAAAGAGGTTTGCTAAATTTACAAGGATGGACCAATAGATAATAACATATGGTTTTCTAACCAGGTCTTTTGGGAATAATAGACGTATGTTGTTATTATTATTATCCTGTTTGCTAAATGAAAAACAAACATTTTATTACTTTTTTTATTGTGCGAGAAAGAACATTACAAAGATACAATATGAACAAAATGGTGACAGAAATAAAATTCCAGCAGATTAAACAAGTTTAAATGATTCAAGAGTTTTACATGCAATGTAATTGTTAGAGTCTTTTAAAGAGTTCACATAAATCAAAAGTAAGGGTGTTTCTTTGAAAATTTACATTTATGGATGTAAAGTTAGGCCAAAAAAAGCAATAAATTAATCATAAATGCATAGGCGGAGGGTGAACAAACTCCAGGGTAAGGCTAAGATATGCGCTGCCCTTTAAAAAGATTTGCGACAGACCAAGAAGAGGTTTCCACAAAAGCACCGCCTATCAAACGTCTTATATTCAACACGCACATTCAATTATTTAATTAGATTTATTCAATTATTATAGTCACTTCCGATATGCAGCCTGGGGCCAGAAGTTTTTAAATGAGTGGATCTAAATAGAATGGACTCTTAAACTGTATAATAGCTTGTGTCTTATATTTATGATCTCTGGTAATATACTAATTGATTTAACAATTGATTTAAAAATAAATAAATTGCAAAAATGTGTCAAGAATCCGAAATCATTCACTTTGTCACGAGGCCAATCGAAAACTGAACTTGTAATTCAGCAATAAATATATCAAAATAAGCATTTTTAAACTGTGATTAGGATACTGAACTTATTTATTTTTTATTAAGCTAGACACAACAAAAAATACAATGAAAATATGACAACATAAACTTGCTGTTTATTTGCGTTATCACGAGCTGTGGTAAACTTATAGGCTCTAATAAATTAGAGGCAACCATTGCAGAGTAAAGGTGATCCAGTAGCCATTAGCTAGCGTGAGTAATTGTTTAAACAAGATTCATATTATTTATGATAAATGTACAATGAGAAGGATCTACATTCAGAGAGGAACCAAAGAATACAATTTTTGGGAAAATACTAAGTTTGGAAGTAAGAATTTTGGAAAAAAGTCAACCAAAACACTACAGTATGTACACTCCCAAAATAAAGGATTTAGTGTTTCATCATATTGAGTACAAAATGAGCATTTAAGGGAAATATTGCTTTTAAATTTAGCTAGTTTGGATTTTAAACATTTTATTACACATTCAAAGTATGGACCAAAATAATGACGTAGGCCGCGCGTTTAAAGTGAACGGGCGTGCGCGCGTGACGTCACCGTAGGGCACACGTCATACCGGAAAAGCGTTCATTGTTTTGGCGTTTCCTGATAAACACACACGTCTTTTGGAGTATCGCCGATTAAAAACAACAAACATCTTGACAGTCGGCACGTTTCTGGTATAAAAACACATCTATTTCTCTTAAATCAAGCGTTAGCGGTCTGTTGGTGGATTTAGGTCTCTAACTGCTCTCGTGAACAGCGAGTCTGATTCAGTTGATTTCTCTCAGTTTGTATTCGAGTTGTAAACAAGTCTAAGATCATAAATCGCTATTTTTAGACGTAGACAATTAAGCATTAAAAGCAGCTGATTTTTAAATAATGTATTGGTCTGTGTATGATATTGTACTAACATAGATTTGTTGATAAACAAGGCCGAGATGTTATAAATGGATCAGTATTTATCAGTATGTTTACTTACTTTTAATTATTATTTAACTGCTTCTGTTGTAATTAAACGATAAAGCTTTAATAGTAGTTGATTTTTAAGTCATATGTTGGTTTGTGTATGATAGATTTGTTAATAAACAAGGCTGAGATAAATTGAACAATATTTTTAGTCTATTTACTTAATTTCTGATATAATTAAACTGTTTCTGTTGTAATTAAATGATAAAACATTAATAGTAGCTCTTTTATAAGTAATGCATTGGTCTGTGTATGATAGATTTGTTGATAAACAAAGACGAGATAAATAAATGGACAAGTATTTTTCAGTCTATTTACATATTTTCTGTTATAATTAAACTGTTTCTGTTGTAATTAAATGATAAAGCATTAATAGTAGCTGATTTTTAAGTCAAATGTTGGTTTGTGTATGATAGATTTGTTAATAAACAAGGCTGAGATAAATTGA
This sequence comes from Danio aesculapii, assembly GCF_903798145.1. NCBI lineage: Eukaryota > Metazoa > Chordata > Actinopteri > Cypriniformes > Danionidae > Danio > Danio aesculapii. The sequence continues at coordinate 52,477,315 of NC_079454.1, read as the reverse complement.
ACAATATTTTTAGTCTATTTACATATTTTCTGTTATAATTAAACTGTTTCTGTTGTAATTAAATGATAAAGCATTAATAGTAGCTGTTTTTAAATAATATATTAGTCTGTGTATGATAGATTTGTTGATAAGGCCAAGATAAAAAAATGGCCCAGTATTTTTCAGTCTATTTACATCATGTTTGTTATATTTATACTGTTTCTGTTGTAATTAAATGATAAAGCATTAATAGTAGCTTATTTTTTAGGTATTGTATTTGTCTGCGTATGAAATTTTACGTCATAGATTTGTTGATAAGGCCAAGATAAATAAATGGACAAGTATTTTTCAGTCTATTTACATATTTTCTACTATAATTAAACTGTTTCTGTTGTAATTAAATGATAAAGCATTAATAGTAGCTGATTTTTAAGTATTATATTAGTCTGTGTATGATAGATTTGTTGATAAGGCCAAGATAAGTAAATGGACAAGTATTTTTCAGTCTATTTACATAATTTCTGTTATAATTAAACTGTTTCTGTTGTAATTAAATGATAAAGCAGTAATAGTAGCTGATTTTTAAGTATTATATTAGTCTGTGTATGATAGATTTGTTGATAAGGCCAAGATAAGTAAATGGACAAGTATTTTTCAGTCTATTTACATCATTTTTGTTATAATTAAACTGTTTCTGTTGTAATTAAATGATAAAGCATTAATAGTAGCTGGTTTTTAAGTATAATATTAGTCTGTGTATGATAGATTTGTTGATAAGGCCAAGATAAATAAATGGCTCAGTATTTTTCAGTCTATTTACATCATTTTTGTTATAATTAAACTGTTTCTGTTGTAATTAAATGATAAAGCATTAGTAGTAGCTGGTTTTTAAGTATAATATTAGTCTGTGTATGATAGATTTGTTGATAAACAAAGACGAGATAAATAAATGGACAAGTATTTTTCAGTCTATTTACATAATTTTTGTTATAATTAAATTGTTTCTGTTGTAATTAAAGGATAAAGCATTATTAGTAGCTGATTTTTTAGGTATTGTATTAGTCTGTGTATGAAATTTTACGTCATAGATTTGTTGATAAGACCAAGATAAATAAATGGCTCAGTATTTTTCAGTCTATTTACATCATTTTTGTTATAATTAAACTGTTTCTGTTGTAATTAAATGATAAAGCATTAATAGTAGCTGGTTTTTAAGTAATATATTAGTCTGTGTATGATAGATTTGTTGATAAACAAGGCCGAGATAAATAAATGCATCATTATTTTTTAGTCAAATGATTTTCTTTACATAATTTCTGTTATGATTAAACAGTTTTTTAATAAAATTATGGTAAGGACTAATGTGTTGTAATGACTAAATATTAATAGATGTGAAATGTGCTTGTTTACTTTCCTCTTATAACTTCTCTATCAATCACAACCATTGAATAAAGTAAATTAAAATCTCATTTATATAATAAATGTCAAAATTGCAAGATATATTTGTGTAATAATTCCACATTACCGGTTGTTCAGGATGGACAGGATTAGACATGTCGATGTTCAATAATAAAGTTTTGTGATAATGATATTGTCAGTGCTTTAAAATACTGCGAATAATTATTTATTACTTTCAGAGTGTCTTTTGAAAAATGGTTGAGTGCTGTATTTGCTGTGGTTTTATTCAAGGCACCAAATGATGTAAAATTTAATAATCTGTTTATTTTGAAACATAATAATCTTAATGTTTTAATCTGGCGATTCTTTATAGATTTATCTTTTTAACACTAGTTAATTTAACTAAACTACTTACTAAGTGCTTTTGTAGTTGTCATTACTTTAGTTAAATTCACTGATGTTAGCAAATGTAGCCTTACTGTACAGAGTTAACAAACAAAAGAAATATGAAGTCATTGAATTTTCAATGTCGTAAGCCAGATAAACCTGAACATTTCCATGTTTGACAATAAGTCTCCTATTAAGTCTTCAACCTTTTGCTGTTTTGATGAACAACCAATAATACTGATGCTGCTCTTTGCTAGTTTTTATCAATAGATGGCGCTACAGGCTAGTTTTTAAACGGCAGATGGCGTTCTAGGCTGGTGTTTAACAGCAGATGGAGATCTAGGCCTGTTTTTAACAGCAGACGGCACTCTTGGCTAGTTTTTAAACAGCAGACTCTGCTCTAAGCTAGTTTTTAACAGCAGATATTGATCTAGGCTAGTTTTGAACAACAGGCAACGTTCTAGGCTAGTTTTTAAACAGCAGATGTCTTTTTAACAGTAGATGGCACTTTAGGCTATTTTTAAACAGCAGATTCCGCTCTAAGCTAGTTTTTAACAGCAGATGGCGCTCTAGGCTAGTTTTTAACAGAAGATGGTGCTCTAGGCTAGTTTGTAACAGCAGACAGCTCTTAAGGCTAGTTTTTGACAGCAGACGGCTCTCTAGGCTGGTTTTTAAACAGCAGACGTCGCTCTAGGATAGTTTTTGACAGCAAACGGCATTCTAGGATAGTTTTTAAACAGCAGATGGCGCTCTAGGCTAGTTTTTTGACAGCAGAAGGCGTCCTAGGCTAGTTTTTGACTGTAGACTGCGTTCTAGGCTAGTTTTTTAACAGCAGATGGTGCTCTAGGTGAGTTTTTGACAGTAGACTGCGTTCTAGGCCAATTTTTAAACAGGAGATGGCGGTCTAGGCTAGTTTTTAACAGCAGACAGCGCTCTAGGCCAGTTTTAAACAGCAGATGGTACTTTAGGCTAATTTTTAAACAGGAGATGGCGCTCTAGGCTAGTTTTAAACAGCAGATGGTGCTCTAGGCTAGTTTTTGACAGCAGACAGTGCTCTAGGCTAGTCTTTAAATAGCAGCTGGCTTTTTAGGCTAGTTTTTAATAGCAGATAGCACTCTAGGCTAGTTTTTAAACAGCAGACTGTGCTCTAGGCTAGTCTTTAAATAGTGGATGGCACTCTAGGATAGTTTTAAACACCAGATGGCACTGTAAGCTAGTTTTCAGAGGAGATGGCTTTTTATGCTAGTTTTTAATAGCAGACAGCGCTCTAGGCTAGTTTTTAACAGCAGACGGTGCTCTAGGCTAGTTTTTAACGGCAGATGGCACTCTAGACTAGTTTTTAAACAGCAGATGGAGCTCTAGGCTAGTTTTTAAACAGCAGATGAAGCTCTAGACTAGTTTTTAAACAGCAGATGGAGCTCTAGGCTAGTTTTTAAACAGCAGATGAAGCTCTAGACTAGTTTTTAAACAGCAGATGGAGCTCTAGGCTAGTTTTTAAACAGCAGATGAAGCTCTAGGTTAGTTTTAAACAGCAGATGGAGCTCTAGGCTAGTTTTTAAACAGCAGATGAAGCTCTAGACTAGTTTTTAAACAGCAGATGGAGCTCTAGGCTAGTTTTTAAACAGCAGATGAAGCTCTAGACTAGTTTTTAAACAGCAGATGGAGCTCTAGGCTAGTTTTTAAACAGCAGATGAAGCTCTAGACTAGTTTTTAAACAGCAGATGGAGCTCTAGGCTAGTTTTTAAACAGCAGATGAAGCTCTAGGTTAGTTTTAAACAGCAGATGGAGCTCTAAGCTAGATTTGAACAGGAGATTGTGTTCTAGACTAGTTTTTAAACAGCAGATGGAGCTCTAGGCTAGATTTTAACAGCAGATGGAGCTCTAGACTAGTTTTTAAACAGCAGATGGTGCTCTAGACTAGTTTCTAAACAGCAGACGGCACTCTAGGCTTGTCTTTAAATAGCAGATGGAGCCCTAGGCTAGTGTTTAACAGCAGACGGTGCTCTAGGCTAGTTTTTAACAGCATTCGGTGCTCTAGGCTAGTCTTTAAACAGCAGATGGTGCTCTAGGATAGTTTTAAACACCAGATGGTACTCTAGGCTAGTTTTTAAGAGCGGATAGCTTTTAAGGCTAGTTTTAAACCGCAGACTGCGCTCTAGGCTAGCCTTTAAAGATGGCGCTCTAGGCTAGTTTTAAACAACAGATGGCGCCCTAGGCTAGTGTTTAACAGCAAACGGTGCTCTTTCCACAATACAACAATATGAATATTCTTTAAAAGGCACTCCATCTAGATATTATTGAAACTGAATTTGCTAATATGATGTTTGTTGTTCAGGTGTCTGGTCATCATGACTCACTGGTTCCACCGAAACCCTCTGAAAGCCACAGCTCCAGTGTCCTTTAACCTGTACGGCGTGGCGTCCAGCCCTGCAGCCAATAAGATCTGCAAGTGAGGCTTTTATTCTGCTTTTTCTGCCTAGAGCACTTTGGGTTGAAGAAAAGAACATTACAAATAAAATGCATTATTTTTATTATTATTATTATTATTATTATTATTCATCTATTCTCTGGGCCACAGCATATACAAATGAAGTTAGAATTATTTGCCCCCTGTAAAGTTTTCATTTTTTATATTTTTCCTCCAATTTCTGTTTAACGGAGAGCAGATTTTTAACTATAGTTTTAATAACTGATTTCTTTTATCTTTGCCATGATGACAGCACATAATATTTGGCTAGATATTTTTCAAGAGACTAGTATTCAACTTAAAGTGACATTTAAAGACTTAACTAGGTTAATTAGGGTAAAGTTAGGGTAATTAGGCAAGTCATTGTGTAACAGTGGTTTGTTCTGGAGACAATCGGATATAATAATTGCTTAAGGAGGCTAATAATATTGATCATAGTCATTTATAAAAAAAATTGATATATATATATATATATATATATATATATATATATATATATATATATATATATATATATATATTTTTTTTTTTTTTTTTTAATAAGACTTTCTCCAGACGAAGGATATTATAGAAAAACTGCTTCCGTTAGAAATATTTGTAAAAACAACAACATTTTATTAAATTTTGAATGTGTTTTCAGTGACCTGCGAACGGCGCGCGCTCGACTGCTGGACATGTTCACCGACGCCACATGTTCTCCAGACATCCTGAAGAAATCCAGCGACGAGTATTTCGCTCTTTGCAGGGTTTGAAAATTATTATATCTCCTTTCTTGAGGCTTTCTGAGGGTATTTACTGAGGGAAAATAAATATGTTAACCTAAGATATGATACGTCTCAACTTAAGATATGATATGTTACATTATGTAATGTAAGATGTCAAATAAGTTTCTGATGTCCCTAGAGTGTGTATGTGAAGTTTCAGCTCAAAATACCCTACAAATAATATGGGCTTGACGTTAACTTTTTTTGATCAGCAGCCTCTGTGGTTAGTAGTTTTGAATCAATACTAGCAATTCACCATTTCCTATAGCCACAATTTTGTTGTTGGGAAAATATATTTTATGTACAAAAATTTGACTTTGGTATGCTAAAATGTCTTGATTTACATTTTGTGTTATGTCCACATGACTACTCATTCATTTCACGTTTTGTGTGTGTTGTGTATGAGCTCGCTCAATGAGCATGAACAAATGGGCTGTGGTTTCAGTGTCGGATTGCAGTTCTTATTTCGGACTTTCCAGGGCTGAACACTATAAGGACATACCAACTGTTTTCTCTGGCACACCAAAAATAAATAAATAAATATTTCTTAGCCTCAAATTTTTTAAATAATGTGTCAAAACAAGCGAAATATAGTTGTATACATAGAGTGGATGCAGAAAGTATTCATAGCACTTTTTCCATGTTTTTTATGTTAGAGCCTTATTCCAAAATGGATTAAATTCATTGATTTCCTCAACATTTTACACACAATCCCCCATAATGACAATGTGTAAAAAGAGTTTATGAAACTGTTGCAAATTTATTAAAAATAAAAAAAGGTGTAAAAGCACATGTACATCCATATTTACAGCCTTTGCGCTAGGATTTAGGTCTGGGGTCTGGCTGGGCCACTCAAAGACATTCACTGAGTTGTTGTGAAGCCACTCCGTTGATATTTTGGTGGTGTGCTTTGGGTCATTGTGCTGCTGGAAGATAAACCGTCGCCCCAGTCTGAGGTCAAGAGCATTCTGAAGCAGGTTTTCATTCAGGATGTCTCTGTACATTGCTGCATTCATCTTTCCCTCTATCCTGACTAGTCTTCCAGTTCCTGCTGCTGAAAAACATCCCCACAGCATGATGCTGCCACCACCATGCTTCACTGTAGGGATGGTAATAGCCTGGTGATGAGCGCTGCCTGGTTTTCTCCAAACGTAATGCCTGGCATTCACTCCAAAGAGTTCAATTTTAGTCTCATCGGGGCAGAGAGTTTAGTTTCTGATGGTCTGAGAGTCCTTCAGATGCCTTTCGGCTAATTCCAGGAGGGGAGTGGCTTCCGTCTGGCCACTCTACCATACAGGCCTGATTGGTGGATTGCTGTACAGATGGTTGTCCTTCTCTAAGGTTCTCCTCTCTCCACAGAAGAACGCTGGAGCTCAGACAGAGTGACCATCGGGTTATTGATCACCTCCCTGACTAAGGCCTTTCTCCCCCGATCACTCAGCTTAGATGGCCGGCCAGCTCTAGGAATATTCCTGGTGGTTCAGACATCTTCCACTTATGGATGATGAAGGCCACTGTGCTCATTGAAACTGTCAGAGCAGCAGAAATATTTCTGTAACCTTCCCCAGCCTTGTGCCTCGAGACAATCGTGTCTCTGAGGTCTACAGACAGTTCCTTTGTCTTCATGCTTGGTTTGTGCTTTGACATGCACAGTCAACCCTGGGCCCTTATATAGACAGGTGCATGCCTTTATAAATCATGTACAATCAACTGAATTGACCACAGGTGAACTCCAATGAAGCTGCTGAAACATCTCAAGAATGATCAGTGGAAACAGAATGTACCTGAGCTCAGTTTAGAGCTTCACAGCACAAAAATCTTTCTTCACATTGTCATTATGGGGGATTGTGTGTAGAATGTTGAGGAAATAAATGAATTCAATCCATTTTGGAATAAGGTTGTAACATAAACTTTTTAGGAAAAAGTGAAGCGCTATGAATACTTTCCGGATGCACTGTACACCTTTTATTGAACAAAACTTTTCTTTAAAAACAATTGACATTTTAAAAAGAATAATTGTCATGTATCTAAAACCATGCACAATAGTCTGTCCAGGCTGAAGGTCTCAGATTTACCCTCCTAATAAAGCAATGCTATTGTAAAAGCTGAAAATAAACCATATTAACAGGAAATAATTGTAAGCAAAACAAAGCAGGTGAAAAACATACCATGTGCGATAATGAAAGGATGCTTCATTACTGCTTACAAAAACACTTTCAAAAAAGAAATTGTAAAAGTAGTTGTGTTTCCAGGCACGGTTGCTTCGCAAAAGAAAATGGGATTGTGCACAATTCACATCAGCTGTTCACGCGACATTTAAGCTCTTGTCAGTGAGTGAGGATCGCCTGTCTAACCATGCACGTGATCATCCACTCATTCGGCATTTACCCACTTTCTTTTGCTCGTGCCAACACAGTTATTTTGTCATTTCTCATGTTGGCCCTGGGCTATTTGGCCATTCTTATTGTTCAACTCTGCTTTTAAGAAAACAACAGTTTCAAAAATATTTGCAACCAGCTAAAGTGGCTAGTGAGAGTGGCTGTCTAGCCCGCCACAGCTGAAATGTACCCGCGTTTGGCGGGTGTTAATGTCAAGCCCTGCAAATAATGTTTTCTAACTCTCTGAAACTAACCCTTTTAGGGTTTGATCCTAATTGTGGTGTTTTGGTGACTGTCGCTTTAAATTCAAATGAGATCGTGCTCTTTTTTTAAAAGAGGGCGGAGCTACAAATGCCTGTGTTTCAGCATAGTGGCAGATTCAAAAACAAGACTGACGTATTATGCTAATTAGGGAGAAATGGTTACTGGTGGGCGGGGCTTTCCCCCTCTGATGACACGTACAAAGGGAGAATGTCAATCAAAGTGTTTCTGCAGACTGCTTTCATTAAAATGTGTTTATTATTGCATTTTCACCATTAGACACTGGTGTTATTCACACACTGCTGCCACACAACAAGGTTTAAAGCCCTTATAAAAGTGATTTTTTTTTTCTGTAAAAGCTTTCGTCCTAAATGTGGTCATAACTGAATTGATCATGGCTACCAAACAGATAGGAGAATACTGTAAGATTAGGATCTTTCTGTAATACACCTCCTAGTCTGATATTTACATGTGGCTTATTCCGACTTTGTTGATTTGCATTTATTTTTCTCAGAGGCTCAGTGTTGTTGTTTAGTAGGTGGTGTTGAAATGTTTTCTGAATGTGCACAGGTTTCATTTTACCGCTTGATGGCACTACACAAGAGAACAAGCTCAGATTCATTCAGAATTTCAAATGGACCGACACTTTACAGGGAAATATTGCCAGGTAACTCGTAAGCTGGTTTTATTGTTTGGTTCAGTGTTTTTTTTGGTTGCTGGTTTCATATTAGAATGCAAAAGTAAACAAGTTGGTGAGCTGGTCTTTATTTCTGATGCTTTTTTAATGTATTTGAATGCAATGATTGTATTGAAATGTACCTTCAGTTAGAATGAATTTATCATTGCATAAATAAGTAACATAAAATTACAATGTCCCAAGATAAAATGAATAAAAATGTATAAATATAGCTACTGTGTGTGTGTGTTTCAGCGCGCAGCAGGATGCCGTGTTTGAGCTGGTGTCTATGGCCTTTAATGTGGCCCTCTGGTACACCAAGTTTGCCTCTCGATTGGCTGGAAAGGAGAAGTGAGTTTTCTGATTCATTATGATCAGTCATTTTTGTGATTTTATTATATGCTTTCTTATTTTGAAGCTTTGTAAACCCACTCTAAGTAGTTGTGTGCAGCTCAGGGGTCACATTAATAAAACTTTGCATAGAAACCTTCCTAAAAGTGAACGAATGCTGGATTAAACATGTAATTTATCTAATAATGATTATTTAAAGTGGTTCAATTTAGTAAATATTTTAGTTTAATATGTTTACTTAGACAATTAGACAAAAGTCTTGTCAATGATCTCAGTTGTAAGAGCAACAAATAATAACTCGACTTCTAGTTGAACGTGGAAAAGTGGTAGAAGGTGGATTTTTCAGATGAATCGTCTGTTGATCTGCATCCCAATCATCACAAATACTGCAGAAGACCTACTGGAACCAGCATAGAGCCAAGATTCTTACTGAAATCAGTCAAGTTTGGTGAAGGAAAAATCATGGTTTGGGGTTACATTCAATATGGGGGCGTGTGAGAGATCTGCAGAGTGGATGACGAATGTATCAAGACATTTGTGCTGCCCATTACAAACCACAGGAGAGGGCAAATTCTTCAGCAGGATAGCGCTCCTTCTCATACTTCAGCCTCCACATCAAAGCTCCTGAAAGCAAAGAAGGTGCTCCAGGATTGGCCAGCCCAGTCACCAGACATGAACATTATTGAGCATGTCTGGGGTAAGATGAAGGAGGAGGCATTGAAGATGAACCCAAAGAATCTTGATGAACTCTGGGAGTCCTTCAAAAACGCTTTCTTTGCCATTCCAGATGACTTTATTAATAAGTGATTTGAGTCATTGCAGAGATGTATGGATGCAGTCCTCCAAGCTCATGATGGAGTCAGACAAATTATTCATTCTGTTTCCACTGCAGCATGACCACATATTCTATACTGGACATTATTGAAGGTTCAGTGACCAGACTTTAGTCTAAGCAGAGTCAGACCTTACTGTCCTAATGAAATCATTCAAAATCAATGCTTGATCATATTTTATTGTGCTCAAATAACGATAATCTAGAGCCCTTTACCTTTCATATAAGTAGTAGTAGTAGTAGTAAAACTTTATTGTCCTTGACAGGAAATTTATTATGGGCATCGCAATATTGCTGCAGACATTCACTAAAAACAAGCAATAAAAACAATACAAAATACAACAGTTACAACATTTATAATGCTAGTTAAGATAGACTCTTATTAAATAAACCCACTGAAATAGGTACAAAGGATTTCTTATAACGGTTTAACCTACACTTTGGGACTCTATATCTTCTACAAGAGGGAAGCAGTTTGTAATGTGGAAACAAGAAATGAGTTGGATCGTTTACAATCCTTTCCACCTGATTGTGAACACAATTCTCATATAAAACTCGAGGATTAAAATATTCATTGTGCACAACAATTTTCCATGCCGTCTTTACGAGATGCATTTACACTGAACAGATAGGTTGCCAAACCACACTGTGATACCATACCTGACAATGCTTTCAAGAACTGCTTTATAAAACAGCATCATGAGCTTCTTGTTAACTCCAAAAAGACGCAAGCTCCGCAAAAAATACAATCTCTGGTGTAAACGAGAACAAACCCACTCAATGTGTGTTTTCCATGTGAAAGAACTGTCAATGTAAATGCCCAAGTAATTATACGTTTCTGACTGAGTAATAGGATGGTCATGTACAACCTCTTGACGATGGTCATCTATACATTTTGGCTCAAATACCATCTCTTCTGTTTTCTTAGTCTTTATTTTTAGCTTATTTCTATCACATCACTCAACGAACTGACTAATTTCTGACTGAGAGATAACACCAATATCATCACTCTCATAAAGTAAACTTAGTATGGCTGGTGTCATCGGAATATTAAAAAATAAAATCCTGTGAATGCTTACTTGAACATTCATTTGTAAAAAGAATAGGTGAACTGACACAGCCTTGTGAAACCCCAGTACTACTGCTCTTTTCATCTGAACGGATATTTTTAACCACTTTTACAAATATTCATAAGCCACTTCTGATACCAGATGATCAACTAGAAGTCAAGTTATCATTTGTTGTTCCTAAAACGTTTATAGGCAACAAGACTTTTGTCAGGCAGTGTAGATTGTAAATATAAGTTTACTTTTATAAATGAGAGCCCAGATGTTGTGCAAAAGAGTTCCACTTTTAGAAACCAAACAGTTTCCTGTGTTGTTGTGCTAGTTTTGTGTCTCAGTGTTGATATGGTTGACTAAAATAAAAACGGGACAAAAACATGTTTGTTATTTGAAATAAAGATATGTAATTATAAAAAAAAACAGAAGTAATGAAAATTTGCAACATTTAAGTTAAAGTTGAAAAAAAAGGAAAAATAAATAAATAAGGTTGCACTTTACAATAAGGTTTTATTAATCTTAATGTATTTACTAACATGAATTAATAATAAACAATACTAGTACAGCCTCTAATAATCATAGTTCAACATTTACTAATGCGTTATTCATATCAAAATTCATGTTGGTTATATATGTATATATATATATTTATATATATTTATGTATATATGTATATATATGTGTATGTATATTTGTATATATACATATGTATGTATGTGTGTGTGTGTATGTGTATATATAAATATATATGTATGTGTGTGTATGTTTGTGTATATATATATATATATATATATATATATATATATATATATATATATATATATATATATATATATATATATATATGTATGTATGTATGTATGTATGTATGTGTGTGTGTGTGTATATATGTGTGTGTATATATGTATAATGAAATTAATAATGAATATAAAAAAGTTTATTTTTTATAAGATAAGCATTTGGCAGATGCTCCTATCTAAAGTGAAAACCTTGCATTAACTATTATAATTCGAAATACATAATACGGAGAAATCTCTCATATCATTCTGCTACCTTCCCACTTAATAAATTAATTCATATTTCAAAGTCATTATTTAATATAGTTGATCATTAAAAATGTATTAAATGAAATTTAAGGTTATCCAGTTATTGAAACAAATTGAACGGGCTCAGAGTTACTACACATTTACCCCAGTGTGTAAAAATGTAATATCAATTTGATGAGACCTAATCAATACTGCACTAAATGCGTTTTTTTATTGCAGCATCACTGAGGAGGAGGCCAAAGATGTTCACAAGAGTTTGAAAATTGCTGCTGGGATATTTAAAACCCTCAAGGTAAAAATGAAAACAAAACGCCAGTCATTTTAGCATGCACACTGCCTGAAACCCTAAATGGTAAATGAATGGGGGAATCCTGAAATCTAAAAAAAAAAAGCACTCGCTGAACTCCTAATTTAATTACATATTTCAGATCAACAACAGTCTGAACTGACCTGTCCCGTTGTTGGTGTTGCTTAAGCCGTAATTACGCTTAAAACACGTCATTTGAATTTTCTCTAGCTACTGCACTTGCGCAACGATTGTCACGACATTAATCTCTTTTACGGCTGTTTACATGGTAACCAGAGGACACAGTTTTAAACACTGTGATGGGATGTGCTGTGATGTCTTTTCTCCTGTTAAAGTTCCTGTCCACACGAACACGAGTATTTTAAAAACCACACGTTTAGTTTTTCTACGCGGTTACACTGTTTGTCCACATGAAAATGAAGTATCGAATGACTGAAACAGAAACTTTCTGAAAGCTCTGCCCTGGGTGAAGATTTTCCAAAACTCTGTGTAAAGTGTAATCATGTGGACACTACAACTGGAGTTTTCGTCTCATGATGTCAACATGTGGTTTGTTTTCTCCTTTCTGATTGGCCACATGGAGTGTGGAAAATGCAAATGAAGTAAAATTCTGCACATTCGCGCTAAACGCATTGTATATTTCATCTCCGTTTTCACATGAACCCAGCATTAAAGTGTCATTATCGCCCCCTGTTGGTCCGGCGTGCTCTTAAAACAACACATGCTCACAGTTTTTGTCAAACGACAGAATAACAAACAATCAAATCTGCACAGACTGATGCGCGTAGCTATAAAGACTGACGATTGGCTATTTTCACTGGAAGTTGGGACTTTCTTCAATGTGGTGGCCACTATGAGCGTTTCACTTTTTTCCCCATTTATAGTATGCCAATAAACCGTCTTTATACATCTATAGTCTTTGACTGTAATCACTGTTAATTAAGTTACTATATAAGGTTTTTCATTTTGGTAAAGGGTGAAGCATGGTAAAGTCACTGTAGTGCACATTCATGTATGCTTACTTTAGAAATGAATAGTTTTTTATGTCTCTGTTCTCTCGTTTGCATTGACTTGTATGCAATTTACTCGCGAAAATAAATACTTAATTCTCAGTTTAGTTTGAAACCAGCATAAAAGTGCCATTATCGCCCCCTGTTGGTTTGGCGTGGCACATTTTCATGTGGGCAGATTTTTTTTTTGTAAGTGGACAGACTGTTGTGCATACATTTAGTTTATTATATATTTTTTTAAGATAAGTCATGTAGAAAAATTAGCATGCATAGGGTTTACTTGTTTTGACAATTTAGTTAAAATGTGTGGCTAAGAATTAACTAATTATATTATAATCAGGGCTTGGCATTAACACCTGCTAAATGCGGGTTGATTTCAGCTGTGGCGGGTTACACAGAATAGTTTTGTTGAATTAAAAGTGCATGTATACAGCTATATTTTACTTGTTTTGACATAATTAAAATTTGTGGTTATTAAATAATAATTTATTTATTTTTAGTGTAGTCAGAGATAAATTTGGTAAATGCTTAATTATTTTAAGCTCTGAAAAGTCATGTGAAATAAAACTAATTGCAATGCGACACAACCCATTTACTCATGCACGTTGAGCAAGCTCATACACACACACACACACACAAAAATATAACACAAAGTCTAAATCAAGTAATTTTAGCATGTCAAAGTCAAATTTGTGCATATAAAATATATTTTCCCAACAACAAAATTGTGGCTAATGGGAATGGAGAGTGGCTAGTGATGTTGGAATCTACTAGCCACAGTGGCTGGTGTTAAAAAAGTTAATTTGAAGCACTGATTATAATGTAAAAAAGTCCTGTATAAGTCTGAAAATCCATTTATAATGGTATTAAAAAGGTCTTTAAAGTCTTAAATTAGACTTTGTGAAACCTGCAGAAACCCTGTAAATAGTTTATTATGTCTTTCTGGCCATCAGGAGACTCATATTCCTCGGCTCATCACTCCAGCAGAGAAGGGCCGAGATCTGGAGCCACGAGTTATCGACACGTACATCGTCCAGAGTCAAGCAGAGGCTCAGGAGGGTAAAACGCACTCCGTTCACCATTAAATTACATTTGATAATATTTATATTATTTGTCAAAATCAAACACTTTAATGAAGCCGCTTTGATAAATAACACTAATTCCATCAATTGATGTCTAAATATAATGTATGTGTGTGTATTTAGAGACATTTTATGTCTCAAATATTAACTTAAAGACTTCTGTTGTACCTATTTTTGACCGTCTCTGCCTCCTGAATCATACATTCAGCTTCAATTATCATCAAATAATTGATATTTTCATGTTTCTTGTGTGTTTACTAAGTAAAATGTTTGCATGAGTCATCTATTTTAAGTATTATTCGTAATTTCAGTTATATAAACACATTTAGTGTGTGTCTCTTGGTTCTGGTCAACTCTGTTACATCGGTTATGAAGGCAGAACAATCTGTAAAGCACTATTAGAAGAAGCATGTGACTTGCTCCAAATCATGTCACTCTCTGTGAATTGAATTGAATTAAAGGTGTTGAGGCATGCCGTTATTCTTCTCTCATTAATTTGTGCAAAATGTTTAGGATTCACCAAAATGTGTCAGCTCTGTTACTGTGATATTTCAGTCAATTTCTCAGTCACTTTATTAAAAACAATAATAATAATATGATGAAAATGCAAACAATTGTGTTTTGGACATGCTTTATGGAGTCTGGATTAAGGTTAGCATCTTGAGTTGAAGCACAAAAATGGTGGAAAATGTCGACTATGTTACTGTCAACTCTGTTATAAGAGAGTTTAACAGCAGTAAATAACAGAATCCAAGATTTTTACATCACATTTATTTAAGCATTTTGCATTATTTTACATTAATAATGGATTCAGTTTACTTAATATTAAACATACATTGTATATCATTCCATTTTAAGGAAAACTAATGTAAAATGCTTGAAACTGTGTGTGTTTTCAGTGACCATCGCCAGAGCCATCGAGCTGAAACACAACGCCTCCCTCATCGCAGCGCTGGCCTTCGAGACCGCCAACTTCTACCAGAAGGCTGGTGGGTTTTACTTTAATAATATCCAAATTAAGGCCAATACTAAATTATTTTGATGATTTAGCACCTCTTGAAGTGGTTATTTAAAGGGCACCTATTTTACAATATATATAAGATAAGCTATTGGTGTCTCCAGAATGTGTCTGTAAAGTTTCAGCTCAAAATACCCATCAGATTAATTATTATAGCCTCCAGGATCTGCCCTTTTTGGTGTCTAATTACAGTGTAGCTGTTTTTGTGGCATGTGGCTTTAAATGCAAATGAGCTGCTTCTCCCTGCCCTGTCTGATTCTCATCGTGTGTTACATTAGATAAACAGCAGTCAGTGATAGAGACAGACTCAGATGAAAGTGAGTTTATTTGATATATTTGTGGTGGAGTTTATTCAAGCCTTTCTGACGAGATGATTCACACACAAATGCCTTGCAGTATAAACACACACACACACACACACACACACACAAACACACACACACACACAAACACAGATATGCGTGTTTACTGATTATAGCGGTTAAGAATTACATAACGAATATACTGTTTTTATTACAATCATGCTGTTTTAAAACGTTGATTTACAAAAATTAATACGTTGAAATGATCCCAGAAAGTTGTAACAGATATTTTTTTATCTCAGTTTCTTCGTTATTATGGAGACATGGCGCCTGTCAATCAATTCGGTGGGCGGGGAAAACTGCACTCCTACATCATGTTGCGGTGGGCCTCAAAATCACTGGGATTTGGGTCCTATTTTAGCATCAGGAAATGTAAAAAAAGAGACTTGTTGTGTTTCTCTCACTCTAATTTGACTGTGGACACACTATATTTACACACAGTTCTGTCCAAACAGCTTACTAAAAGTTGATTTTCATCATAGGTGCCCTTTAAGAAATCATTTTATGGTCAGAATTAGCCCTCACGTTCGCATTTATACTCCAGTATTGTCATCCCCTAAATTTGATTCTTCAGCACAACCGAAATCACAGTAGCCAAGAAGTAGGTAGCCATCATCGTTATTTATCCAGATACTCCTCAACTGTAATGATCAACATAAGCACATTCATAAAAACATTCATCTGTTAGATATTTTGCAAGAAGACTTGCTATGTGAGGGGGGTAGCGGGAGGGGAGTTAGTTTTTATTATTTGTCATATAATTATTATAGTAATTTAGAATATAAATAATAATGTACAGGGTGGGCCATTTATATGGAGACACCTTAATTAAAAAGGGAAATGGTTAGTGATATTAACGTCCTGTTTGTGGCACATTAGTATATGTGAGGGGGCTTGTAAATAACTCATGAAAGAATAAAGTTACTTTAAAACCAAGCACACCATTGTTTTCTCTTGTGAAATTCCCAATAAGTTTATTAAGGTGTATCCATATAAATGGCCCACCCTGTATATTATAATTGAATATATTAATAATAATAAAAGTAATGAATGTATTAATTGTAATATAGCTAGTATATTATAATTAATACTGTTAATCAGAATGGACATGTTAAATTAAAAGTAGCAGTATAATGAGATTTATTCATGTTGTCATGTATTCATTGGTGCAAAGGGTTTCCATTTCAAATTATTTTTATTACATTTTTTGTACTGTTGTTTCATTAAATATTAGTTAAAGCTGAAGTACTACAATTTCTAAAACTGTAATAAAATAAATACACATTCCTATACTATAACATAAATAAAAATGTTGTTTACATTTTTTATGTAAAGTACCTTATATTACATAAAAATTATGATAGGATTTAAATACTACTCTGCTTTCTGTTTTATTATTATTAATAATAATAATAATAATAATAATAATAATAATAATAATAATAATTATTATTATTATTATTATTATATTATTATATTATTTTTATTATTATATTATTATTATATTATTATTATTATTATTATTATATTATTATATTATTATTATATTATCATTATTATATTATTATTATTATTATTATTATTGTTGTTAATATTATTGGTATTATATTATTATTATTATTATTATTATTATTATTATTGTTGTTATTACTATTGTTATTATTATATTATTATTATATTATTATTATTATTATATTATTATTATTATTATTATTATATTATTATTATGATATTATTATTATTATATTATTAAATTTTTTGTACTGTTGTTTCATTAAATATTAGTTAAAGCTGAAGTACTACAATTTCTAAAACTGTAATAAAATAAATACACATTCCTATACTATAACATAAATAAAAATGTTGTTTACATTTTTTATGTAAAGTACCTTATATTACATAAATTATAATAGGATTTAAATACTAGTCTGCTTTCTGTTTTATTATTAATAATAACAATAATAATAATAATAATTATTATTATTATTTTTATTATTATTATATTATTATTATTATTATTATTATATTATTATTATATTATTATTATTATTCTATTATTATTATTATTATATTATTATTATTCTATTATTATTATTATTCTATTATTATTATTATATTATCATTATTATATTATTATTATTATTATTATTATTATTATTATATTATTATTATTATTATTGTTGTTAATATTATTGGTATTATATTATTATTATTATTATTATTATTATTGTTGTTGTTGTTATTACTATTGTTATTATTATATTGTTATTATTATATTAATAATATTATTATATTATTATTATTATTATTATTATTATTATTATATTATTATTAAATTTTTTGTACTGTTGTTTCATTAAATATTAGTTAAAGCTGAAGTACTACAATTTCTAAAACTGTAATAAAATAAATACACATTCCTATACTATAACATAAATAAAAATGCTGTTTACATTTTTTATGTAAAGTACCTTATATTACATAAAAATTATGATAGGATTTAAATACTACTCTGCTTTCTGTTTTATTAATAATAATAATAATAATAATTATTATTATTATTATCATTATTATTATTATTATATTATTATTATTATTATTATTATTATTATATTATTATATTATTTTTATTATTATATTATTATTATATTATTATTATTATTATTATTATATTATTATATTATTCTTATATTATCATTATTATATTATTATTATTATTATTATTATTGTTAATATTATTGGTATTATATTATTATTATTATTATTGTTGTTGTTGTTATTACTATTGTTATTATTATATTATTATTATTATTATATTAATAATATTATTATTATTATATTATTATTATTATATTATTATTATGATATTATTATTATTATTATATTATTAAATTTTTTGTACTGTTGTTTCATTAAATATTAGTTAAAGCTGAAGTACTACAATTTCTAAAACTGTAATAAAATAAATACACATTCCTATACTATAACATAAATAAAAATGTTGTTTACATTTTTTATGTAAAGTACCTTATATTACATAAAAATTATGATAGGATTTAAATACTACTCTGCTTTCTGTTTTATTAATAATAATAATAATAATAATAATAATATTATTATTATTATTATTATTATTATTATTATTATTATTATTATATTATTATTATTATTATTATTATATTATTATATTATTTTTATTATTATATTATTATTATTATTATTATTATATTATTCTTATATTATCATTATTATATTATTATTATTATTATTATTATTATTATTATTGTTAATATTATTGGTATTATATTATTATTATTATTATTATTATTATTGTTGTTGTTATTACTATTGTTATTATTATATTATTATTATTATATTAATATTATTATTATTATTATATTATTATTATTATTATATTATTATTATGATATTATTATTATTATTATATTATTAAATTTTTTGTACTGTTGTTTCATTAAATATTAGTTAAAGCTGAAGTACTACAATTTCTAAAACTGTAATAAAATAAATACACATTCCTATACTATAACATAAATAAAAATGCTGTTTACATTTTTTATGTAAAGTACCTTATATTACATAAAAATTATGATAGGATTTAAATACTACTCTGCTTTCTGTTTTTCTCCATTTAACAAACTAAAGTAACTCTCATTTATCATTTATTTGGCAATTAGCAAGATTGTACGTTTCTGATAAATGCTAATGAACTTTCTTTTCATAAAAGAGTCCTGAAAAATAAAATGCATCAGAGTTTACTTAATAATATAAAAGCAGATTGTAAACTATGATCAGAAATATCATCATATTATATTGATTTCTGATCATGTGACTCTAAATACTTGGAGTAATGATGCTGAAAATTCAGCTTTGCATCACATATTGAAATAGTAAAGTTCTTTTAAGCCGTAAAAATATTTCACAATTTTACTCCATTTTTGACGGAGCTTAAAACTATTTTGGATTTCCTCGTTTTGCTCAGATCACACTCTGAACACTTTGGATCCAGAATGCAGCAGTAAATGGAAGAAATACCTGCAGCTGAAGCAGCACTTCTACATGGCTTACGTGAGTTCATCTGAACGCAAACACATCTTTTAGGGCTGCAAGATATTGGAAAATATCTAGCATTGCGATATTTTATTAATCTGCAATATGAATATAATTTTGGGCGGCTGGGTCAGTTGGCATTTCTGTGTGGAGTTTGCATGTTCTCCCCGTGTTGGGTTTCCTCCACAGTCCAAACACATGCACTATAGGGCAGTTGAAGAAACTAAATTGGCCGTAGTGTATGTGTGAATGAGTGTGTATGGATGTTTCCCAGTGATGGGTTACAGCTGGAAGAGCATCCGCTGCGTAAAACATATGTTGGATAAGTTGGCGATTCATTCATGTGTGAATGTGAGAGTGTATGGGTGTTTCCTGGTACTGGGTTGCGGCTGGAAAGGCATCTGCCTGGTTAAAACTTATGCTGGAATAATTGGCGGTTCATTCCACTGTGGCAACCCCTGATAAATAAGAGACTGAAGGAAAGTGAACGAATGTATTGTGATACAGATACAATTTCACCAGATGTCTTGAATATTTTTTTTCACAGAGCTTTATGTTTCCCGAGCTTAACAGTATTCAGATACAGCAATTAAATAATAATAAATATAATTCAATAAAGTTAATCATTATTAAAGGTGCAGTTTATTATGCCTGAATGCTTTTAAAATCCTTATGCAGTCACAGACCTCAAAAAACACATGCAAATGATACATTATAATCCAGACTCAGCATTGCATATCCTGCGATGTGACTATTGCGAATGATCACATTTCAATATCGATGCTGAAATGATATATTGTGCAGCCCTAACATCTTCTGCTTTATGCTGTTATTGATATTGTGTGTGGTTTGTTCTGTACAGGCTCACTGCTATCATGGACAGACTCTTCTAGCGGGAGATAAATGTGGAGAGGCCATAAGATCCCTGCAGGAGGCTGAGAAATGTACGCAAATAATCAATCCTTTCAGTCATATACCTCATATTTCATAACGCGAAGGTATTTAGCATTAATATTAAAGGGATAGTTCACCTAAAAATAAAAAGTTCAATCACACTTTACTATAGATTTCATTAGTTAATGTATTTACTAACATGAACTAAGTATAAACAA
>NC_079454.1:52406753-52449253 GCF_903798145.1 Danio aesculapii | reverse complement strand
CAATCTCGTTCCTGGAGGTCCGGTGCCCTGCAGGGTTTAGCTCCAACTTGCCTCAACACTCCTGCCTGGGTGTTTCAAGTATACCTAGACCTTAGATTAGCTAGTTCAGGTGTGTTTGATTAGGGTTGGAGATAAAATCTGCAGGACACCGGACCTCCAGGAACAAGTTTGGTGATCCCTGCCTTAAACCCTTGAGCACTTGGGAAATACACTGTTGTGACGTCACAATCGCAATGCATTCTGGGATATATACAGGGGCGCAACTGCACATTTACTGAGGGGTATGCGGGTTCAAGTTTGTGCCCCCTTATATTTTCCTCATCAACATGTCGAAGTTCTGAACACAACAGAAATAGTATAGTTAAAATATAATTAGACTAAGCATGTTAAGTCGCAAAGAATTCCATCTCATCCCACCCCAAATGTCTTCTCAATTTATTTTTAATTATCAATTTTTAATGATCAATTATCAATTTAATTTTCCTCATTAGATGATTATAGCACCTTGACATGCCTTGCTTTTGTACTTTTTGTACGTTTGTCGAAACAAAATGATAGATATGGGAGTCCTAAAGTGCAAAAGAACTTAAAAATGCAATCACTTCTCATACTGTGAGAGGTGTATGGTCTGTCTTTGCATGAACACTTGACTGAAACTGCTATTCACTAAGTGAAATAAAAAAGACTGTAAAATGTTTAGTGTTTAAATAAACAGAGACAAACCGCCTGAAATGTTTTATTTTAATAAAATGTTATGGGCACACTTTTTGTGTAACTAAATTGAAATAGTTTTGAGCAAAAAAAGTTACCAAAAGGCCTGATGTATCAATATGATACATAATATAATGTAGCATGTACATGTATTGTTGATAGAAGGATTAATAAACATCTTAGTTCCAAAAAATATGAATATTCTGACTATTTGTTAATGTGTCAGGTGGTATAATTTTTTATTTAACAAAATACAATATTATAAAATATTGCAAAATAAACATTTTTAACAAAAAAATATTTATTTTTATCATTTGAAACTTTTAATATAGATCATTTCAAAAATAGTTTTGGCACAATGGCGCTCCCCCATGTGTGGCGCCCCCATATGCGCCGCATATACTGCATACCACCTAATTGCGCCCCTGGATATATAGGTGTTGGAGTGCACATATAAAGCAGAATCGCTCCCTTAATTTGTCAGAATCGAGGGTACGTAATGTATTGTAATGTGTGTATTTATATAGCGCATTTATTGTGTATGGCCATACACCCAAAGCGCTTCACACTCATAAGAGGGGGTCTCTCCACACTACCACCAGTGTGCAGCATCCACTATCCAAAAAAAATTAATGCATCAAAGCCAATGTCGTCACTAATAATTGTTCACATGTCCAAGACTGTGATAAAAGTAAATAAATCCAGTCCACAATTACTTTTTATATTGAAAATACGTCATTTTGTGTGCGTTTTTTCACCAAAACAGTAACATCATTTGTGAATTTGGTAATTAAAGAGTTAAAATCCTGTAATTTTCTAAACAATTGAGTAGCTTTGATCAGGACTGAGTCTGATTAACAGATTTATGCCAAATAAATAAAAATATGAATCTGATGCATTTTGACGGCAGTTTAATTCAGTGTATGTTTTCATCCAGAACATAACAAAAGGCTTGAACACTGCACAAGGGTTAAGAAGCATTCAGATATATGTGCCAAACCCTCTCCACTTAACCGTCGGTTTCGCGCGTCCGCCATATTTGTAGTTTAACTTTTTACCTGTGTTTGTAGTTCTAACAGCACAAGCAGCGTGCGCGCCAGACCCTCCCCCGCATGACGTCACACTTTCGAACGCTAATTGGAACACACTCCAGAACGCGCGTCAGTTTGATTCGGTGTTCAGTGGTGTAGATGCTTGTTGACAGTCAGCGAACAGTCACGCGTTTTCAGTCAAAAATACAGCGTTTACAGCACGACATGTATTACAATATTCTGGAGAGAATGATTACACGAGAGTTCTGGAGCCACACTCGAGCTGGAGGAGCGTCCGAACAGAGAGCTTCATCAGCAGCCGACGTGGAGGACCAGACAGCAGGTAAGAGCACTGCAGCACACCGGTGGAAAAATAGTGTATTATTTTAGAGTACATTTACTATAGAACATGTAGTAGATTTCCTGAGGTAAATACTGCAGTGTTTTTGATATTTACTACAGTGAATCACAATGATGTGGTAATTATATTGTGCTATACACATACTGTAAGTTAGTAAAATCGATAATGTACTGTATAAACTAGGACAGAAATCTCAAATCACAATATAAGTCGGCATCAATGATGTTTATGATATAATATCATTATTAAATTCATATTTTGACTACATGTAAAGCACCATTATACATATATACACATATTTAATTCATTATGTGATCATAGTTTTCATACATATATGTTTGAGCATGTAGAAAGCTAGAATAAACATTAATAAAATATAAAACTTCATATTATGAGATGTGTGTGCCATAACTTACATTTTGGTGCGTCTACTATAAGGAAATATGGTTTTTAGGGGTATTTTAGCCATCATAACCTTTAATAAAAGGGAAAGTTTTAGTGTATTTGATATTTCAGTTTGAATTGCGGTCAGAAACAGTCAATTACAGTGTATGTTAATGACTGTAAATCATTTTACTATGTTATAATTCACCATGAGTTATTGATATTTATCACTTCACTGGTGTTCTTTCTATAGTATGTAAGTGTAAATAACAAATTAAATACTAAAGTAAATGCTATAATATAATACCGTACTAGTTTACTGTAGCAACTTGTAAAATATACTACAGTAATCACAACAGTTTATTATGCTGAAGATGTTTATTAATATTACTAATATTATTGTACTGTAAACCTGGTCTCAATGGCCACTAGGTATGCTACATTACAGACTTCTCGGTTTGGTTTTCGGTTTTAGGTCACGGATTCAGTTCGGTTTTTGATATGTTCAGGAAGAAAGTGTATACAACAGTTCTGTCTGGTTCTTTAATCTGATTGGCTGATAGCCGGGTAATATTCTGTAAATAACTGTACTCGTCCAGCCTCTACACTCTTGTGTATTACTCCGCCCACCTACAGCAAAAAGCAGAGACACTACAGTTCGACAAATATTACTGCTGTTGGACAACATAATGTACTTTAGAGGCTTTTTTAGACGGAGAATGGGGTTGTTTAGATTGCAACTTTGCAGTTTATAGATACAGATAGTGCCTGTTTTAAATATTTATAATTTCGGAGAGACTGTGCGTCGGCGGCCATTTGCCTGTCATTGAGCAGAGCAAAGACAGTTGATGTTGTTCATCCACAAGATGGCGGTGGAGACCGCATAATAAGCCCTTAGATTAGCCATAATTAAGCCCTAATTAAAGCCATATTTAAGCTTTTTAGATTAAAAAAACTGTGTAATATCAAACTACAGCTGATCAAATCATTATTAAACTGTTGCACCAATGAGAAAGTTACAGGCAACTAGCCATGTGCCAGTATCACATTTTCATGCTGCGATTAATTGATTGAGCTTTTATCACGGTATACGGTATTATCACGATATTGTAATTTTACTAGAGAAACAGGTAAAAAAACACAAAAAACTTCAGTTTCGTCAACTTAGTAACTTTAATAACTTTTTAATTAACTAAAAGTACTTTAAACATTTAAATACAAATAAATATAAATAAAACAATACACAATATAAAAGTAAACTTGAGCAATTATATCAAAGTGAATGTGCAAAGGGAAACCGTCTTCGATCAGCAATCCCTCTGCATTTTTTTGGAACCCAAAATATTTCCAAACCTCTGACTTTTTTTTTGAAGGGGGATAAATTGTCGGCAGCGTTCCTCCTTCCGCCATGCTTCTTCTTCGTGTGAGGATTAGTGAGCGGTGGCAGCGGCGGCGCGCACACAGTGCTTCTACATTCGGGATTGTTTACATCAGAGTGCGCATCAGTTCTGCGCAGCATATACGCAGTGTTTCTTCAAGCGGTTGATGGAAAATAAGCTGAAGGGGGATAAATTGTCGGCAGCGTTCCTCCTTCCGCCATGCTTCTTCTTCGTGTGAGGATTATAGTGCGGTGGCAGCGGCGGCGCGCACACAGTGCTTCTACATGTGGGGATTGTTTACATCAGAGTGCGCATCAGTTCTGCGCAGCATATACGGAGTGTTTCTTCAAGCGGTTGATGAAAAATAAGCTAAGGCGCGTTCTAAGAATATAAATTCGGATCTATTATTTTTCACGGTATTTTGAAGTGCCCGCGATAACAATATCGTGCATATTCATTACCATGATTTATCGCATTACCGAATACCGGCACAAGCCTACAGGCAACAAAATTTCCCCAATGTTTACATTCCAAGGCATAACAGATTGAATGCTCGTTAAGTCTGACAGGCATCGGTTGTCTTTGTATATCAATGTCAAGTGTATATTGTTCCTGTTAAATAAACAAATAAAAATAATTGAGGTGTATCGTTGAGAAACCAAACTTCATTTGCATGCCGTAACTTTCATCCACTTGTTCAGATGGGCACTTCAAAATACAGTTGTTGCTCTTTTTGTAATGTCCCGGATGGTTTAATATTATATAGAGTATTGCAGCATCGCTTAATGTCCACCAAACTGCATGTTGTCCAGCCTCTGGTTGACTCACTGCTGAGCCGTTTTCTGTATTTTCTTAATGTTTTCTCATTTATTTTAGAGATGCAAAGACGAGGACGGAGGAAGACAGGTGTTCTTTCATTCTTCCGGAAAATGGGAAGGGCTATCCATAAGCATTGCTGTATGGATGCAGCAGCGACGTCTACACTGGACTACACTCGTCCATCTGGTAGCGCTTCAGCTGTCGGTAAGCAGCGAAACAGAAGGATTAAGAAAGACACGAGTTGTGGTTTTAGCTGATTATTGTAATTGAAATGAAACACGGATAAAACTATTGGAGAATTGGTTATAATCCTGCTTATTACATGGCTATAAGCATGTGTTATTAGTTGAATTGGTTGTTATTGGGGAATAACATCTTGTAATGTTGTGACCGATTCACCTGATGTTTTCTGTCTATTCAGCCTCACAATCAAGAGAAAGGACTACAAGGATCTACCTCGAGAAAAACTGCAGCAAAGTCATCTTGAGAATCGTCAAGGGCACCCCAGGATCTCTGGATCCTTGTGGGGACTGTGTTGTCTCCATTGACGTGGACCAACCTGGGATCTCCAGTGTGTCTGTTGATCCGGGACCTAATGGATTCTACAAGGAATCTTTTAATCCGGGTCCACCTGGAGTCGTCCGCTTGTCCCTTGTTCTATGTCCATCTGGGGTGTTCAGTGTGTCCCTTAATGCCGGTCCATCTCGGGGCTGCAGGGTGTCTGTTGATCCCGGTTCGTCTGGGTTCTTCAGTGTGTCCTCTTATCCGGGTGCGTCTCGGTCCTTCAGTGTAACTGGTAACCCGGATGCCTCTGGAGGCTGCAGGCTGTCTGTGGATACGGGTCTGTTTGGGGGATGCACAGTGTCTGCTGCTCCTAGTCAGTCTGATTGCACAATTCCAGCTGTTCCAGGTCCATCTGGTTGCACCAAGTCCACTGCTCCAGGTCTGTCTGATTGCGCCATGTCTGCAGCTCCAGATCCCTTAGATTACGCCATGTCTGCTGTTCCAGATCCTTCTGATTGCGGCATGTCTGCTGCTTCGGGTCCATCTGATTGCACCATGTCTGCTGCTCCAGGTCCCTCTGGTTGCACCAAGTCTGCTGCTCCAGGTCCGTCTGATTGCGGCATGTCTGCTGCTCCGGGTCTGTCTGATTGCGGCATGTCTGCTGCTCCGGGTCCGTCTGATTGTGGCATGTCTGCTGCTCCGGGTCTGTCTGATTGCGGCATGTCTGCTGCTCCGGGTCCGTCTGATTGTGGCATGTCTGCTGCTCCGGGTCTGTCTGATTGCGGCATGTCTGCTGCTCCGGGTCCGTCTGATTGTGGCATGTCTGCTGCTCCGGGTCTGTCTGATTGTGGCATGTCTGCTGCTCCAGATCCCTGTGAATGCACCATGTCTGCTGTTCCAGGTCCGTCTGATTGCGGCATGTCTGCTGCTCTGGATCTGTCTGGTTGCGGCATGCCTGCTGCTCCAGGTCCGTCTGGTTGCACCAAGTCTGCTGTTTCAGATCCGTCTTGTAGCACCAAGTTTGCTGCTCTGGGTCCAGCTCCTCACTGGTGGATCAGCAGTTCCAGCCCGCCAAGCAATAGAACCAATCAGATGGCGGTAATCCAGTATTCGGATGGCCTCATACCGCCGGCAGACCTGACTCTCTGTGTGTTTTGTGCTCTTGCAGTTCTTTTATTGCATGTTCTGTTTGGCTGCATTTGAGCCGTAATAAATTTTGTTTGAATACACTTGAAACTGTGGTACAAAGCCCTTTTATTATGTTTGTTGACATTTTTATTTGTATTTTTAAGTGCGCCAGAAAATGTATCAGGCCCCAATGTTAGGCCCCGTTTACACTAATAAGTTTTAGTTTTAAAATGCATACGTTTTCCTACGGTTACGACTTCAGTCCACACTACCCCAGAGTTTTCCAGCCCTTAAAACAGAGCGTTTCGGAAACGCTAAATGGGCCATTTTGGTTTTAAAACACTGCTGCTCCATGTCATTGGGGATCGGGGAAAAGGGAGACATCTGAAAATGGAGGCGTGGCTGCAGACATTCGTCTCTCTGATTGGGGCTTTTTCTCAATATTAACTGCTCAGAGTTCAGTCCTGCATCCTCTCCTTGTAAGTTCGGACTTCACAAGTTTGATATGAAAAACAAACTCCAGAGTACATATCAGGTAAATCTTCAAAGGGAACAGTGTAGGCTACTTTATAATGTCATTCACATCACCCTGGCTAGGCTGTTTCACTTTCTTAACAATAAAATGAAAACATGATATAAGGAACTGCCTATTTTCATCTTGATGTTAACAGACACCAAACATGTTGAGGCGTCGTGTAGCTACATATTTATATGAGCGTCATCTTCACTGTATGCATATTTATAACAAAATGGAGCCATAGCATAACTGCCTTCTTTCACTTTTATAGAAAAATATGAAGCATACCCTCTCTTTAGCTGAATATCAGCTTTAATAATCAATAATGGCCATTATAAAAGTGTAACGTACAATAAAGGAAATAAAGGCAAGCAATCAGTCAATGTGTAGAATCATTGTACGTGGTTACATAAATGAATATATTAACTTATCTTTGCACTCAGCCAAAACACGTTACCTGATAGCAAGTAATATATTCAAAAGCCCAAAGAGTAGTTAGATTGAGACAAGACGAATTAAATATCACACTTAACAAATATAGTGAGATGAGATCCAGCGGTAGAGCCTTGATGAACTGTCTGACGTGCGCTGCTCTCACCTGGGGAAGTGTGCTCAAAGCATCCGCTGACTGCCTGGAGCTCAGATCTATGCATATGCTGCAGCGCATGACAAAGTGTGTGTGGTCACATAATGTGTGTTTTCAGCGCTGTAGTGTGGACGGAGATCTGTTCAGAAACCCTAGGTGAAACGCCAGTGTGGTCGTGAATCATTTTCATTCTGAAACGCTGTTTTAAAACTAAAATGTATTGGTGTAAACAGGGCCTTAATTTTGTTGTTAAAAGGACAGTTCATCTAAAAAATGTCATCATTTCCTCATCTTTGTCTTGTTTAAAACCTGTAAGAGTTTCTTTCTTTCAAACACAAATAAAGGCATTTTGAAGAAAGACTTGCACCCGTTGACTTCCATAGTACTCTTTCTTACTTACTATGGAAAGTCAATGGTTACAGGTTTCCAACTTTCTTTCAAATCTCTTTGTTTGTGTTCAGGAAATTGATTAAGGTTTGTAACCACTTGAGAGTAAGTACATTTTAATTTGTAGGTGAACTATACTTTAAATGCCCTAGAAAATGTATCACAATTCCCTTTTGATGTGTTGGATGATTGCTAACCCTCTATGGCAGGGGTCACCAATCTTGATCCTGGAGGGCCGGTGTCCCTGCAGGATTTAGCTCCAACTTGCCTCAACACACCTGCCTGATTGTTTCAAGTATACCTAGTAAGACCTTGATTAGCTTGTTCAGGTGTGTTTGATTAGGGTTGGAGCTAAAATCTGCAGGACACCGGACCTCCAGGAACAAGTTTGGTGACCCCTGCTCTATGGCATGAACTTTTCTTAGAAGAAAAAAAATATTTCACTCTAATATTTGGGTGCTTAGGCGTTCTTTATGATAAATCAATTATTAAATGTGCTCCCGGGCAGCACGGTGGTGCAGTGGGTAGCACTGTCGCCTCACAGCAAGATTGTCGCTGGTTCGAGCCCCGGCTGGGTCAGTTGGCGTTTCTGAGTGGCGTTTGCATGTTACCTCCGTGTTGGCGTGGGTTTTTCCCAGTGATGGGTTGCTGCTGGAAGGGCATCCGCTGCGTAAAACATATGCTGGATAAGTTGGCGGTTCATTCCACTGTGGCGAAAAAAGAAAATGAATGAATGAAAAAGTTAAATCTATCTTACATTCTGCTAGCAGTGTGCTCAAGCCGACTATGGTCCCAAAAATGGCTCTGTTGCCACCAGAGGACAGGTCAAATCCACACCCACCTCAAATTTTGTTGGACACCAACTCATTATTATATTTTATTTTTAAAAAATGCTCCAGGGATAGACGTGTCTTTGCTGAGTTCCGGTGTCTCCAGCCACCGGCGCCTAGACTGCAGCTCTGCACAAGACGTTTGGCCAGAGGAGAAATAGTTGTGCCCAACTGAGCCTGGTTTCTCTCCAGGTTTTTTATACTTCACTTTCGCCAAGATTTGTCCTCACCGCCTTCGACACTGGCTTGCATGGTTCGGGATCTGTAGAGCTGCGCATCGATGAATTACTCTTCAGTGTCAGTAGTGATTATTAAACCACACTGAACTGAGCTAAACTGAACTGAACTTAAACACTGAAAACTGAACTACACTGTTCCTATTTACTAAAATCTTCTATGTGAAGCTGCTTTGACACAATCTACATTGTATAAGCGCTGTACAAATAAAGGGAAAAAAATTCAAGGGTTGTTTTGTGGGCCAAAACACTGGTTTGTTGCCTAAGGGCAACCCCATGCCATAGAGGGTTAATTGTTTTTGTTTAAGTGCACTAGAAAATATCTCTCAAATGACTTAATTCAATTATTTATTCATTTAGGTGCACTAGAAAATTTATCATAAAGCACATTTATTGTGTTCGACAACTGTTATTATTTTTTTTTTAGGGTGCTTCACACCTGTTGATTTGGAATCTGACGCGTTTCCCCAGTTAGCGCTGTTCGTTTGGCATATGTGAATCCAGCAATCATGCTCGGGTCCACGCTAAATCAATCGCCTGAATGAGGTGATCTCGATTGCAATGAACTCTGGAGCGTATCGATTGTAAGGCAAGGCAAGGGAAGTTTATTTCTATAGCCACCACAATCTCACGGCAATTCTTAACTTTTTGATTTAGTGGCTAATTCGGACGATCTAATTCGTACAATTTAGTACGATTTGCTCATTCCCCAATGACGGTTGGGTTTAGGGGTGGGGTTAGGTGCCAAGCCTCCTTTTTAAAATCATACAATTTCGTACGACTGAACTTGTACGAATTCGTACGAATTAGCCACTAAACTTGCAAAACGTAAAATACTTAGGTTTTCTCGTGAGATTAGCCTGCTATAGCTAATACACAGTGGCAATTCAAAGTGCTTTACATAAACAGGAATAAAAGAAACAAGTATAAGAGAAATAAAAACAAATAATAAAAATGGTAAAAAATAAATACATTTAAAAAAAAGCACAAAAACAGATCAAATGTGTTATAAAAGAATGAAAAAGAAGAGAAAAACATGATTGTGCGATCTTACAGACGTAGCACAGTGCTCATTCAGTAAAGGCACAGCTAAACAGATGTGTGTTCAGTCTTGATGTGAATGTGTCTAATGTTGGAGCACATCTGATCATTTCTGGAAGCTGATTCCAGCAGCAGGGGGCGCTGTCAGTAGCTGAAATCCGATTCACTCTGCTTTGACTGAACTCTTGGAATTTCTAGTTTATATGATCCTAAAGATCTGAGTGATCTGTTGGGTTTGTATTCAGTGAGCATATCTGTAATGTATTGAGGTCCTAGGCCATTTAGTGATTTATAGAGCAGTAATAATACTTTAAAATCTATTCTGAATGTAACTGGGAGCCAGTGTAAAGACCTGAGGACAGGTGTGATGTGCTCTGATTTCCTGGTTCTGGTCAGAATCCTGGCCGCAGCGTTCTGGATGAGCTGTAACTGTCTGACTGTCTTTTTGGGAAGGCCAGTGAGGAGGCCGTTACAGTAATCCACCCTGCTGCTGATAAAAGCATGAACAAGTCCTCACTGGAAACAAAGCATTTAATTCTTCCAATTACGATCCGAGCCAGCCTATATCACATTGTATCATGGATATGTAATAGGTATATATGGCTATATGAAGAGAGAATTATAAGTAGTGCGGGATGTCATTCCTACCGGTAAATGTGCGTTTCATGTCAAATACGAAAGTGAAAGCATGCTGGAGTATTAATGAGAGCTGTTTTTCTGTTAGGAAAATTGACCGAACTGCAGTCTTGGTTTATCTGTTGTTTCTCTATATAATATAAACCCTAATGCATTAGCCAACTGCTCTGTATGAGAAGGTCTTACCTCAGATGAATATTTCATAACTGTCTGTGGGTGTCATTCAAAATGAAAACGCAGCTTTTCGCTTGTGTTTTATTGCTCATCGTCATAAATTAAAATAAGGACGCATGACAGCTGAGCGGGACTCTAATCAAAATAAACCGTGAAACTCTGACCAATGTGAGGGGAGATTACTCGCACGTGACTTGTTTTAGCTATTTTAGTCCGTTTAGAAGCTTTGGCGTGTGAAAGCGAACCGCACCAAAGCATGTACAGTATTCAGTTTCTGAATGGTTTAGGCACAAGACAACAGCTTGGTGATGCTGTCTGTGCCTTACATCATATTTTTTTATTATGCACTGTAATACCATATACTGAGGTAAAATAGGGAGGAGGTTTGACGGTATCAAAATTTGGATACCGCCCAAGCCTAACCCGAACCTAACTTGATTCTGAGTCGACTATTTCGCTAAAGAATCAATTGTTTTAATCACGGTGCATTTTCAGATTTAACCCTTAGCTGGATGTTTTCATTCACTCAGAGCTGTGTTACACACTCATGGAAGCTCACTGTTAAAACCCATAACAGGAGCTCTTTAAAGGGTCATTCACTTCAAAATGAAATGTATTCATGTCTATGATTTGCTCTCTCTCAAGGCATCCTAAGTGTATATGATGTTCAATTTCTAGTCCAATCTAGGCATTATTGCAAATAAGTTCATTTGATTATCAGTTTTTAACTTTACAATGACGGGTTGCTGTCGAAGACCAATAAAGCACATCCATCCAGACAAATCAGAAGAACCAAAGCAGTAAAATATCATGAGGTAAGGTATTATTTTTTTGCTATGTATATTTTAAACCTCTAATAGGCGACTTTCTGTATGGCTGATTCCTGCAATACTAGTATATCAACATTATAAGGAGCACGAGACTGACTTGCGTAAGCAAATATGTTGTTCGACTGTAAACATTATCTGACACAGTAGATTTACTTCCTCCTCTGATGGTGGAAACCGTTCTTCCAGTGTGGATATTGGAGGTTTTTTGAAGATATTCACAGTAAAGGAGGATATTCTGCTGGAAGAGTCTCATCATGCAGACTAATGTAAGTGTTTCTCTTCAGTTTGATAAAGATCAGCTGTTTTTTAACCATTAACCAAGCCTTTATTTAGTTTACACACACTTCCGGCAGCACCTTCCCTTGACAAATACAGCTTCACACTGCACTTGAGAATATTTAGACTTAAATTTGTGATTGACATTTTGAATATACACCGTTTTCATGCATTTTTGTTATGGTTTTAACATAAAACATTTAATGTGATGTGTGTTGTCAGACATGCATAAATAAACGTAGTAAAATTTCTGTTAATGATGCGATTCTTTTAAATACACATTAACTGCAGGGTGCGAATTACAGGGGGGTTTGAGGAAATTGTTTTCTTACACTCTCAGAAATAAAGGTACACGAGCTGTCACTGGGGCAGTACCTTTTCAAAAGATACATATATGTACCCAAAGGGTCCACAGTGGTACCTCAAAGGTGCATATTAGTACCCAAATGTACCTAAAAAGTACCTTTGAGGTACCATTATGGACCCTTCAGGTACAAATATGTACCTTTTAAAAAGGTACTGCCCCAGAGACAGCTCTTGTACCTTTATTTCTGAGAGTGTAGTGGACAGTCCCAAAAAAATGTGCCAGTGACTCACATTGTCTCCAGCACTTAGTGTCCTTTCCTGTGGCGTATGCTCTTTGTTTTGACGTGATAAAATCTTATTGGACATTTCCAAATTTTCTCCACTTATGTGAGTTCGTCCATTTTGATGAAATAACCCTGATTTTCAAGCACAATAAATTAAATAGCATTTGGTATACTGAACAATTGTCATTTTCTGAGAACAAACAGTGATTTAAAATAAATTTATTTAGTATTTTTGAGAAAATACACAAGGTCCTTATAGAGTTAAACCAACGTTTGCATTTTTACTCAAACCCAAACATAGTCAGAATTATTAGCCCTCCTGAATATTTTTCCCCAATTTCTGTTTAACGGAGAGATGATTGTTTAACACATTTCTAAACATAATTAAAAAGGAGTTAGGAGGGAATGCTTCCAGTTGGCCCCCTGTCAAACTATAGGAGGGTTGAAGGTCCTTCTCTCCCTAATCTCACTAGGGAAGATGAAAGCCAGTATTTAAAGTTAAAGATGGCCCTATCCAACTTGTTGGATCCAGGAGAGTCAGAGAAGTATAAATACCACATCTTATTGGATCATCTAAAGGTGGACCAGGCGAGAAGATTTGCGTTGGCTTATGTTTATGCCCCAGATCCTTAGGTCGCTGGTTTGACTCTGGCAAGAAGGACCATGAAAAGGAGTTAGGAGGGAATGCTTAGGTAGCTAGCTTGAAACCAGTGGTGCTGTCGGTAAGAACAGAGGTCCAGTCTAGTCAATCTATTTAGTTGTATTTATTCATATATATATATATATATATATATATATATATATATATATATATATATATATATATATATATATATATATATATATATATATATATATATATAT
The DNA here is from genome assembly GCF_903798145.1 of Danio aesculapii. NCBI lineage: Eukaryota > Metazoa > Chordata > Actinopteri > Cypriniformes > Danionidae > Danio > Danio aesculapii. Next base: position 52,435,969 of record NC_079454.1, on the reverse strand, counting down.
ATATATATACACACACTAGATATCACATACGGACCTTTACAGTGGATCTTTCAGTCTGTAATATTGTAGTGATATTAACGTACTGTAAACTTTAGTAACTTAGAAATCATTTGACTAAGGTGTGTCTTTAAAAACTGAAAGAGTACTGCTGACGATACAAACTAACTTCGCCTCTGAATAAACATAAATAAAAACCACTGATCTCTCACTTACCACATCTGTAGAGACAGGACAATCAACACCAACTTTCTTTTTCAAAAGGACACCACCGGCAAATCCGGATTTCACCATTTCCTGATGTGAAAAGCTCTTGGGTAAAAAATGATCCTTACTAACATATTTCTGTCGTGTGTTAGCAGACCACTGTAATCCACATGTCAGTCCAGCTGCGCTCTCATAGCAGGAAATGAAAACAAACCCTTCATTGCAGCACATTTATAAACACAACACTGACGACCCACGTCTCCAAACAAATCTTCTTCCTCCACTTGATTTGGTGACACAACATGGCGTCTCTCTGCCGTCTGAACACTGTAACAAGTAAAAACAGTCTTCGAAGCTATATCATGCATATTATTGAAGTTATACCTCGTTCACAATATAGCGTGCTGATTGGTTCGAAGTCTTTCTCATGAATTAATGCTGAAAGCTCAAAGACATGTTGTACTCGTTGGAACAGTCATCTAGTCTATACGCTGGAAAACACACAAGGATCTAATTGCTGTTACGCAGCTTCAAAAATTCTTTTCAAACGGAAGAACGAATTTGCTCAAAATAACGCAAAAACAACCAATTTTCACTTGTTAGTGAAATATAAGTGTCCTAATAGTGTTTTTAGCAGAGTGGGACACATATATGACTGTCAACAACTCACAAAATCTGTTTTGGTGTTTCGTGACCTTGTAATAAAGCCTTTGAGGCAGTTCTGATTGGCCTGAGATTGAGTGGGCGGAGATTGGAGTGAACCATGAACTGAACAGGGGTGTGACACTACTTTGAGTTTGCAGTTTAGGGACACAAAACTTCTCAACAATAATAGTTTTAATAACTCATTTCTAATAACTGATTTATTTTATCTTTACCATGATGAGAGTAAATAATATTAGACTAGATATTCTTCAAGACACTAGTATTCAGCTTATACTGACATTTAAAGGCTTAACTAGGTTAATTGGGGTAAGTTAGGGTAATTAAGCAAGTCATTGTATAACAGTGGTTTGTTCTGGCGACAATCAAAAACTTATATTGCTTAAGGGGGCTAATAATATTGACCTTAAAATGGCTTTTTAAAAAATTAAAAACTGCTTTTATTCTAGCCGAAATAAAACAAATAAGACTTTCTCCAGAAGAAAAAATATTATAGGAAATACTGTGAAAAATTCCTGAATCTGTTCAACATCATTTGGGAAATATTGGCAAAAGAGGGAGGGCCAATAATTCTGACTTCAACTGTATATTTTAGTATCACATAACATTGCTGGAGTGTTGCTCTACTAACAGATGTTAATAATCATTCCCAACATCAGCATTGATTCATGCTGTCATTGGTGTTGTACAGGAGCCGCTGGAAGATATCAGAGATACATCGGTGAAGCGCATTTATTTCTCCAGTGGAGAAACTCTGACAGATGAAGACAGTGAGGAAGAGGAGGATCTTCATCAAGCAGCATCATGCGTTTCTGAGCCGGTTAGACCCAATGACACAATCTCTGACAATATGCAAAACAGTCACACTCACAAAATCTAGAAACAAACAAAAGTGCTTCAGGGGTAACTAATGTGTCGGTGCTCTTTGGGTAAGGGATTCTTTAAAGGTGCTGTATGTCAGTTTTTGACTCTTCTAAGGCATAAACACACCATAATATGTGTTCAGATATTTCATAAACATGCTGAGTGAACATTCCTGTTTATCTAAAAAACAATGCTGAAGTCAGATATTCTGCTTTGAACATGTGCGTTACGTACCGGAACATCTGTTTTTGTTTTGGTAATTTAACCCGCCCAATGGCAGTTTAACTAATTATATTACTGCACCCCGGACTGACTTGGCATATTTGATGCATTCAGTCAGCAAGGGTTCGTGACCAAAATGCGACCTCTGGTGGACAATAGCAGACTCTGAAATGAGACGCAGATTCAGAGTTCCACATGAGGTTATTAATTAGCAAATAATATTAACAAATGTAAACATTAGGTGAGCAGGTTACATTGTCCTAACAACACGCTACCTGACGAGATTTACAGTGATAATCAATTTGGCTGTTTGCTCCAGATGAACCATGACAGAAATATAAACACAGAGATTCAGAAGCACAGAATAGTGCACTCACTGCACTCCAGCCAAATGGTAAGGTTTATAATCTAATGAATAAATATTTAACATTATTAAATGTAGGTGCTGAATCACTGATATGTGTTGGTTTGCACTGAGTCCCAGTTCTAAAGCTCAATTTCAGACGGTTTATTTTATTTTCCAGATCTGAGGTGAATTATCTGCTGCTGCTTTCAGTAGTACGGCAATAAATGTCATGTAAAATGGCATTCAGACTTACATTATTAGCGTTTAACACTGAATAAAGCACATGAGGTGTACCTGAGCTGATCATTGTCAGTTTATCTTGTTGTTTAGCTGCAAGAAATAGAAGCTGTTTCTAAAATATAAACTTCAGGTGTTGTTAGGACAAAAACTCCTTTTAATAAGGGAAATGTTCCTTCTATCAAGTGCCGTTGCTTTTATTTTGAACACTGTTTAAATCAGCGTTTAGGCTCGAAAGTGAGACTCACTCCTGTTGGTTCTCAATCTGGCAACCTGCACTTGCATTTGTTTTGATCCAGAAATGCAATACCTATTTCAACCACTGGGTTTCAAATCTACATACTGCACCTTTAAGATGTACAGAAAAATCATCATCTGTAAAAAATATCCTTAAATTTTGCAGTTTTCCGTATTTTGTAATTAATGTTTTTATTTTTACGTTTCTTTATGCTTTTGCATTGCATTATGGGACCTAGATCTTTCTTTCAACAACTTTTAACCCTAAAAAGCGAGTTTTATTGTCATTTGTAATAGTTTGCTGTGCTATATTGTCTGTGTTGGTGTCATATATTACGCTACAAACACCTTGTAATAAACTGCAGCACATTTTCTGTTATTTTACACATTTATTTTTCTATCATTTTTACTTTTTAGGGAAACTGGACATGGAAAGATCATTCTCGGATTTGGGGATCGCGTTTTTTAAAGAAGTCTTTGCAATGTAGGGATATTATGGCTTTTTATTCTTATTTAATCTATTTAAATGTGCGGTATATTTCTTTTTATAACTTCTAAAGCATAAAAATACCACAATATGTTTGCAGAAATTTAAGACACATGCCAAGTGAACATACACTACCTAACAAAAGTCTTGTCATGGATCTCAGTTGTAAGAGCAACAAATAATAACTTGACTTCTAGCTGATTATTTGGAAAAGAGTCAGAAGGTGGATTTTTCTGATGAATCATCTGTTGATCTGCATCCCAATCATCACCAATACTGCAGATGTGTATGGATGCAGTCCTCCAAGCTCATGATGGAGTCAGACACAATATTCATTCTGTTTCCACTGCAGCATGAGCACATATTCTATACTGGACATTATTGAAGGTTCAGTGACAAGACTGTAGTCTAAGCAGAGTCAAACCTTACTGTCCTCATTAAATAATTCTTAATCAAGGCATGATCATATTTTATTTTGGTCAATTAAGCATAATCTAGAGGCCTTTTGCCTTTTATATAAGCCACTCCTGATCCAAATGATCAACTAGAAATCAAGTTATTATTTGCTGTTTTTAAAACTTGGATAGAGGACAAGACTACTGTCAGGTACTTGTTTATCTGAGAATATATGCTAAAGTCAGTTGTTCTGCTCTGAAATTGTGTATTTGTCTGTTTTTGTAGTTATTTACTTATCCTTTACTCGTTTCAAATCAGTAATATAAACATAAAAGAAGATATTTTGAAGATTGCTGAAAAATTGTAACCATTGACTTCCATTGTTATTTGTTTGTGTTTTTCCTATTACGAATGACAGTGGTTGCAGGTTTTCATCTTCAAAATATCCCATAACATTTATAAGCACTTGACTGAGAGTAAAGAGTGATTTTTTTTCATTTGGGTAAACTATATCTTCAATATTAGAGATACTTGCTTCCCTTATTAACCTGCAATATACACTCCAATTTTTTTTTATTTTTGCTCGTTCAAACTACTTATTTAAAATGAGCTGAAACAACACAATTCTCGAGATTTCATTGGGACAACTTAATTTGTTTATGTTCATTCCACATAAATTTGTGAAAAGTGTTAAGTTAATCAATTTGTGTTAGGACAACATGAATGATTGTATGGAACCCTGCATTTTTACAGTGCACCACAGACAGTCAAACACTGTGAGAAATTATATATTTAATCATAACAATTCATTAAATTTTTGGAGGAATACCTCCTGAATGAGGTCTTTGTGGTAAGATGTGTAGTTTAAGTATAATAATTTTATTTTAAGCTGAATTTTTGTTTCTTTTGAGCTTATTTTATTAATTTATGTTGATTGGATTTAATATAGCAACCTACATATGGGGTTAGGGAGAGATTGGGCCCTATCATACACCTGGCGCAAACAGGCGCAAGAAGTGTTTGGCGCGATTTGTTGCTCAACAGTAATTTTCACATTTTGTGCCCTGTTGTTTAAATAGCAAATCTATTTGCGCCACTTTGTGGACTCATGGGTGTGCTGGTCTAGAAAGGAGGTGTGTTAAGGCGCATTGTTGGAGCGTTGCTATTTTGAGGAACTGAAATAGACCGCGCCATTGACCAACTAAAAGTTGCTCTAAAGTCCAGCACAGAGCGCGTTAGTTATGTGCCTATGCAGCACCAAACACCTACACATTGCTAAATACACACAGGATGTACAACAATACACAAATATCTCAACAGATAAAAACAATGATTAAAATGATACAAAAATCATTATTTTCTACATAAATAAAAAAACTACTTCATGTCTTCTTCACCTCAGGGGTCTTTTTTCAGGTTATTCATGACAATCTGCATTTGTATAATGTTATTATTATCATTATTAGTTATTATCTGCATATTTATATGTGTTTTAATAAACACAAGTGTAGATTTGTCCACCTGTGGGGTTTTGGAGACGTCTGCATCACCATATGGGGCAAAAGAACAGGACGTGTGTTTGGATATAACTCAGTTTTCTGACCACACTTCATTATTATTCTTCATTTAGTCCTTTGCTGGAGATTAGAACTGAATTTAGAAATAGTTTTGACACAAATCTTTGTGCTTAACAAAGGAAATTTAATATGAGGGCTGATGGATGTGTTCAGTGTAGTGAGTTTCCACCGTTTCCTTACTTCACCAAAGTAAAGGAGTAAAGAGTAAAAATAAAGTAAAGAGGCTGAATGGAGGAGGCTCGTTCTTTATCCTCGCGCCGCAGATGCTCTGTTTAACTGTTTTCTCTCTAGTGAAATGTTCAGTTTTTCCACTTACAAAATCCGCCATGTAAATAGCAAATGCACCATGGAGCGGCGCAACTGACTCTTAAAGGGAATGGGAGACGAGACTCTGATTTGTTTAATACACGTTATGCTCAAAACACACCCAGAACTCATTAAGGGAATAAGCTCAACCCTGTTAGACCATGCGCTGGGGCGCAGAGCGTATTTATCCATCCCTAAAATAGCAAAAGTGGATTCGGACACAGCCTTAATGCTTTTGTGCCATGCGCTTTAGACTTAGATCATTAAAATAGAGCCCAATATGTTAAAAATGACTTGTAAACTGCATGGTATTGTTAAATCATTGAAAAAAATAAAAAATATGAATCATAAATAAATATATAACTCAATGTCATTTCTCTCTTAGGCTGTGATTTCCTTGGAGAGAGAATGGCTGGTTTGCTGGGTCTGAATGCTGCCAAATATCAATATGCCATTGACCATCACAGAGATCATAAGGTCGCACAAATACATTTTTTAGGCATCATTTAATATCTATAAGAGTATTATTGTTATATAGTGCCTTATAAACAGTGTTGCCAGATATTGACTTTTTCCAGCCCAAAAGCTGTCCAAAACCCGCCCAAATGCACAAAAAACATGAGTATTTTATTGAATTTTAAATAATCTAAATCAGAAAGTATCCTAGTTACTTTAACCGTCATATTTTTTTACTATTCAGCAACCAACACCTGTCACAGAAACACGATAGTGAAAACTGGATCACTTCACAACACTGCACTTATTGTTGTGTAGATTACACTATCAGCCTAGATATTGAGGATTTATTTATGTAAAGATGATATTTAAATAGGCGATACAGTGGCTCAGTGGTTAGCACTGTCACCTCGCAGCAAGACGGTTGTTGTTTCGAGTCCCAGCTGGGCGAGTTGGCATTTCTGTGTGGAGTTTGCATGTTCTCCTGTTGGCGTGGGTTTCCTCTGGGTTCTCCGGTTTCCCCCACAGTCCAAACAAATGCGCTTTAGGGGAATTGATGAACTAAATTGTCCGTAGTGTATGAGTGTGTGTGTGTGTGCGCATGTGAGAGTGTATGGGTGTTTCCCAGTACTGGGTTTCAGCTGGAAGGGCATCCGCTGCATAAAACATATGCTAGATAAGTTGGCGGTTCATTCTGCTGAGGACTCGAACCATTCTGCTGTGGACTCGAACCATTCTGCTGTGGACTCGAACCAGCGACGTTCTTGCTGTGAGGCGACTGAGCCACCATGCCACCCCTTATCTTTATTCTACTTTAATAAAATACTACATTAAGTTTTGAAAGTCTTTGGATGTAAATGGTTTTACAGATGACTGTATGTGTTTGGTTTGTGCAGGGCGATGCTGGAGCAGAGCCTTGTAGTACGAACACCAGCATGAATGAGGAGAAAATCAATCTGTCACAAATGGCAAACAAACAATACGGAGCCACAAATACAGCAGACGCGACACAGAAACACACACCACAGTGTAAAGGAGAACAGAATGAAGGATTCAACTCTATCGAATGATGAATCTAGAAGTTTAATATTTGATCATAGACTAAATCCTGCTGTCTGCCTCACAGTATATTAAATCGCAATAAGGGATTTCTATCCACTCAGAGCATAATAAATAAACTATTTGCTTTAATCTATCAAAAAACTCCAGAAAATTACGTCATTTATTTATATAAAATGCTTAAGTGCTATACAATATGAGAAAGGTTTTTATTTTGACCTGTGCTTCATTTGTAATACTTATAAACAATTAATTGGTGTTTTGAGGGCGACGCAGTGGCGCAGTAGGTAGTGCTGTCGCCTCACAGCAAGAAGGTCGCTGGTTCAAGCCTCGGCTGGGTCAGTTGGCGTTTCTGTGTGGAGTTTGCATGTTCTCCCTGCCTTCGCGTGGGTTTCCTCCGCGTGCTCCAGTTTACCCCACAGTCCAAGGACAACATGCGGTACAGGCGAATTGGGAAGGCTAAATTGTCCTTAGTGTATGAGTGTGAGTGAGAGTGTATGGATGTTTCCCAGAGATGGGTTATGGCTGGAAGGGCATCCACTGCATAAAACATGTGCTGGATAAGTTGACGGTTCATTCCGCTGTGGCGACCCCAGATTAATAAAGGGACTAAGCCGAAAAGAGAATGAATGCATAATTGGTGTTTTGGGCTGTGATCTTTAAATTGAGTATTTTAATGCTGTCAAATTATTGGTATTCTAATTTAGTAATCGTAATTAATCGTAATTTAGATCATTTTTCTATTGAAGATATATACACTGTCTATGTTTTAGTGTGAGTGTCTTCTGTTTGCAGAGATGTATAGTAAGGAAGTAGAACTACTTCACTACTGTACTTAAGTACTAAAAGGCTGTATCTGTACTCTACTGGAGTATTGTTTTTTCTCCTACTTCCACTTTTACTTCAGTACATATTTTCGATGAGTTTAATACTTTACTCTGATAGATTTTATATGTGCTGCATCGTTACGCATTACTAGGGGTGTCAAAATTATTGATATCGGTTCAGTAATAGATCATAACCGGTTATTATGTACTGACATAATTTATCTCCTATGCGCGATGTCGCAGTAGAATACTATGGCGAAGGAGGCTTGGGCGAGTAAATAACGCTACTACTACAATGAAGGCGGCACAGCACATGAGCCGCTATTTCACTTACGTTACGGAGAAATGCTGTAAAACTCCATCTTTACCTCTCTCTCTCTCACTTTGGACGTTTGACCCGCTGGCATGTTTGTGAGGTAACTTTTCCTCTCCTCTTGACTGTTAAAGCGATACTTGTGGATCCGAGTGTGCCTAAGGTACGAGTTTTCTTCACTGTGTCTATTGTGGATTACCCGTGATAACCGCGTATTATACATACAGACTGTAACCGCGGCTGTTCTTCCCGCCATCGGGGAACAGCGCTTTCATTTCTAAAGCCAATCGCAGCTCTTTCTGTTGAGCGGATGAAGACAAATCAAAGAGGTGTAAAACCTCGCCTGTCAGCGCTCAAAAAGCAAGCGGGATAATATTTACACGAGTTTATTTGCTATAAATGCTCACGCTGTCTTCTGTGCATGAGTTTTGTTTGATACATTAAGAAAGAGTGCTTTCTTTGAGCAGGTCAAATAGTCATATGGCCAGAGCAACCAGTGTCTTCCGGTGGAATGTTTAGAACGTCCGTTTACAACTGCTAATTTGCAATCCGAAAATAGGTTTCAATAGCATTTTGAGTGCATTATGGAGTGTTGTTGTGACATACAACTTTGAAAGGTGTGTGTTAAAGCCGTTATAATCTGTCAGATCTGTGCTTCAAGTGCGAGAGAAAAACGTTATCGTAAGCCATGTTTCTTTTCGTTCTGCTTAATGACGTGCCCCAAAAAAGATGTTTAAAATAAACAAAATAACATGATGTCTTTTGACTGCTTTCTTTAATAACTACATTACACAATACTTGTAGTTTTACTTTCAGTACTTGAGTAGTAAATTTTGAAATAAACTACAACTTGCAATACTTAAATACAAAAAATGTTGAATACTTTAGTACTTCCACTTAAGTATGGTGCTTAAAGAGCACTTCAACTCCTTTGATAGAATACTTGTACTTTTACTTAAGTCTGGGTCTCTAGTACTTTATACATAAAAATACAAGAAATATAAGTAAAAATAGCATAAAGGACACATTAATGTGCAGAATAAAAACAATAACGTTTTAAATATTGTGTATTTCTACATTTCATTATTCCTACAGACGTAGAAACTCACATGAAAAAATACTATAGTAATTAATATTAAAGGTGTTGTATGTCAGTTTTTGACTCTTCTAAGGCATAAACATACCGTAATATGTTAGCAGATATTTCATAAACATGCTAAGTGAACATTCTTGTTTATCTGAAAAACAATGCTGAAGTCAGATATTCTGCTTTGAACATGTCAGTTACCGGAACGACTGTCTTTGTTTTGGTCATTTAACCCGCCCAATGCCGTGACCGAAATGCGACCTCCATTGGACAGCAGCAGACTCTGAAATGAGATGCAGATTCAGAGTTCCACATGAGGTTATTAATTAGCAAATAATATAAATATTCCAAGCGTAAACATTAGGTGAGCAGGTTACATTGTCCTAACAACACGCTACGTGACGAGATTTGCAGTGATAATCAATTTGTCTGTTTGCACTAGACGAAACACAACAGGAATGTAAACACAGCCATTCAGAAGCACAGAATAGTGCACTCACTGCACTCCAGCCAAATGGTAAGGTTTATAATGTAATGAATACATATTAAACCTGTTTAACATTATTAATGTAGATGCTGAATCACTGATATGTGTTGGTTTGCACTGAATCACAGTTCTAAAGTTCAGTTTCAGATGGTTTATTTTATTTTCCAGATCTGAGGTGAACTATCTACTGCTGCTTTCAGTAGTATGGCAATAATAAATAAATATCATGTAAATAAATGTCATGTAAAATGGCATTCAGACTCACATTATTAGCGTTTAACACTGAATAAAGCACATGAGGTGTACCTGAGCTGATCATTGTCAGTTTATCTTGTTGTTCAGCTGCTACAAATAGAAGCCGTTTCTAAGAATATCAATTCGAGGTGTTGGTTAGGACAAAAACTCCTTCAATATGAAAAATATTCCTTCTATCGCGTGCTATAGCTTTAATTTAGAGCACGATTAAAATCAGTCAGGCTGGCTCCTGTTGGTCTTCAATCTGGCAACCTGTGCTTGCGTTTGTTTTCAACCAGGGATGCAATACCTAGTTCAACCAGTGAGTGTCAAATTTACATACTGCACCTTTAAACACTTTATTTTTGAACCATGCTATAATCAAATTTATTAAACTGCATATATTATAGTAAAAACAACACTTTGTTAATGAATGCTCGGGAATACTGTGGTGTATTATCTATAGTGAACTGATAAACGGTAAGAAATCCTGTGTAGAATACATTAGTTTACACGCGTTACAAGTAGTTGTAGTGTAGTGCAGTGTGTGTGGTTTTTCTAACTCGCTCTCTTTCTCTTGCTCTCACTCATTTCGAATTATTCGCAGGTGCAGCGGATTACGTCGTATCATGATTGGCACTTGGATTGGCGGCAGCTGTATTTAAACCTTCAGAGAGCATGGATTCAGTGGCTCCCCACTCTCTCTATTCTCCGCTTGTTATTCTCTGTGGAGATTTTATTGCTCAAGTGTTTGTTGCTGATGTCTCTTATATGGCGTTATGTGAGATGCTGATGTGAAGTTGTATATTCTAACCAAAGAAACCCGGTTTTCTGTCTCCCTTTCTGGCTTGGAGCGTGGTAGGGAGGTTGTACAGCCAGAAAAGGCAAACTGTGGGCACAGGTGCTGTTAAAGGGCCATGAGACCCCCCTGTCTCACCAGTGTGTTTTCACACCTCTAGTTAAAAAAAAAAAAATTAGGAAAGTGGGTGTGTCCAGCTCTGTTTGGGTGGGATTTTCACAGAGGCCAAACAAACACACAGACGCAGGGGAGACAGACAGTGACTGTGTTTACATGGACATCTGTAATTGAATTATTTGCCAAATTATTAATTTCACAGAAGTGCTCAAGGCGTCCCGAGTTTGATTCCCAGATCAAGGTCCTTTGCCAATCCTTCCCCTCTCTCTGCTCCTAGTCCTTTCCTGTCTGATATTTCCACTGTCCTACATCATAAAAATGTTAAAACCCCTAAAAAAATAGTTATAGATTACTATAGTGGTTGTGTTGCATGTCAAACAGTAAGATAAACAATAAATCCATGCAAGTTAATCCACAAGAACTATTTTGGTAACCTTTAATACATTTCTTTTTTATTTAATTACAGTTTTTATTGAAAAGTAGTTGAACATCACAATAAATATGAACATAAATTCAGATACATAGAAAAGAATAATACCCATTAGCAATCAGATAGTAAAGAATATAATAAAAAGTAGCATAAAAATATAATAAAGTAACTAACAGACAGCAGTAAACAGACTAAATTTATGAAGTACATGAATAAATTTAAATATAAACAATAAAATCCATCTGCTTCCACAGTTGTTGCTAAATCAGATATGGTTGTGGCCGGAAGTTAACGAGAAATATTATATTATTTATAAAATGTCTCATTAATTGTATTTTATTAACGTCCACCTCCACTCCAACCCTAAACCCAACCATCATAGTAATGTAAAAATATAAATTATCATTATGCAGTGTTACAAAAATGATGCTATGCTGAAGTGCGTTTCTCTATAACAGAATATTTTAGTTGTATTAAAAACCTTGATTTTTCCAAACCACGGTAAACTTTGAAACCGGTTATCGTCCCATGCCTACTACAGAATGTTACGTTTACACACATCCACAATTGACATGTAAATGCATCAGCTTTTTACAGTGTAATACCCACTACTCTTGAGTACTTTTAAAAGGTCTTTTTACTCATACTTTGAGTAATTTTTACAACAGATACTTTTTACTCTACTTGTACTACATTTTTAGGCAAGTAATGCTACTTTTAGTAGTCTTTCCACCACTGCTGACTTATGATATATCCATTTATTGTCTAGTCAAAAACAAAACAAAGTTCAAGACTTCCAGTCCCACGTGGTCATAAAATTTGTCGACCTCCCCGTTCCTGTGTTGACTTCAGAATCAACGAGGTTGGTGTTACTTTTCTCAGCGCTGATAAACCTGAAGCAATCACAGCCGTTTGTGATGACTATAAACGAAGGATTAACGTTTGATTTTTTTAATAGGTAAACCCGTTTTCACAGATTTTAGCAGTAAACATTGTAACTATTTTAATTGATAGATAAAAATACATATACGTTATTCTAATTATTTTTGTAAAAAATGACATAACTCGTACAGAGATATGAATGTAGCTCAATGTGAGTTGTAGCATTTTGGACCACAGGGCGCCCCCTGCAGGATAAAGAGTTTATTTCTCTCACACACTGATCAGCTAACAACATTTGCCGCCCAATGCTAACAACAATGGAGGAGAGGTTAATAGCGGCGGTGTCCGACTATCCCGAGTTATACAATTCCACAATAAATTCATATAAAGATGCTGCTAGAAAAGCCAAAGCGTGGAGAGCAGTGAGTCTACAAGTCGAAATACCCGGTAAGAGTCGCGGATTCTGCATTGTTTGTTGCTAACTAAACTGCTAGCCGCTTGCTATTAGCTTGTTGCAGAGAAGGCTAACAGGAATCCTGATTTGGAGATTGGATCAAACTCTTGGATTTTGACTCCGTATTATCATCCGACAACTAAAGGAACACGTTTCTTTGGGTGTTTTATGGGCTAAGTGTGTAGACGTGACACTATCACATGCTAATTTGAGTTGTTTTTAGTTGTTTGACCCTCATCAGTAAAGTGGGATCTGATTTCATCCAAAGTTTATTGAGTTGCTGGATTGCATAACTGAGCATTTTTGATTTAGAGTATTTTTTAATAGTAAAATGTAGGTATTAATAATTTGAGTATTACATTTTGTAATGATTTATCAAATGTAATGTAGCCCACATGCATGTGTATATATGCTTTTAATGTTGTTAATGCATGCAGTTAATACCACAAACTACATGCATGTTTAAGTAATGTACTTTAATGTGAATACATTGGCTGAATGCATCACAATTGCTTAAAATAATATATAAAGTTAATATTTAACGTGCTTAAATTATGACTTATTGATTATTGTTTGTATAATTAATTATGCATGCTGTATGCTTAAGTCACTTTGGTTATTTTATCATTTATGTTTTCCATTAAATAAACACACATGCCAGAATAGCTAGTTTTTAAATACTACAGATTTTAATTAGATTAATTTGTTTTATTTATTTATTTATTTATTTATAAAGTACAAATAAACTCAATAGTTTTGACCACTGTGCTGTACAATGTGGGGAAAAGCATATTAAATGGATAAAAGTAAACAATAATAAATACAAAGCACTGCAAATAATAATAATAATAATAATAAAAGATTTAATATGTATATGCTTAAAATGCTATTTATTTATTATAGTAATATTGTTTATTATGCCGGTATATGCACATAAATTACTGCTTATACATTATTTTAAGATTTATTCTTAATAATTAATCAAATACACATGCTGAAATGACTACATGTTGATTATTGCACAATCATTAAAAAAATAGTTATAGGGTATATGCAGAAGTATGCGAAAGGACTTTTAATTTGTCAGTAACCTGGGTTAAGCGCTTCTGGTGAACTGTATGGCATTACAAAATCGGCGAGTTTAAAGTCTGTTTTCTTTAAAAATCAGCAGTCTTGTCGGCGCCAAAAGCCTTGTGGTTAGTGAGTCGACAAATGGCACCAAGGTGTTCACGGCGACCCGAGTTCGATTCCCGGCTCGAGGTCCTTTGCCGCTAATAATTATTTATTTTTTTTAAATAATAATTTTCCCCTATCCCCTATGTCTGCTCCCCATACTTTCCTGTCTCTAAATCTCCGTAATAATAATCACAGTATAGGTGAAAACCCCTAAAAAATATTTAAAAAAATATCCACGATCTCTACTGGCTGAGTGATATCCGATATAAAGTGGGTCTCCGATTGTACAAGAAGCACTGCATTAAATGACATTTTCCCTGCCATATCTTTAAAATATGAACACTAATTTTACCCCAGTTAGGGATGCTCAAATTAAGGGATTAACTGTTAACCGAAAGGGTGCGTTTTAACCGATTAATGGTATCAGTTAAATTTGCTTGAGCAACTAAATGGATGCCAAAGTATATTTAACTCATGGTTTCCGCTACATTCATTCTTCCATGGCGGGGCGCCACGCCAAAATTCATCCCTCCACGGCTACATTACAGCGTCTCATTCAAAACATTCTATTTTTTTAATAGCGCGTGATAATCGCACCAAAACGTATTAAAGGGTAAGTGAATTATAACCGCGTGAACTTTTCTGTAACCGACCGTAGTAGTGCTGTGCGTCATTTGTTTAACCCTTTAAGGTTACGTGCTGACTGACTGGCAGGTGCATGATGCGTGAGGCCAGCAAACATGACGTATAGCTGTTTCGCTTTACTTCAGGACGCATTAATACCGCTCTGTACGTCTATTGAAGACATTCAGAAATATTACTAGCAAATCTAATAAATGTTGGAGACATACTCGTTACATAAACGCACTAAATCACACTTCAGCAGAGTTTATTTGAGAGTGCACAAGAAGATCTTCGCTTAGTGTTGCCAAAAACCGTCGAAAAATCGGCGAAAACCAAAAAGCGACCATAATAACCTGTTGTGTCGGGGAGGGAGATCACAAGTGTTTATACACTGTTCTAAGCATTTGTATGCGAAGAACGGGGGCTATGGCATCTCTTTGGGAGATCAAAACAGGTTTATGAGGGCAGACCGGGGCTGGCCGGCACGCCGTTGCAAAACCGCCCAAATTTTCACTACCCGCATGTGTCACTTTTTACCCGCAAAAATAAATTCAAAACCACCCGTCAGTCAGCGCGTCCGTCAGTCAGCGCGTCCGTCAGTCAGCGCTTATACATGCATTCGCTAATTCAAAGGATGCATATGAAGGACGATAAGCGACGCGCAGCTGTAATGGAAAGAAAGTGAATGCAGACATTTTTATATTAATTTTTTGCGTGCTTTCAAGATTAAAAATATGGGAGAAAATATGGAAGAAATCCAAAAATATGGGAGAAATACTCAATGACAGGATGATTGCGGGATAGAATGGTAAAATATGGGAGAATTCCAGCAAAAATGGGATGGTTGACATGTATGAAGTGAACAGGAAGTGTTTATGGAACAACATCTTTGCAAGGGAATGCATTAACTTAAAAACTTAAAAATATATATTTTTCCCATCACTTTTTTTTTCTCCCACCCATTTATTTTTCTTACACCCATTTCACCCCTCAACCATTAAGTACCTTCCATGTTCCCATAATAACGACATATATTTCAATATATATGTTCTTAATACCTCCAGATGAGTACCCCAACAATGACTGAAGCCACAAATATTAGAAGGTCCATTAAATGGCTTAACATTTTGGCCGATACATTTTTGATGGCTGAAAATTCGGTCCTCTAATATCAACACACTTTTAGATTCCCATTGTTGCAAATTTCTGCTGTGTGATTGGCTCTTAGATCAATATAGAGAAAAAAGTCCAGAGCTTATTGTTATTGACATAAATTTTAATCGCAGTTCGATATAATACCGTTTATTTATCTTTGCATTGATGACAGTAGATAATATTTGACTAGATGTTTTGCAGGATACTAGTACTCAGGATAAAGTGCATTTTAAAATCTTAATTAGGCAAGTCATCGGACACCAGTGGTTTGTTCTGATGGTAATAAATGAAAAATTATTTCTTGTGGATAATAATAGTATTGACCTTAAATTGCAATCAAACTAAAAAGTATTGAAACTTTCTGCAGAAGAAAAGATATATATAATTGAAAAAACCAATCCATGTTAAACATTAATTCATTCGTTTTCCTTCGGCTTAGTCCCTTTATTCATCAGGGCTCGCCACAGCGGAATGAACCGCCAACTGTTCCAGCATATGTTTTACACAGCGGATGCGCTTCCAGCCACAACTCATTACTAGGAAACATCCATACACACTCACATTCACACACGCGCACAAACAAACACACACACACACACACACACACACACACACACACACACACACACACACACACACACACACTACAGCCTATTTAGTTCATCCAATTCCCCTATAGCGCATGTCTTTGGACTTGTGGGGGAAACCGGAGCACCCAGAGGAAACCCACGCCAACACAGGGAAAACATGCAAACTCCACACAGAAATGCCAACTGACCCAGCCGGGACTCAAACTAGCGACCTTCTTGTCTCCGACCAATCTGTTAAACACTAGGCAAATGTTTTTTTTAATCATAGGAGGGGCTAATAATTTTGTAAAACAAATATTGTTTCTGTTACTAATGAACTAAATATACCCATGCTTTAAAATGAAATGGGATGGCACTTTACAATGTGGTGATGCCATTGGCCTGTGACCATTTTCTGCATATCAAACTATTTTAATAACTGAAACAAAAGGCAATTTAATCATATCTCAACATTAAAACGACTATCATACCATTATTTATCAATATGTGGACATTTTAGAATTCTTGGAAGCTATGGATATTAAAAATGTAAAACAGGAAATACGTAAGAACCATTGTTATCGTTTACGTCCCACAGAATGGTCTTATAAACTCATTTTATTCTTATAATTGTGAATTTATTTAATATTGTTTCTTCTGTTGAACACAAAGGAAGATATGGACCAGACTGATACTCTGAAAAGCAGCCATTAATTTCCATAGTTTGTTCTTGTTTCTACCATGGATGACAATGGCTTGCTTTTTTTATATTCTTCTGTCACAGTAATCAATATATAGACTTATCATGCAATACTTGAAAATGACCTCAACAATTTTTACCATTGCAATAACTATTTACAAATTCACAAATAACGTTAAAGCCATTTTACAATGATATTTACGTCCTACCGTACCGCTGTCAAAGTTTATAATTAGACATTTACCTAATAGGACATTTATTAGTATACACTACCTGACAAAAGTCTTGTCATCTACCCCAGTTGTAAGAGCAACACATAATAACTTGACTTCTAGCTGATCATTTGGAAAAGTGGCAGAAGGTGGATTTTTCAGATGAATCCTCTGTTGATCTGCATCTCAATCATCACCAATACTGCAGAAGACCTACTGGAACCCACATGGAGCCAAGATTCTCACAGAAATCAGTCTGTGGTCTGGTCTGGGGTTCCATTCAGTATGGGGGTGTGCGAGAGATCTGCAGAGTGGATGACTACATCAACAGCCTGAGGTATCAAGACATTTGTGCTGCCCATTACATTACAAACCACAGGAGAGGGCAAATTCTCCAGCAGGATAGCGCTCCTTCTCATACTTCAACCTCCACATCAAAGCTCCTGAAAGCAAAGAAGGTCAAGGTGCGCCAGGATTGGCCAGCCCAGTCACCAGACATGAACATTATTGAGCATGTTTGGGGTAAGATGGAGGAGGCTTTGAAGATGAATCCAAATAGTCTTGATGAACTCTGGGAGTCCTGCAAGAAGGCTTTCTTCACCATTCCAGATGACTTTATTAATCAGTGATTTGAGTCATTGCAGAGATGTATGGATGCAGTCCTCCAAGCTCATGATGGAGTCAGACACAATATTCATTCTGTTTCCACTGCAGCATGAGCACATATTCTATACTGGACATTATTGAAGGTTCAGTGAGCAGACTTTTGTCTAAGCAAAGTCAGACCTTACTGTCACATGAAATCAAGACATGATCATATTTTATTGTGGTCAAATAAGCCTCATATAGAGGCCTTTGCCTTTCATATGAGCCACTTCTGATACCAAATGATCAACTAGTAGTCCAGTTATTATTTGCTGTTTCTAAAACTTGGATAGGCGACAAGACTTTTGTCAGGTAGTGTATATAATAGAACATTTACCTATTTAACATCAAATTTTATGATCTAAATAACCTTGAGGATATGTATTTTAAATTGTTTATTGCTATTTGCATTATTATTATTATGCTGTTACATAATCACTGTATAATCAGTGGTGTAAAATGACCTATATAATATCACTTATTGCAACAATTTCTGTGACAAAATATCGCACAACAAAAATTCCTTATCGTGACTGGTCTAGTTTTGTGTAATTTTAGAACCACTTAAGGGTGATTTTTAAATGTTTTACATTTTTTTATTTATTTTTTTATATTTATATAAAAAGATGACAGCTTTTTTTATTTAATCAAATTTATGAATAAATCATGCATAGATTAGGAGTCATCATTTCTGACTGATTTTCTTTGTGTTTTGCTGATTTTCCAGAGGAGGACTGCCGCAGGCGATGGAAGAGTTTACGGGACATGTTCATCAAAGACAAGCGTGCAGAGCAGCGTAGGCGAGCATCAGGAACGTCCCACCGCAGCTGGAAATACAGCTGGCAGATGTCTTTTCTCACACCCTTTATCCAGTCCAGATCTCTGGCTGCAGATGAGCCCGAAGAAGACAGAGACGACGAGGACAAAGATGAGGAGAGGACGACGGACGGGAACTCGGCATTTGTGGTGCAGGACTTTGAAGGAGATCATGGGATGCTGGACGGAGCGTCGCATTACTCTGCTTCAGGCTCGCAGGGATCGGGACGCAAGCGAAAGTGGCACATGGAGGCCAACGAGGACTTGGAGGACGAGATGTTCTTGTTTAGTTTACTGCCGTATCTGAGACGACTGCCATACGCTAAGAAGAGCGCGGTCAAATTAAAAATCCACCAGCTGCTGTATGAGGCAGAGTTTAAGTGAGCTTCTATATGGGGCCGGGATAATAAATCCATGCATTACGAATCAATAACGACTTGATTTTTCTGAATACATTGCTGTTCTCTCTTGAATCGGTTGTGAGTTTTTACCAGCAGATGGAACTATATGCTTTACAAACTTGTCTCATTCTGACACATATCCTTACACATATCTTTTAAACGCAAAATAGTCAATAATAAAGTTTTTAGTGAGCTGTGTATAATGCCGTTGAAGAAACGCCATCTGCCGTTTGAAAACTAGCATAGAGCGCCATCTACTGTTTAAAATCAAGCGTACAGTGCCGTCTGCTGCTCAAAAACTGGCCTAGAGCGCCATCTGCTGTTCAAAAACTAGCCTAGGGCACCATCTGCTGTTTAAACTAGCCTACAGCTCCATCTGCTGTTCAAAAACTAGCCTAGGGCACCATCTGCTGTTTAAACTAGCCTACAGCTCCATCTGCTGTTTAAAAACTAGCAAAGAGGGCTATCTGCTGTCAACACTAGTTTAGAGCTCCATCTGCTGTCTAAAAACTGTCCTAGAGCACTGTCTGCTGTCTAAAAACTAGCCCAGAGTACCATCAGCTAGTTTTTAGACAGCAGATGGCACTCTAGGCTAGTTTTTAGACAGCAGGTGGCACTCTAGGCTAGTTTTTAGACAGCAGATGGCGCTCTAGCCTAGTTTTAAAATCAGATGACGGTCTAAAATCAGATCTAGCCTATTTTTATCACCAGATGGTGCTCCACTCAATCGTAGCTAGGTGTTAAAACTAGCCTAGAGCGCCATCTGGTGTTGAAAAACTAGCCTTGGGCACCATTTGCTGTTTAAAAACTAGCCTAGAGTGCTATATGCTGTCTAAGAACTAGCCTAGACCGTCATTAGCTAGTTTTTAGACAGCAGACCACGCTCTAGCCTAGTGTTAACACCAGATGGTGCTCCACTTTATCGTAGCCAGCCTAGCACACCAACTGGTGTTAAAACTAACCTAGAGCGCCACCTGCTGTTTAAAAACTAACCTAAAATGCCGTCTGCTGTTTATAAACTAGCCCAGAGCGCCGTCTGCTGTTAAAAACTAGCCCAGAGCGCCATCTGCTGTTTAAAAACTAGCCCAGAGCGCCGTCTGCTGTTAAAAACTAGCCCAGAGCGCCGTCTGCTGTTAAAAACTAGCCCAGAGCGCCATCTGCTGTTAAAAACTAGCCCAGAGCGCCATCTGCTGTTTAAAAACTAGCCCAGAGCGCCGTCTGCTGTTAAAAACTAGCCCAGAGCGCCGTCTGCTGTTAAAAACTAGCCCAGAGCGCCATCTGCTGTTAAAAACTAGCCCAGAGCGCCGTCTGCTGTTAAAAACTAGCCCAGAGCGCCGTCTGCTGTTAAAAACTAGCCCAGAGCGCCATCTGCTGTTAAAAACTAGCCCAGAGCGCCGTCTGCTGTTAAAAACTAGCCCAGAGCGCCGTCTGCTGTTAAAAACTAGCCCAGAGCGCCGTCTGCTGTTAAAAACTAGCCCAGAGCGCCGTCTGCTGTTAAAAACTAGCCCAGAGCGCCGTCTGCTGTTAAAAACTAGCCCAGAGCGCCGTCTGCTGTTAAAAACTAGCCCAGAGCGCCATCTGCTGTTTAAAACTATGCTCAGAATTGATTCCACAGAGAATCACAATGCAGTCCAAAAACTGACCCACGAATCATAATACATCAATTTATCGTCCCAGCCCTACTTCTATAGTTTCTTTAATATTTTTCTATCTTTTATTGATATTGAAATTCTATCCACTGCATTTTTTAAAAAACATTCGTATCATTGTACCGATGCTGGTAGATGTTTGTTTCATCAGAGATCAATGATTAAACAGACATGTATATGCACTCTGTCATCTTTGAGTCTGTAAATAAATGATTTCTATAAAGGTGGCTTTCAGAAAGGTGAGCAAAATGATATGATTCACGTGTATCATCACACACTCTTTAGCATAATGTTTTTTAAATCTGCATGAAATCTGACCTTACAGTATTTATTTTACTAGCCCACATAGTTAGTGCTCCGGTTTCCCCAAGCGGCAACCTCCCGCTCTCTCTCGGGAAGCCAATAAGGAAGTAACTGAAACTGCAATTCATCAAAATTCCGCTAGTCCTGGCTCCATAATAGAGCAAGTGGCAATTGAGCCCACTGTTAGAATGGCCAACTTTACAGCAGAAAAAAAGGTGTTTACAGCCTGGTACAAAGAACGATTTTGGTTCATATAGCTATTATTACCCTCCATGACAACTGTGAGGGGGTGAATTTTTTTATAACTCATCCATTTCCTTTATATTAGGTTATATTAAGTTTGCATAATTAAGGGCGTGGCCACTTGAGTGACAGCTAGGTCTCGCTGGTCGCCGTCACTTCACCTCAGCTGAATCCGGCAGATTAGCCACCGATCTCGGCATATTCATCGTATTTTTGGGTTGTTTTATGTGGCTTTACACAGTCAGCTGCCTTTTGGACTTATTTCTTACAATTATCAGATGATATGGGATGCTGTGTGCACTTAATTGTGCTCACAAACCATTCACGTGGCCTCTGTTTGCCATGTGAGTAAAGTTATATACTTGTATACCATCTCTATAAATGTATTTGTTTTATTTAAGATCATTTATCATTAATATTTTTCTTTAGACCCGTAAAGCACTCCAGAATGTGACAGATTGATTAGCTGTAGGCTCTAGAACAGTCATCTGAAGCGTTATCATACAGTGTTATGCCTGGATTTCATCAATAGTCTTGCATTTACTAACACACACTAGATTTGAAGTGTTTGGAAGTAATTCGCGTTTTCCTCCTGTTGAAAAACGTCATAAGAACAATGTTTAGTGGCTCAATGTATGACTACAGTGTTTTTAAATGTCTAAACACTTTATTGATATAGTGTACAGCCAAGCACATGTGGTCAGAACACAAACGAGTCGCAGGTAATAAAGTATCAAGCGTTTCTCCCAAAGTAAAGTCTGTCTGCCAAGTCTAAGCAAAGTGCCAGCAGGTGTCTGTAGCTCCGCCCACTCTCCGCCTCTTTGCCCTAGTTTGGTATCCCGCCGTGGGTGCGATGACGCGCGAACAAAATGGCGACGGTTGGCCGCGCCTACTTGTGGCTTCTTTTGCAGTGTTCAGAAACCTATGGGTGACGTCACGGATGCTCCGTCCATATATTTTACAGTATATGGGTTTCCCCCACAATCCAAACACATGCGCTATAGGGGGATTGAATAAACTAAATTAGCTGTAGTGTAGGAGTGTGTGTGAATGTGAGCGGGTGTATGGGTGTTTCCCAGTACTGGGTTGCAGATGGAAGGGCATCCGCTGCATAAAACATGCTGGAGTAGTTGGCGGTTCATTCCGCTGTGGTGACCTCTAATAAATAAGGGAATAAGCTGAAGGAAAATGAATGAGTAAAAGAAACCCACTGTCATCTCAGAAATAGTTATGCTGCGTTCACACCAGGCGCGGATAAAGCGTGAAGCGCGAGTGATTTACATGTTAAGTCAATGCAAAGATACGAATAGACATCCTGTGGCACGTTTCGTGTGAATGAAGCAGCGCGAGTTAAGCGGTTTGCCTGTTTGACACGCGTATCGCACCGCTCTCACAAATCGCTCGAATTGGAAAATCTGAACTTCGCACCACGTTAACCAATCAGGAGCTTTCTTTTGTAGGGGCGTGATTATGACGTAGCGCCTGTTGTTGGTGTCCCAAGGGAAAATCCTCCTGCTGACATCGGACAACAAACTGGGCTCGGCTCAATCAGAAGCACCGCTGAAAGCTTCCATCATCCAGGTATAGCTTCTGGAGGAGTTGATGAACTCACAGAGCTGGGTGCACCTCTGAAAGAATCTAGTGGACTCAACGAATCGACACTGTTTTTCAGCCTTCCTAAAGCACATAAACACAGCTATTCTCTCAATAAAATCCATGTTAGCCATTTAGCATGAAACTTGAGTCACCAAGCAGACAGAGCCCTGTCCGTGATGCGAATCCGCATATATTGTGGAGTGATTTTGATGCACAAATGAAGTGAGTACACTCAAATTGTTCACGCGTCTATTTACGGTTCATTCGCACAATCCGCGTCTGATGTGAACGCAGCATAAGAGTTGAATTGTACGTTTTGAGCTTTTGTTATAAATTTCTTTCTGCAGCAACCAGTGGTGGAAAGAGTACTGAAAAATCAAGTTAAAGTACCATTATTGCCTACAATGTAGTACAAGTAGAGTAAAATTATCTGTTGTCAATATTACTCAAAGTATGAGTAAAAAGTAAACCTTTACAAAGTGCTCGAGAGTAGTGAGTATTGCGCTGTAAAAAACTGATGGATTTACATCTAATTTGTGTATGTGTGTGTAAACGTAACATTCTGTAGTGCATTTAGTTATTGCCCAGCAGGAACACAATGTCATAAGACGTTAATATTTGGTTAGATTTAGGTTGTGATGTCAGGTGACCAAAATTCAATGTCTAGCCAGCGTCTAAGGACAATGTTATTTTAATGTCTAATAATGTTGGTATTTGGTTGATTTTAGGTTGTGTTAGAAAGTGACCAAAATTGAAAGTCAAGCCAACATCTTATGCCAAGGTCATATTGATGTCAAATACTGACATTCATTCGTCAGGTTTGCTAACTAAAATCAAACGTCTGATAGACGTCATAGTTTTAACGCCCACACAACGTCAAGCTGTAACATCATTAGACATTGATATTTGGTTGACTTTAGGTTGGACGTTGGACATTTACGTCAGCCTGATGTTGGGTTCTGATGTCAACCCAATTTTCATTTCAAGACAAAATGAAACATTCCCACAACATTGGGGTACAAAATCAACCTAATGTTTCATTGACATCTTGTCCCTGCTGGGTGTTTAAGGCCATTTTGGTTATCATACAGTAAACATCCGTCATTTTCTCATCAGTGATCTGCATCTAAACAGTCTCTGTGTCACTGTGTGTAAAGATTTTGGACATCTTCTTGGACATGTTTAATGTTTCCAAACAGTTTGCTGCAATTATAAATCGCCCATGTCTTGAGGTAGTTCATTATGAGGTGATTTGATTGGACAGGAATCACAGGACTGATTTTTCTAATCCCCATAAACAATTAAAAATGAAGTAGTGACTGCAGGTTGAAGGAAAGTAGAAGAGTAAAAGTACCGATACTGCAGTAAAAATGTACTCAAGGCAATGTAAAAGCACACATTTATAAAACTACTCAGTAAAGTACAATTCCTGAGAAGAACTACTCCATTACAGTAGTTTGAGGGTTTGTAATTAGTTACTTTACACCCCTGACGGCAACAATAGTAAAAGTAGTATGCTAGTGTACCATTTCAACTGCAGCATCTGGAAATGGAAGTCAAGCACAAGGCATTCTGGGGTATGCAATACTGCAAATCACAAACATATGTACAATATTTAGATATTCAATGCACATTTATTTAAAAAGAAATATTTAATTGCGCAAGTTGAAATTGCTAATTTAATATACATCTAGTGAAAATGCTTTAATTTAGCTAAATCTTCCATATATTGTATAAAAAAAATTAATGTTTTTCATGCTCATCGTTTTTCGGATGATTCGAAAAGGAAATTTCGCAAAACTTCAGTGGAAACATTTTTCCATGTTTACAGGTCACATGGAGTATGTAGGCCAGGGGCGTCGCTAGACCCTATTCACTGGGGCACGTGCCCCAGTAAAAATCTCCAATGCCCCAGTAAATGCATTGAGATATGATTTACCTCATATGCAAGTGTATTTATTAAGAGTGGCAATTCCGAAATAAAGACTGTTATTCTCTATGTGCCACTGAACCAACGCTGGTGAAAGCACTGTAATCAAAAAGCAAACTGACGCATCTCCACGTGTGCGCAAAGAACCCGCGCCTCTCGCACGCGCTGCTCTCTCACGCAATGCTCTTCTGCCGGTGCGAGTCCCAGTAGTTAACATGCGCGCCAAAAAAGCAGGCTACCTGCTTGTTACGCACCGCTCATGCGTTGTAAAACCACCGTAACAGCCTTTTTGTTTTGCAAATCCACAAAACTAATGTTTAAACCAAGCGGCAACCTCCCGCTCTCCCTCGGGAAGCCAATACGGAAGTAACTGAAACTGCAATTCATCAAAATTCCGCTAGTCCTGGCTCCATAATAGAGCAAGTTGCAATTGAGCCCACTGTTAGAATGGCCAACTTTACAGCAGAAAAAAGGTGTTTACAGCCTGGTACAAAGAACGATTTTGGTTCATATAGCTATTATTACCCTCCATGACAACTGTGAGGGGGGTGAATTTTTTTATAACTCATCCATTTCCTTTACATTAGGTTATTTTAAGTTTGCATAATTAAGGGCGTGGCCACTTGAGTGACAGCTAGGTCTCGCTGGTCGCCGTCACTTCACCTCAGCTGAATCCAGCAGATTAGCCACTGATCTCGGCATATTCATCGTATTTTTGTTTTGTTTTACGTGGCTTTACACAGTCAGCTGCCTTTTGGACTTATTTCTTACAATTATCAGATGATATGGGATGCTGTGTGCATTTAATTGTGCTCACAAACCGTTCACGTGGCCTCGTTTCCCATGTGAGTAAAGTTATATACTTGTATACCATCTCTATAAATATATTTGTTTTATTTAAGATCATTTATCATTTATATTTTTCTTTAGACCCGTAAAGCACTCCAGAATCTGACAGATTGATTAGCTGTAGGCTCTAGAACAGTCATCTGAAGCGTTGTCATACAGTGTTGTGCTGGATTTGATCAATAGTCTTGCATTTACTAACACACACACACACATCTGAAGTGTTTGGAAGTAATTCGCGTTTACCTCCTGTAGAAAAACATCATAAGAGCAATGTTTAGTGGCTCAATGTATTACAACAGTGTTTTTTAAAGTCTAATCACTTTATTGATATAGTGTACAGCCAAGCACATGTGGTCAGAACACAAACGAGTCGCAGGTAATGAAGTATCAAGCGTTTCTCCCAAAGTAAAGTCTGTCTGCCAGGGCTAAGCAAAGTGCCAGCAGGTGTCTGTAGCTCCGCCCACTCTCCGCCTCTTTGCCCTTGTTTGGTATCCCGCCGTGGGTGCGATGACGCGCGAACAAAATGGCGACGGTTGGCCGCGCCTACTTGTGGCTTCTTTTGCGCTCTTCAGAAACCTATGGGTGACGTCACGGATGCTACGTCCATATATTTTACAGTCTATGGTTTAAACAATATGACGGTGATCTTACTAAGCATGCCTCCTGATAGATTTTTTTTTATATGAAGCAAAAAGGAGGGATGAGGAGTCAGGGAGGTAAAGACTTAATAAAGCTAATTATCCGCCATGTGTCAAGTCTAAGACAACAGATAATTCTATTACACATCTTTTTTGTATTTTATTGAATTGTCTACAGAATTTCATTCAAATGAAATTAATATTTATGCAAAAGCGGGTACGTGCCCCAGTAGAGCTTTATGTCTAGCAACGCCCCTGATGTAGGCTAATATTAGCAATGTTGATGTGTAAGACTTCCTCTGGAGGTTTGGTCTTAATATACATTTCTATTAATGAATTATTCCTCATTTAAACCACACATCCCTTGTATTTCTGTGAGAATTATTAGCGTGTTAAAAGGCAACTATTATGCCCCTTTTTAAAAGATGTAAAATAAGTCTCTGATGAGTGGAGTGTGTGAAGATTCAGCTCAAAATACCACACTAATAATGTTTTCTAACTCTCTGAAACTGACCCTTTCAGGCTTTGATCCGAATTGTGCTGTTTTGGTGACTGTCGCTTTAAATTCAAATGAGATTGTGCTCTTTTCAAAAGAGGGCGGAGCTACAAATGCCTGTGTGTCAGTATAGTGGCAGATTCAAAACAGGACTAACCTTATCTGTGTGAACAGTAAAACTCCACATTTATAATCCTCCTAAGGCTGCTTTATACTTCTGCGTCGAGTGATCGGTGCTTTGCAATAACGCTTCCAAAATGCTAGCTGGTATTAGGTTATTATCTTCCTCTGTGTCGAGTTTCTTTGCGGGTGTTTTGTTTTTTCTGAATGTTAAAAGTAGCTAAACTCCCTCATTCAAAGGCTGGAACCGGCGGACGTGCAACAACCTTAATCTTAAGGTAAACGCAAAACAAAAGTTTCCATCCAGAGCTCCTTCATTAATTCATTTCCTTTTCAGCTTAGTCCCTTTATTAATCTGGGGTTGCCACAGCGGAATGAACCGCTAACTTATCCAGCACATGTTTTATGCAGCAGATGCCCTTCCAGCCGCAACCCATCTCCGGGAAACATCCATACACACTCACTCACACTCATACACTAAGGACAATTTAGCCTTCCCAATTCACCTGTACCGCATGTCTTTGGACTGTGGGGGAAACCGGAGCAGCCGGAGGAAACCCACGCGAACGCAGGGAGAACATGCAAACTCCACACAGAAACGCCAACAGCTTATTCCCTTATTTATTAGAGGTCACCACAGTGGAATGAACTGCCAACTATTCCAGCATGTTTTATGCAATGAATGCCAGCTGCAACCCAGTACTGGGAAACACCCCCACACACGCTCACATTCACACACACTCAAACACTACGGCTAATTTAGCTTATTCAATTCCCCTATATCACATGTGTTTGGATTGTGGGGGAAACCGGAGCACCTGGAGGAAACCCACGTCAACACGGGGATAACATGCAAATTCTACACAGAAATGGCAAATGACCCAGCCGGGACCTTCTTGCTGTGAGGCAACAGCACTACCTACTGCGCCACTACGTTGCCCTCCTTCACGGGACTTGACACTTGTAAACACTCGCTTCATTAGGTTTGCAGTTCTCAGCACCGCCCATGTTTATCATCGATACCAAGCCGACCAATCGTAGAGCTTGCATTACACGTCGTTGCGACGTGTAGTAAAAATTTTGAGAGGTGCGCGTCAACGTCGGCGTCAGACACAGAAGTATAAATCAGCCTTTAGCTGCTAACATTATCTTCAGCAGGTCAAAACTCAAACCAGTCTCTCTCAAGGCTATTTATGCTAATGAGAGAAAAAAATAGTCACTAGTGGGCGGGGCTTTCCACCTCTGATGACACATAAAAGGGAGACTAGCCCCTTTCACACATACAGACCTTTCTGGAAAATTACTGGCAATTTTCCAGAAAGGTCTGTATGTGTGAACAGTCCCTTTTTGGAAATGCCGGTAAATTCGCTCCGGCTATTTTCGGTAATTTGCCGGAATGCTGCACTGTGTGAACGCAGAAGGAAGATTGCCGGAAAGAGCGCGTGCGTGTCTAGAACGTGCTGACGTGAGACATCTGATTTAGCCAATCAGAACACTCAGATGCATTCACGTTCGCGCGGTTTATGTAAATAAAAGCCTTTGAATATTTTCCCAGACACACTTAGCCGCTAGAAGTTAGTCAGATAACGTTTATATATTCATCTTTATGCCAACAGTGTATATAATTATCGATAAGATGCTTATGATAAACTGTTGTTTGTTTACCTAAACGCTCTGCTTCCTTCAGTTGCTTAACGAGTCGCGTGTGTCCGTGAAGCAGCCGGTGAGCGCCAGCACACACACATATCATCTACATCTCGACATGCGAAAGTGTTGCTCTATATGTTTTCATCGAAGTTATTCACTGTACTGATCCATCCACAGAGTTTGTAATGTAGTCAAATGTTTACAAACGGCCCAGCCATTTAGAGGTCATTTCTGGGTGATGTCAGAATTTACCGGTATTTTGGAATGGATGTGTGAATAGTCTTTTCCGGAAAAATTCCGTAACGTCCTCGCCTGTGTGAACAGTGCTTTTTTTTTTAATTTACTGGTAAAGTCGTGCCGTAAATTTCCCAGTTATTTACCGGTATCACTGTGTGAAAGGGGCTAATGTCAATCACAGTGTTTCTGCAGACTGTTTTTATCAAGTGTGATTACAAATAGAGGCTGGTTATATTCACACACTGTTGCCACACAATCCCGTAAAAAAAGTTAATTTTACATAATAGGGCCCCTTAAAAAAGGTACGCATGTCATAGGGTGTAGTGTGTAGTGCGGTAGACTGTGATTTGGGACGCGTGTCCGGCTGATCTGCGCAGGTCCAGCGTGTATGTTGTCGGGAATCGGGATCTGCCCCTCACTTCCTGTAGTTCCTTCCCACCTTCCCGACCAAACAACCGACCCCGTACCGCATATTATCCGCGATCACGGCTCCGGGACACGCTCGTGCTGGTTCTCCGGTAAGGAC